>NC_142494.1:3704984-4075817 GCF_965113065.1 Corylus avellana
TGTTGAGAAATTTTAAACTACGTAAAATGATATATATTTGCTTTGGCTTGTGTTGTGATAAATATTTGTATGCAGGTCTGGGAATGCTTTAGTGACAGACAACATCATGTGCACATTAATAAAGAATTTACCTGTTTTGCCATCTTCTTATCCCGTGTCATCAGTTGTCGACGTAAAAGTTGAGTGGAGTAGTCATCCAGCAAGTCGTCGGCCTCGTACATGGCATCCTTGAGCTTCCGAAGCCAATCTTTGATCGCATGGTTATGGGCCTGCTTCTCCTCCCAGTCCAAAAGCACAGCTTGGATGGAGGAAACGGTGTCCCCGAGCTTTCGAAGCTCATCTTTGAAACCCCATAACACTCCAATCTCTTGGAGAGCAAGAGAGCCCAAACTCCTAATGATGCTTCCAGCAGTGTCGTAGAGAACTATTTCAGCCATTTGTGGGTTGTGGGTGGTGAGTCAAGTAAACCGATCTTGAGGGAATTATTGATGATGCAGAGGTGTATGGGATATATTATTGATGATTCAGAGGTGTATGGGATCCGTTCTCTCTTTACTACATGTAGGCGGATTTGTTGGTCCATGCTGACCATCCCAGCACTTTGCGTAAATGGAAGCATGTATACACATTAATTTCCACTTCGAAATACTCAAATTTTATTTTATTATTATTATTATTATTATTATTATTATTTATCAGCTTCTTATTGCATCATTAGCCTACATTGCAAGCATGAATCTCCCAAGAACATGCAGGTAATAAGGCTGTTAAATTTCTAGAGAAATATTGAGGAGACATTTTTTAGATTTATTTAAAATAAAATAAATAATTATTTATTTATTTATTTTAAATAATTGTAAAATATATTATATCTAAAAATTTTATATGCATTTAATTAAAATATTTACGCCTTTCAAGTCAATAAAAATATTTTAAAAGAAAAACCAAAGTTTTGAAGTGTAGGAAAAAAAACTTTGTTCCATATTGGCTATGTTGGAAATAATTTTGCACTACAAACCCATCAGATATTAGGTCTCAAGGCCAATGATAAGCTCACAGAGCTATTAATTAATAGCAGGACATATAATCCAGGTGTAGTTCTATTGAGAGAATTTGGGTAAAGAGTCATACTCAAAATCTAAATTGGAGTAGGAACACAAATCCAAAAGACTCACAAGTCAATTCAAGAAAGAAGATCCAATTCAAATTTACCTCAATTCTTCAACCTATAAATCGGCCCCTACACAAGGTAAAAATTTCAGACTCTTAAGCGTCGTTTGGTTCGCGGAATGTTAGTCGAATAGAAAATGAATAACTGCTACTAAGAATAGAAGAGTGTTGAATATAACAACTATTTCTATTCCTTAGTTTGGGTAACACACATTCAAAAATTGGAATTGAATCAAAATTACGAAAAATCACATTTTTTTTTTCAAACTCATTGAAAAAAAAAACAAAAAAAAACACCTTAAATATTGGGGTGGTCGACCACCCCCAATATATTTAAAAAAAATTAATTAATTAATTAAATATAACTTTTTAATGTTTTTAATTTTTTAAAAAATTATTATTATTATGTTATTTTTAGTTAGGTATATGGACACGTGTCAATTTCTTAATAGTGCTGAAGTGGCTTTCCATCAAATTTTGGACGGAATTTAGACGGAGGTACTATTTCTATTTTTATGTAAACCACAAATACCTCTTGTGATAAAAACTAAACCATAAGGGCAAAAAATAAAGCTGTTAAACCATAGGGAGCAAAAATGTATTTAAGTTAACCCTTTTGAAAAATGTATTCCATTCATTAATTAAGATTTGCTAAGCCACTCATTTATTTTTTGTGGCTTAACTAATTCTGTGGGTATAAGATTAATAGCCCTATAAGAATAAATTATTGTCAAATAATGCAAAAGAGAGAGGAAAAGAAAGGATAAACAAAGAAGGGTTGAATGACATAGCACGCACTTCTGAAGTTTCACATGCCATTAGAAATCATGGAGTGGAGTCGTCCACAATGAAGACTCTGTGTGAGCTTTCTCTTTTGCTTTTTCTTTGATTCCTCACTAAGGCACTGAGTGGAGTCCACCATTATTGGCCACATTCAAGTAACCAACGGAATCCAAAGCTCTCTCTCTTTACCAGGGAAAAAAGAAATGAGAAAGAAAAAAGACAAGGAAACAAAAGGAATGAAAAAGACAAAGAAACAATGGAGAGACGACTTGTAAACAAGTACTCTTTATATCGCCACCAATGGACCTCTCCCACTATCAAGAAATGTGTATTTTATTTTTTTATTTTTTGTTGTCTGAGTTGTCTGAGTTGTCTTGGCCTACATTTCTTTAAATTTTTGAATAATTGCTTGAACAGTTATACATCTTTGGAGTTTCAATCATCTGCTTTGCTATCACAATTAATAATTTTTTTTTTTCTCTTTAATTATCTCATTATTACAATAATAATCTATATATATAAAGCATGTTTCGATCCCCTTTAAATAAACATCCTAGTTTCGTCGCTACATCCTAGTTATAAACATAAAGGTTTCCATTAAACATCATACATTAAAAAATAAATGGAATACAAAATGCAAAATCTCATTAATTTTGGTAGAAAACATTGGACAGGGAAACAAAGGGAAACTAAGATATCAACTTGAAGAACCTAGCCTTTTTCATAGGTTCTAAATATAATTTCGACTCAACACAGTTGGGATCCCTTCCCTGTGAGATTTGTACAAGTTCCACAATACATCAACAACGTGGCTCAGTGTAATTTGCACGATTTAGAGAAGATAGAGTCATATACAGGTCATGAACATGGAATTGATCACATTGAGAGCTCAGCACCAATAATTGTAGACAAGCTACATTGATGGCTGCGTATGTTATAGACTTAATCAAAGGCGAGCCACCCATATGCACTGCAATAGATCGAGTCTATTGGGTTATGCCATTATGACATTGGTCACGTTTGTCATTTAAGCAAGTTTTCGAGGTGGGTCGTTATTGATATCACAGGCTAATTGTTGCGAAAGAGGAGAGCAGTACTCCTTGGCTCAAAAGGAGAGGAACCATTGAGAAGATTCCCCATAGATCAACCTCAAAGGAACAAAAAGGAGCAAAGACATTTGTTAGTAACAGTTTCCAATTAGTACTTGTCAATTTTAAAAGGTTTACTTGACAAACAAGCTTGATCCAGTTCTGCTTTTCTACTAAAGATTACCTTAGAAAAAGAAGCTAGATATCTCTGATCATTGCAACATGTAGATATAAAAGTTTCAATTTTTCTGAAATGAGGGAATAAGTATTTACTAAAATTTGGTTTATGAACTGTGTGAAATGAATTTGCTTTAACCACTATATCTAGGTTTTTTTTTTTTTTTTTTTTCATCTCGGCTTCTCTATTTTTTCTTTTCTTTTAGCTCTGTATTGCATTATGAAACTCTACTAATTTTTTAGCGCTTTTGACAATTTGAAAGGGATGGCCGAAACCATTCCAAATCAATGCTTAGATATAGATTCAAACACTCTTCAACCTGGTGGTGGCCGAACCACCCCCGCCTCCATTTGGCCAAAAGGGTGGCTTGACCCCACTAACAATTGTATTTTTTTTAATACTTATAATTTTTTTTATTATAGACAGTACATGTCATAATTTGATTGGTGCTGAACTTTCAAAAACTCTCTCACTTTGCCCTCCTGGACTTTCAAAAACTCTCACTTTCCTCCCCTCTATTAGTTTTCAACGCTAAAATCAAATTCGTTTGATTTTTATGCCTATTATACCATCACCCCAAAACTACATCATTTTAGGCTAAAACTACACCATGTTAGGCTAAAACTACATGACCCACCCTCAGCCCAAAACGACGTCATTTTGGGCATTAATTTTTTTAAAAAAAAAAAAAACAAAAAAAGAAAAAGAAAATCTAGGCAGCTGGAACCACCCCCATGGCTGGTATGGGAGTGGACGAACCACCCCAATGGCCGAGGGGGTGGTCAGGCCACCCCCAAAAGGCCAAAACCCCAAATGGCGAAAATGGGTTTTGGCCTTTTGGGGCTGGCCAAACCACCCCCTTGGCCATGGGGGTGGTTTGTCCAACCCCATACCAGTTGTAGGGGGTGGCCGAACCACCCCTAGGCCTTTAGGGGTGGTCTGGCCAATCCCTACGGCCCAAAACCCATTTTCACAATTTTTTTTTTATTTTGCCTTTTGCGGGTGGCCGGACCACTCCCTTGGCCATGGGGTGGTTCATCCACCACCAGACCAGCCATGGGCCAGCCACCCCATTTTGGCCAAGGGAAGGATGTGGCTACCCCAATTTTCTTCTCTCTCTCTCTCTCTCTCTTTTTAATTTATTTTATTTTTAAAAAATTAATGACCAAAATGACGTCATTTTGGGCTGAGGGTCGGTGCTGTAGTTTGTGGATGTTTTCAAAATTTCAAGTGGAGTGAGTGAGGGTATAATGAGCATAAAAATACGAACCGTTTAACTTTAATGGTGAAAACTAACAGAGGAGGGCAAAGTGATAGAAATTGAAAGTTCAGTGAGGGGAAAGTGAGAGGTTTTGAAGTTTAAGGGGGGTATGTCAAAAAGTGTAGTAGTTCAGGGTGCAAAGTGAAGTTTTTCCTAATTAAAATCCATATATAGTGCCTATTATCATTTCTCTTTTTGGAAAGGAAATATCTTTATACTATCTCAAATATAACAATTTAGATTGATATATGAAAGTCCAATCAATTTTCTAAAATAATTAAAGCTTCCATAATCAAAATTAAAACATCAATATTCAAAACTACCGCATATATGCGGTGGTGTTGTCTACCCCATCCCCATTAATCAACGCATGCTTCTTTTCTCCATTTATTATTCTCTTCTCCTTCCAGGACCTTCCTTCTCTCTCATTGTCTTTATCCTTATTTCCCATTACTTACTCTTTCCATCCACTTTTCATTTCTTTATTTTTTTCACGGCGATTCCTTTAATTTGTCTTTAACTTGGCTTGGCTTTGCTTTGCTTAGCTTGGCTTGCTCTCATAGCAAATGTTAAACAGAAATTGCAGAGTTGTAGCCAAACTCCTGAAATATCTACAAAATATAAAAATCAACATAATAATACTAAATAAAATATAAAATAATTCTAATAAAATATGAATTAAGCGTATAAAATATACACTATATATATTGTGCCCATCAAACGGCTGTATTGAAATTTAAATACGAAAAATTATTTGCACATTTAAAAGTTGGCTCTCGGAAGTTGGAGCTTTTTGGACACTTGCGAATTTGAAACCAATTAACAAAAAGCAAACCAATTTTTAATTTAATTTTTTTAATTTTTAATTTTAATTTAATTTTATTATTATTATTATTATTATTTTTTTTTTTAAAAGTTAAGATGGACGAATTTCTTTAATTATATAAATATATAAAACTCCAAGACAACCCAATTAAAACAAAGCACTGCCCATTCGGTCACCCACCAAAAATCAACCAAAAGCAAAAAGAAATAATATCCAAAAATTAATACCCAAAAGTTCAAGATTAACCCAAAAAATGAAGAGAAAAATATTCAAAATATTCACAACACAATCCTCTCCCGAGCCACCCATATGCACTGCAATAATCGAGTCTGTTGAGATTATGCCATTATGAAATTGGCCACGTCTGTCATCCAAGCAAGTTTTCGAGGTGGATTGTTACTGAATCAATGTACCTGGAATTCCTATTTGCTGAAACAATGTAGCATTTTTCGAAGTAATAAAGCATATACTATAGCAGCCATCATAAATGCTTATTTAATTGTACACAAGATGAGCAGAAATCTAGAACAAGTTCTAGTCTTCACTAATTCACTATACTGTCTATACGTAGATGTTGCACCTATTTACCTCTCGGACCCTAAGATACAAACACTGAAGCAGTTGAATACAATTAGGAGTAATTACTTTTCCTCTTATCACTTATAATGCATTGTCAATTTTGCCCCCATGAACTATTAAAAATTTAAAATTACTATTCGACCCCATCAGACTACTATTTTCTTCCAAAAACCCTCATTCTATCGGTCAACCTTGTTAAATTGGATGGAATATTCTCTTTTAGACATTAAATCTCATTAAAAGACATAAATACTCCCAAATAAAAAATTAAAACGAAAAATATAATTTTTTTTTTTTTTGAAGAAGATTAATTTTAAGGGTATTATATGTAATTTTTGTATATAAAGTTAGGGTACTTGAGTCATTTCAAGTTTTTTAACGTGGTTGGCTGAAAGGAAGGGGGGTTTTTGGAAGAAAATGGTAGTCTGATAGAGTCGGATAGTAATTTTAACAGTTTATATGAGCAAATTGACAATGCGTTATAGTTGTATGTTGATAGGCAAAAAGGTAATTACCTCAAATAATTACATAAAAAAAAAAAAAAAACATGATAAAAGAAACACACTTGCCTTACAAGTAAAATGAACAAAATATGGAAGTTTACTAATTATTGAGAAGGTAAGGAGGGAGAGAGGAAGAAACACTGAGAAATATTAGGGACTACAATTTTAGCTGATAGCTCGTATTTGAACTTTGGCCTTCAAAAATTCAATTGTTTGACAGTTGTGGCCTTCAAATTTAACTTGGCTTTGGCGATTTTAGTCGATAGCCTGTATTTGAATTTTGGCATTCAAAAAATTCAATTCGAACTCCGGCAATTTTGGCCAATAGCCCATAATTGAACTTTGACCTTTAATCCTTTAATTCAGACTCTGGCAATTTTAGCCAATAATTCGTAATTTTGGACATTAGCCTTCAAATATATTAGGGCTAAATCAATTTCAGTCGATAACCAGTAATGTAGATCTTGCAAAGAGCTTTCGCTGCAAATATCAAGGACAGTTAAAAATAACTGAACGGCAAATATCATTGCCGACCAACCACCTAATTCTTATTATATATATTTTTTTCTTTTTCCCACTTTCTTCACAGCAGCCCCACAACCACTCACTTCTCTCCTTTCTTCCATAACTCACGCATGTCTCCCACTGCCATTAATTTATTTTTCTCCTTTCTTGTTTTTTTTTTTTTTTTTTTTTTTTCTCCCCTCTTTTCTTCTCCTTGTCTTTTAGCAATGAATCATAGTCTCTGCTCTTAACCAAACTAGAGAGAGAGAGAGCAGGAGAGAGAGAACTTGACCTGCTGGGGTGCGAGTGAGCGGCGGCAAAGGTGCTCCTGCTGAGCCAACTGTTACTAGCCGTTTATTTCACTATTAGTAGCCGCTATTTTACTATTACTAGCCGTTACAGTGTAGTCGTTGCTTTGTCTCCTTGTCTTGTATGGCTTAATACCAAACTTGGGTGTGTTCAATTTTAAGCAATGTACACGTAGAATATTTAATTTAAATAGGAGTGAATTGACGGAGTCAATGTTTGATCCTAGGATATTTGGCTTTGATACCATGTTAATCACCATTTGTCTCAAAAGTTTAAGCTGATGGGAAAAGGTAAATTTTAATCACTTAACTATTACTTTATCACCCCCCTCACAATATATGAGCTCAAACTCCCCTTAAATAAATAAGGCCCATCATGTGAAATATTTAATTTAAACGGAGGTGAATTGACGTAATCAAGGTTCGATCTCAGGATCTTTGGCTCTAATACCATGTTAAATCACCGATTATCTCAAAAGCTTTGGTTTTTGGAACAACTAATAATTTAATATGGTATTATAGCCAAAATCATCGAAAATTTTTACCACTCTGCTATGGATAATTTACCATAGGAAGGAATGGAGCAAACTAGCTCAAAAGGCTGATTTTTTTGCGTACACAATATTTCAGCCATAGCTTGTAACACACCTGTTATTGATTTGGGAATTTTTGTACGGATTAAAGATGCATGATTGAATGATATGAAAAACAATGGATTGAAAATGGAATTGAACAGAACGAATTACAGATAAGGATCAATTCGAGTTTGATCAGACTCCTTTTACAAGACTAGGCTAAAATATCAACTACAAGCTATCAAGAACTACAAACTACAGATTCCAGAAGGTACAAGCTCTTCGATAATGGACTTCTACTGACTTTTGGTTTATATACCATTTATCAAGCCCAATTGATTAACAACTGTGCAGCCCAACTATCTGTTACATAGCTTTCCTGCAAATAAATATTGACATTAAAAATATTATCTATAACAATCAAAATCATATTAATCTAAATAGTTGGAATAAGATTAATGAAAGTGTCACACCATAAACTGAACGATTCACAAGGTTTAGAATAAGATATGCTTTCTTCTTGGATCAATCCCTACCATTGGCGTTCATGGCAGATGATCATCTCTTTCAGCCACCAATTAATTCAATTAATTCCCTCGTAAACTCCAAAATCTTGGGTCAATAATTCATCTTAGTGAAAATTGTTATAAATAGAGAGATTGAACTTGATAACAGCAGCCAGTGTGCTAACAATATCACAAAGGTGCAGCCAAAGTAAGTGTCTGAGAACTGCTACCTGTTATGTTATGTTAGAAGAATTTGATACTAAGAATTGCTGTCTTTTCTTCTTTTGACCTTATCCTATATAATTTTTAAAAAAATCAGTCATTGGATTTGTACACCCACATAATTTTTTAAGACATTTTGCATTATAAAATCTTTTATTTTCTTCTCCAAACTTTTCTCAGCAACCAAATCCAGCCAAATACACATATTCCATATCTAAAATTGTGCATGTCTAAACTAAAATATAAAAATTGGGGTTTAAAATACAGAAATCAGACTGATTACCCAAACGACTTCTGAGGGGGGCAACCCTTTCAAGCTCTGGCTCTGCCCCAAGGTTTCCTTTAGGGGGGAAAAAATAGCTTCCCTTTAGAGCTCTCTGGGCCTCTGTTGCCAAATGAAGACATTTTCAATCAGGGAGCAAGTTGAGTAGAAAAAGCACAATCTCGAGCCAAGTTCCAAGAGGAAGTAGAACCATGGGGGCATGGGGCAGACAGGAATGGAAACCATAGACCAAAACTTGAAAGGAAGATGATGAATACAGAATGATAAACCTCAAGATCCTCTTCCCAAGAACCTCAAGATCCTCCCCCTGTCAAGCATCCTACCACTTCAACTTTCAAATCCTTATGATCTTTCAGAAGATCTTACAAGCCCAATGCTTAAGATGCTATTCCAAGAGCACCATAGTTGCCAAATTTGGTTTTCCAACCGCAATATCCATATACCTTTGGAAAGATCAACAAAGCAGAGACATCATATTCTTGGAGTAGTTTGGACTAAGAAATCAAGCACTACTTGTGACGAAATCAAATGTGGAATGAACAATTGTACTGACGAAAGTAACAATATCTAATTCCCAGCTTCTCAACTTAATGAATTTTTGCAGAGTGAAGAAGTTTCAACTTGGCTCCAAATCTTAAATAGTGCTTTTGGTTCTGCACATGAAATCAGAAGCTCTTCCAAATATTAAAACCCTCAGAAGTGAATGAGGAAGAAGGAATAGCAGTGGCATTTTTCAGCATCTTAAAGCGTATACTATAGCAGCCATCATAATCTTAAGCATAATAGAGAAGAAGAAAAGAAATTGCCTTTTATCTCTAGCTCTACCTCCTATATTTGACTACCTGACTCTCAAAAAGCCCAAACAACAGCAAAGGTTGCCACTAATTCAGAGATGATGATCAAAAGCATTTGTTAAAGACATGTACCCACTTCCGTTCAACAACTTAAATTTCAAAGCATTTGCTGATTTTATTGTACACAAGATGAGCAGAAACCCACAAGAAGTTCTAGTCACTATACTGTCTAACAGGAGAAATGCATGGCACCTACAGCAGGTGCGTAATGCATGAAAATACAAGAAGTTCTAGTCACTATACCACAACAAGTTCTAGTCACTATACCTGAATTGCGTAATACATGATCCTGTGATGTGTCAACTACACCAGGTGCCATGAATTGCCATGTTGGGACAACCAATGAAAGGCATCAGCTTGAGCAGCAAATGTACCCAACATTGCAGAGGGATGAGGCAGGGAGTCTGGTTGAGCATTCATTGCTTTCACTTGCTGCTCCAAATTCTCTTTGCCAGCCTTGAGCCTCTGCTTCTCATCACGAAGCTCATTCTTCTCAGCCTGCACAAGAAAAGGGAAAGCTAATATTATACCTTTGCATCCTTTTACATGTTGAATAAGCAATATTGTGCAAATTTTTGAGGATAGACTATCAAGTGGTTCAATTTGCTCTTGCTCGTCTCCACTATTAAGCCAATTGGTGATGCAAGGCCATGTGTTGAGTCTCACCTATTAAGGAAAAATTTAAGAGTACACGTGAAGAGAAGTGTTACATCAATCAGGAAATGCAACAACTAAGGCCATGTGTTAACAGAACAACTGAAGGGGTACAAAGTAATGCTGAAAGTACAACTGTACAAGCGTTGTCTTTTGACTCTTTGGTCAAGTGTTAATTAATATCATGGAAAATTTTAGAAAAAAAGAAGTTGATATACTGTCATAAATTATAATGTTCAAGATACATACCAATTATATATTTATAAAGATAAAAGTAATTGCATGCAATTTTATAGGGTTTCTTTTTGCTGAATTGAAAAGTTCAGAATTTACATATATGGAGAAGATGATATAATGAGGAAAACAAGACAACTTACAGAAAAATGAAATTAGTGGGTGATATGCATATCTGAAAGTATCTCTATGTTAGTATTCAAAGCTCTGTTTTAATATATTCAAAGCTCCTGTTGCTTCCTGCATAATCAGATAAAATAAAATGAACATCGTGCTTCTAATCCAAACAAAGCTATCAAACACATTTTTAAAAAAAATATAGAAATCTGGATAAATGCCCAAATGTTATTGTGGTTTTCCAACCACAATATCGAGATGCCTTTTAAGAGATCAACAAAGCAGAAGAGGCGTCACATCCATCCTCAATGCAGTTTGGAGTGAAAAATCAAGTTCTAGTAGATTTTGGCTTATAGTTTTTCATCTCAGATGTAAATTTCATCTGTTCGTTCAATAGAATCTACGTTTGACACTGAGAAAATCCTAACATAGTAATGCAAAATTTGTATTAAAGTTTTATCAAAATTTGGGATGGGATTGACTTCCCTGATCTATTATAAGTCTTTTACCTAAAACATGATGCTACTGGAAACGCAAATGGAAACGCAATAAATATTTTAAAAAGGAAAAGAAAACAATACTGGAAATGCCATTGAAGTGAAAGTTAGGAAACAATACAGTAAAAGTTAGAGCTTTGTACAAATCTGATTGTCGGCAAGGTTTGAAGAAGTGTCTATACGTAAAACCTTCAATTTTTCCTGCATATGAAATCAAATATGATATATATCAAAAGCCTCATAGAGTAAAATGAAGAAGAAAATTACTGTCTAATTGATGACTTAAAAACCTGATAAATTTGGCAAGTTTGGCTTGCGTTCCACTCTATACGATTACCATCTCCGCCATTTCGAAAGTTAATTTGGGACGTGAGCAATCTTTGGCCAATCTTCTCCCATTCTCCGTTCACATCTTTCCTCCAAGCGAGGACACTCATCAATTGTCAAACGACGTAAAGAGGCACACCTCTTACGTCATAGGGCAATTATCGATGCATAAATGAGAAAGGCAAGGAAATGATGGGAATAATGGAAGAGGATGCTCTACTATTACTGTTTTCCTCGTCCTCCACCATCCCTTCAACTTTGGCAAATTAACAAGTGTGAGAATTTTGAGGGGAGAAGAGGACACGTCGCTACCATCATTACTTATGTACTCCAGCTCACTCAAGTTTTTAAGAGAAAGACGATTCAGAAAAGGAAATCGGCCCAATGGTGGGATATGTAATGATGAATAATATGGAATCAAAATGAGAGATCAAGAGAGAGTCAAGACACAGATTTACGTGGTTCGGCAATGTGCCTACGTCCACAGGAGAGAGTGCAGCTATATTTTACTATTTAATAATTTAGGGTTACAACATAACATATTTATAGAAAAATTCTAATTGTAATTATTTTAGAAAACCCCAAAATACCCCCCACAACTTATTTATCCCCAGGTCCACATAAACTAATTACATCCAATGAGTGAGTAGTAGAATATGAGCCACTTGTTCCAACAATCTCCATCTTGGCGAGTATTCACCTCTTTGAAGATAATCAAGTATTGGGCCTCCACCTGAAACTGATAAGTTTGGGGATGCCGCCTCCTCTCCTCTCTTTTCTAGTACGTGGAGACATTTGTCAACCATCAGCGTTCACCTTCATTTGGACTCTGATGGTTGCTTTATTTTTTTAGTTTTTGGACCATTAGCGTCCACTTAATAGTGCAACCATCAGCATCCACTTCATTTGGACGCTAATGGTTGCTTTATTTTTTTTTTTAGAGTTTTTGGGACCATTAGCGTCTACTAAAACCATCAGCGTCCACTTTTGTTTGGGTGCTGCTAGTTGCTTTATTTTTTAGTTTTTTAAGACTATCAGCTTCCACTTCACCATTAGCGTTCACTTTAGTTTGGACGTTGATGGTGCACCATCTGCATATCAGCGTCCACTTTAATTTGGACGCTAATAGTGCAACTATTAGCACCAACAGCGTCCACTTTAATTTGGACGCTAATAGTTGTAGAGAACTAGCGTCCACTCCAGCTTCTGCCCTAGCTTGATATAGCGGACAAAATACAAGACTTTTAGCGTCGACCTAGTGGAGTCGACACTAATGATCAACAGTTGATCATCAACGTCAGACCATCAGTGTCTAACCCTTTAGCATCCAACAATCGACGCTGTTGATCAACATTGTCCACTTTGGGACTTTTAGTGTCCAAATGAGGTCGCCCCTAAGAGCACCTCCAGCAGCTTAGTTAAAAGACCAATATTAGCTATATTTAGTTATTATTGCTCTTTTTTTTTTTTTTTTTTAGCTCCAACAGAGTAGCTTGCCATTAGCTAGAATAGCTACATTGATATAGTGAATAGCAATTTGGAACTATTCACTGTAGCACACTAGATGAATAAAATATTGTTTATTTTTCTTTTGTTTATTGTTTCTTTATTTCATATTTTTTCACCCAACATCTTTTATTTATTCTGAACACCTCTTCACATATGTTACGTCTCTCTTTCAAACACAAAATTTTTTCAAACAAAATTTATCTCTCTCGCTCACAAAATTTCTTCACACAGTTGGATGAAAAAATTGAATGCAGAAAAAATTTATTTCATGGAAACACAAAGATGAAAACAAATCAATTGCAATTGGATGAAAAAAAATTTAATGCAAAAAAAAAAAAAAATTATTGCATAGAACACACGGATAGAAACAAATCAATTACAATTGGATGAAAAAATTTATTTATGTTATTAATTTTAAGAATTTGTACCTGCATGTGAGATGAATGTTCCTCATATGTATTTATTTTTGTTTTTATGAATGATTTCTATATATGTGTTTGTTTTTCCCTTTAATTAAGTGTTGGCAATAATATAATAAAAAAAGAATGAGAAATAATATTTTAAAACAAGTAGTGAATGAAACAAAGAATCAATTGGAGTGTATAGTGAAAAAACAATAGGTAAAGTAAAGAATTGTATTTTTTTTTTCACTAGGTAAAATACCTAATGCTGCTGGAGATGCTCTAAAGATCCAATTTCTTGTAGTGACCGTCTAAAATATATCAATTTAGGTCATCTAGTATTTCTTTTAAACTTTAGACAATGTCTTTTTCAAACTACTAAAAAATTATCAATGTCTTCTCAAGACTAGCAAAAATATAAAACTTAACCTACAAATTTTTCAACAAGACAAAAATATTCTTATAAATTTCAAAAAAAAAAAAAATTAAATTTTTTTTTAATTGTTATTTTCTTTTATATTTTTAAATTTAGCCACCTTGTTTTTTTTTAATATAATTTTTCGTTTTTATTTTTTGTAAAAATTTTTGTTTTTATTTTACTAAAGATATTTTTATAGATGAGAAAATAAATTTTAATAATTTAAGAGGTAGCTTGATAATTTGGGAGAATATTGAAGAGAGCTCATTGGTAGCACATCTCAATCAAAGGTGTAGGAGCGTTGAAGCCTAAAGGAAGACGTGTTTGCTTTAATTATTGATAGGTGTGGCATGTGTGTTTGCCTCCTATTTTTATTCTTTAAACTTATAATTTTTTTAAGTAAAAGTTAAATAATTAAAACATATATATTGGTGCCTATTATCATTTCTTTTTTTAGAAAGGAAATATCTTTATACCATCTCAAATATAACAATTTAGATTGATATTTATATATGAAAGTCAACTCAATTTTCTCAAATAATTAAAGCTTCCATAATCAAAATTAAAACTTCAATATTCAAAATTTCCTTGTTGAAAATTTGTCAAAATTTCATACAAAATATTTAGTTATAATTCATGTGCGAGAAATACTACGGTTCCGTCCGTTCTTTTTAGGGTCTGTTTGGGATTGCGTTTGAGGGGTTTAAAAGTGCGGTTAACACTCAATAAGTCCGTTTGAAGGAAAAAGTAGTCGTTTGGTAAAACAATTAAAAGCACTTTTAAGGGTTCAAAAAGCCTAAAAATGACCAAAACTCACTTTTGACAAAATCTTAAAAATGAAGCTTTTGCCAAAAAGTGTTTTTTGGCTTAAAAGCTATATTTCTCAAACGTAATCTCAAACAAGCTCTTAGTGTTCTTTTAATCTTACGTGAATATTATTTTTTTAAAAATATATATATATATGAGGGACTGATGGAGTAAATTTTTTTTCCTGCTATTTTAAAAAGCAATATCCACGTAGGATTAGAAGAACATCAAAAAAATACCAAAAAAACCGTATCATTTCTCATTAAAGTGCTAACAACGTCTTCTTTGTGTGTGGCCAATCTCAAATCCTTCTCAAATATTATGTGATCTTCAATTTTTTCCAATTGCTAACTAGTTTCCCTGTCTCCTAATTACTTAATTCCCTCTAATTGCTTACTCTCTTCAATTTTCTCTAAATTCTCATTCTCCTCAATTTTCTCTAAATTAATTTCTGAAATCAGTGAACATAATTCTTGAGTAGGTGAAATAATTGTGGGGTAGAAACAACACCCAAATTTATTAAATTTGCTTCTTTTTATTGATAATTCTTAAAGATGGGAATGAATAAAAAGGACTGCGGATAATTAAATTTTTCTTAGCTTTGACAATTTCTAGCAAATTTGATTCTACTTTAATTACTTTTTGTTCTACCAATTATTTTTTTCTTATCAGACTTCAATTTGTCTAATTTTATTCTATTAGCAATTTTAACTTTCGCTAACCATTCAAAAAAATTTAACATTCTCATTAATTTCATTCATATATTTTATAATACTCATTTCTAATTTTATTTCTTTTTAATTTCGAAAATATCCTAAAAAACCATTCCCTTTGTTCATCAATTTCTTTTGATATAAATTCATTTTCTATAACATAATCTCCTGCAAAACCAACAACCCATTGTTGCAAAATGAGCAAAACTAACATATCAACTGTGTGCGTGTGTGTGAATCTGACCAGGGTTCTGCTTTTAACCAAGATACAAGTTTCCTACCGGCCGGCTTCTCATGAAGAACACATTCACCAAAAGACAATGTTTTAAAAAATGCGGTGAAGGCACAACACACCTAGCTGTTAATGGAATGGGAGGAAATTACTGATTTGCAGCAACCTTCTGAATTGCATCAGTTACATCTTTGTTCTGCCAAAGAACCAAGGTTTAGGGAGAAAATTGATAAAAGGAGAAGAAGGTAGGAATTCACTTTTCCAAATAAAACCACAGTAAAAATAATCACTAAATTTAGATTATAGAAATTAGAAAGAAAAGACGAGAAGAATGGCAGCCATATATAGCACTCTGTTTCCATCAGTTATTATGGACCTTAAAACTCCTGTGTACACGCATTGAGTACTATATCTAACTAATCATACATCGATTGAACACAAAATGTGCACCTAACTCTGTACCATTGTTACAAAAAATAAAAGTGTAACTATCCATGCAAGTGCATATAAAAGCATCGAAGTTTAACAAGCCTGTAAGTAAGAGATGTATGAATGTACATGCAATAAACAAGTCAGTAACAAGAATCAATAGCTTAGCCGGTTCTAGGCAACAGGCAAAGGAGAGAACCAATATCGTATTGATCACATGGGGTAAACTTGCCTATTGTCCAGGTCACCTACCACAAAATGGACTCACAGTAAAAAAAAAAAAAAAAAAAAATGTAGTATACTGCTTCACAATATCATATTGATCATATTGAAATTGAGATCAATATGAGCATTGCACTAACAAGAGACACATAAACAGAGTGGTTGGCTAACATGATCTTCAATTCCAGTCAGCACAACAGCCGATTTCACTTGAAGACAAGCAAGCATTCTCACTGCCTTTTGGGATTAAAATGCTTTCAAGCAAGTGAAAGAAACCTGAAAATGCAAAATTCTTGTTAGGTAGCATTTAATGACGGCTAGGATTTTTTATCATGTCTTTTAAGTTCTAAATGCTGATAAAAGTTGCTCAACAAATTGTAGGCAGAATAGTATTTAAAAATTCAAAATAATATGGTTAATTGAATGTCCACTTTCACAGGCTCAGCATGCTTGCACCATTTACTCACCCGATCTTCCTCATCGTGAAAGTGCTCTGTATAGTTTCCATTGTTTTGAGTACAAGTGAGGCTGACATATCCCAGAATATTGTAGAAATCCCCCAATGATTCTCACATCCACTTCATCAATTGATGATTTTTTATGCAAGTCTTTGCTGACCATCAAAAAACCAAATAATAAACTCAACAATAACTCAATTTTCCAATGAAAATAGTAAAAAGGTAAAATCAATCCATCAACAATGACTCCAGTAACAATAATAATAAAAAGAATCTCTCTAAATATGCAATTGATTATGAGAATACTAAGAGTTATGCAAAAAATTTATTGAGTTTCTATGAAAATTTGGGATGGGTTTGACTTCCCTGGTCTAGCATAAGTCTTTTATCCAATACCGATCATTGGCATTTAAATAGAGGATTTTTAAACACATAGAGAGAGCGAGAGAGAGAGAGAGAGAGCATACTTCTGCGTCACTCTCTGCTGATTCCACATCAATGTTGAAATCAGCAATAATATTGATGATTTCTACCAGTAATCCAGGTCTATCAGCTGTCTCTATATAAAGTAAGCTGTAAATTGGAGAGAAAAATGCATAATAAGACGATGGATCAATGCACCCATTCTTTGCAAACAATTATCAAACTTCATTCAAAGTATGACCTCCTCTTTGGTCCACAAGAGAAACATAAAAATGAAGAACAAATTATAAGCTAAAGGACAACTTAATCATAAGTAGCAAACCTCCTCTTAGATTCATCTTCCTTCACTTGTATCTGAGTTGCAATATCACATCAAGCTGCAGAACAAAGTCACAAACTTCAGTTCAACTTTGTAAAGTTACTAAAAAGCACATGAAATCGAAGTTGGTTAAGCTAACTAGATCAAAGCCATGAAAACTCTGATTGATCCCCACTGTATTACAAATTATACTTTCTATTGAATAAGCCTCAACCATGGCACCACATGGAAAAAGAGGAGAATATTTGATCAATAAACAGAGGACTAATCAATGGAGCCAAACTTGAAACATCCTCTGAAGAAGATGGGAAAACATGATCAAACAGTTAATGCTCAAGCTGACAGACCTACAATTTATGTCAGTTTTTATCAAAATTATGTAACTATCACATACTCCATTCAAAATCACAAAGTTGTTCCCATTTTTCTTGTTCATCAAATAACAGAGGAAGGCATAAAAATATAAATGGATTTCCAATACATATTATCTCATCAAGGGACATAAAGTATCATGCATTCAGAGTATAAGAATAAATCTTAGAGGGGAAAATGCAGTTTACCCCCTGAAATTTTAGGAGTTTTTTAATTTTAACCCCAAAGTTAAAAAATTGGCAATCTACCCCCTTGAAGTTTCAAAAATTGGCAATTTAAACCCTCCGTTTAATTTTTCCATCTAAATTGACGGAAATCTATGGAATTACATCATTACCCTCAGACTTTTTTTAAAAAATTTCCGTCAAATTTAACGGAAATTAATAACGGAAGGTTTAAATTGCTAATTTTTTAAACTTCAGGGGGGTAGATTGTCAATTTTTGAACTTTAGGGTTAAAATTGAAAGACCCTTGAAACTTCAGGGGGGTAAACTGCATTTTGCCCAATCTTAAATCTACCCCATAATCATAAGATACCCAAGTATTCTACATTAACAAAATGGATCATAACTCCTAATATTCAAACACTAGTTGTGCATGTCCAAATTTAAATATCAAGATCGTGCTTCTAATCCAAACAAAGCCATCAAACACATTTTAAAAATCATATAGAAATCTGGGAAAATACCCAAACAACTCTTGAGCCCAACTCCCAGCTCCCCACCTCTTTCCCAGGGTTTCCTTCAAAAGGGCAAAAAAGAAGACCTTCATTTTAAAGCTCCCTTCTTGGCCTCTGTTGTGAAATGATATTTTTTCAATCAAGGAAGGAGTGAGTTAAGTGAAAAGGACACAATTCCAAGGCAAGAGGAAATGGAACATGGGACCAAGGGCAAAGACATATAAAAGTTACAGGCCAACACGTAGAAGAGGAATTGTCTCCTTTTCGGCAATTGACATGGAGCACCCTTTTCACAAACGCCTCCTGATCCACTCCAAGGCTAATATCTACTGCTTCAGCTTTCAGCACCTTATGATCTTTGAGAAGATAATTAAAAGACCAAGCCTTAAGATGATATTCCAGGAATCATACAGATTTTTCTTAATTTTTCCATCTCAAATTCCCGACTTCTCAACTTAATGCTTAGCTGCAGAGTGAAAAAGTTTCGAGTTGGCTCCAAATCTTAAATCCATGTATGCCAATGCTTCAATTCTATCTGCATATGAAATCCGATAAATCAGAAATTCTCTAAAATCATAAATCAAAAATGCTTCAATTGCTTCAATTGTTTCTGCGAGTGAAATAAGGAAGAAGGAATAGCATTTGACATTTTAACATTGGTATACGTATCACTAGTACGATTCCACCATTAGATAAAAGAGAGAAACTCAATTACACCAAGTCTCTTTGAAGAAATGAATTTGTCTTATCCCAACAGATTGTAGAAATATCCACATGATTCCCACAACCCATTTCATGAATTGCTGCTTTCGATCAAAAAACAAAATAATAAATTCAACTATAACCCAAAAATTTTCAATGAAAATAATAAAAATGTAACTTTTATCTGTTCGTTCAACAGAATCTACATTTGACATTGAGAAAATCGTAACACAGTAATGCAAATATGTATTAAATTTTTGTGAAAATTTGGGATGGGATTGACTCAGTGGCGGAGCCAGAGAATTTATATTAGGAGTGCCGCTAAAATTTTTTTTGTGTCCTAAAAATTTTCTCCACCCTAAAAAATTTGGTAATTCACACAATATATGCATTACAACAAAATATCTATAAAAATTCGTGCTTAAATTAATATATTAAAAATGTAACATGTCAGCACTATATGAAAAAAAAAAACTTCCATTTCCAATACAAAAGTGTTTAGTTTGCTATAGACATGAGCAACAACAACAAAAAGCTAAACAAGAACTTCAACAAACAAAGTAACCATTCAAGATATTATCTAACTATCACAAACACATAATAATACAAACTACTTACCACTTACGAAATAAACTTGAGGACAATTAATCGTGTCTAAGAAAAATTAGTACTTTTCAGTGAATCAGTGGTATCTTAAGGGATTTCTTGAAAACAAACCAAACACAATAAGGTCTAGCCAAATGCTGTAAACCAATCAAAACAAATAATGAATTAGAAAAAGAAATGATTGAACACGCAAAAAAAAAAAAAAAAAATTATCTTTTAAATTGTCTTCTAAACTTCCTCCCACACTAATTAATTTTAGTACTTCTATTTTAGTTTAAATTGTATTCTAAACTTTCTCACCATAATTTTTTTTTTTTTTAAAAAAAAAAAAAAAAAAAATTTCACCTCCTCACACTTACTCTATTTATTTTTTTTTTTCTTCCTTAAAATTCCACTTCACACCTTCTACCTTCTAGATTTTAATGCTTACATTTACTCTGTTCATGTATTTTTTTTCTTCCTTCAAATTCCACTAACTCACCCTTCTACAATCTAAATTCTAACCGCCTATCTTCATCTTTTTGTCTTAGTTCTCCTCACCTTCTAGAATCTAATGCCTTTCTTTTCTCTTTAATATATATTCTTTCTACCTTAAAACTCACCATTCTACTATCTACAACTATTTCTTTTATTATTATTATTATTTTCCTTCCTTCAACTTCAGTCTTCAACTCACGCGCAAGCCAACTGCTCAAAGAAAAAAAAAAAAAAAAAATCGCGCAAGTCACAGCTTACTCCTTGCACGGTTTTTTTTTTTTTTTTCTTAAAAAATTTCATTCTTATCTTTTAAATACTCATTTCTTATCTTCTATTTCCAATTTTTCACCTTTCACGAGACAAGAGTCCTCATTGCTCACTCCTCACCAACTCACCTCCTCACTCCTCACCAGACTCACATCTTTTCTTCCCCTCTCAAGACTAAGCCTTCAAAGTTCAAACAAATGAACAATCAAACATGAAACACCCACTGGGATTACTACTACACAGTGCAGTGTGCCGTTGGGGTGCCGTGGGTTACGTGGGTAGAAAAAAAAAAAAAAAAATTAAATCCACGGCACCCCCAAAGACCAACGTGGCTGCGCCAATGGATTGACTTCCCTCATCTATTAATTATAAGTCTTTTACCTAATACGTGATGATACCGTTTGTAGAATTTAAATTTCAAATGGAAATGAAAGAAATGTTGAAAAACTAAAAGAAGAAAACAATACTGGAAATGCTATTGAAGTGAAAGATAGGAAAAAATACTGTAAATGTTCGAGCTATCTGATTGTCTCAAGAAGCGTCCATATGTGAAACTAAATGCTTCCTGCATATGAAATCAAATAAGATATATATCAAAAGCCTGACAGAGTAAAATAAAGAGGAACAACAAGAAGAAGAAAAATTATTGTCTAATTGGTGACTTAAAAACCTCAAGATATTGGCGAATTCGTCTTGCTATCCATTCTTTGAGATTGCCATCACCACCTTTACGAAAGTTTGGGACGTGAGCAATCTTTGGCCAATCCTCTCCCGTTCCTTGTTCACATCTTTCCTCCAAGCAAGGACACTCCGCAATTGTCAAACGACGTAAAGAGGTGAGGCGGCGCATACCTTCGGGCAGTGTTATTAACTTCGGACAATTTACGACTTCAAGTTCCTGAAGTGAAGTAAGATCGCCTATCCACTCCGGTAAAGACACCAAACTAGGGCAAACCATAATTTGAAGCCCTTGCAGAGTGGTAACATATCTAAGCTCTCTTGGGAGAGAAACCAAATTTGGAACGCCAATGATAGATAGATGACCAAATCTTGTAGGTCCAAGGCCATGTGCGCCATCTTCATTCTCATTGCTGGTAAGTTCTTTGCAGTGAAGAATAGTCAGATTTTCAAGTGAGGTGAGATGTTGAAAGAGTGGAGAAATTGATATTCTCATTTTACAACAATCCAAAATCCCCAGGGTCTCAAGAGAACTGAGGTTCTGCAGCCACTCTAGTGGTAGATATTCAAGTTGCTCTAATTCCACAAGATAAAGATACTTCAATTTGGGGAGATCGGAAAGGGGAGAGGGAGAGGAGGGTGTTGTCAGAGACATCATAGGGCAATTCTTTATACATAAAAAAGAAAGGGAAGGAAATGAAGGGAATAATGGAAGATGATCTGTTTCCCTCGTCTTTCGCCATCCCCTCAACTTTGGCAAATCAGCAAGTCTGAGAATTTTGAAGGGAGAAGAGGACACGTCACTACCATCATTGCTTATGT
Organism: Corylus avellana; assembly: GCF_965113065.1. Taxonomy (NCBI): domain Eukaryota; kingdom Viridiplantae; phylum Streptophyta; class Magnoliopsida; order Fagales; family Betulaceae; genus Corylus; species Corylus avellana. Next base: position 3,726,988 of record NC_142494.1, read on the forward strand.
ACTCTAGCTCACTTAAGTTAATAAGAAAAAGACGATTGAGAAAAGGGAATCCGTCCAATGGTGGGATATGTTGAAGCCATTTACAATCCGATATTATAATAGAAGTCAAATTTGAGAGCGAGGACACCCAACTAGATAACCTCACACCTGCATACCCAGCTATAGATAATAATTTCAAATTTAGGTGCGGCCGAAGGTTTTGCAATAGTTGTTCATCATTTGCAATTGCCTTATCACTTTCATCACTAGGTTCTGGGTCCCACTCTAAAATCAGCCATTGAAGATGTCGCTTCCTCTCCAATTTTGCAGCCTTTGCTTTTGATGGAGAATATCTCGAGTGCTCTAAACCCTTGATCCATAAGTCTCCTCTCAACTCATCTAAACCATCCAGCTCCCCTAGCCCACCCTTTGGCTTGGAAAGAAAACTTTTTTTCTTCCCTAAAATGTATAGCGACAATGTTTGGAGAGCAATCAATTTTCCCAGTCCATGAGGCATATGAGTCAAGCTATCACACCCTTCTAGCCCAAGATGCCTAAGGCTGATTAAGTTTCTAGTCTCTTCTGGCAATTCTTTAAGCCCACGACAAAACTCAAGTCTAAGTGTTTGCAAATTCTGCAATTTAGTTATAGAAGCAGGGAGTAGACAGATCTAGAAATCTTAAATGCTCTAAATTTCCAATGGAATTCGGCACTTTTTGAATATTCGACTGACTCAAATTCAAAGCACGCAAGCATTTAAAACTTGAAATAAGTGTATTAGAGAATGGCTTATTCAACTCAAGTATTGAATTGTTCAAGTTAAGCACATCATCAAATCCTGGAAGTATTGGAATGCGTAGAAGAAGTGTCCTCATTTTGTTAGGCTTGGGCAAAAGAGCAGGAATATCTGGTAATGAATCTGAAGAATGAAATGCCACATGACGAGTTCTTCCAACTACTTTTTCTCTATCTGGATATAAAATTGTGCACTCCTCACCTGCTACTGACTGTGCAAGATCGTGAATAAGGTCATGCATTTTGCACTTTCCTATTTCACCAACTATATCTCTTTGTACGTCTTGGAAAAACGACCTCCAAAGCAAATCCATAAAATATTCACGACCAATATCTTCAAGATGTCTATTTCCATATGATGAATGAAGAAAGCCTTGAGCTATCCATAACTGAATCAACACCTTCATTTCAATTTCATAATCTTTTGGAAACAACGAACAAAAGGCAAAACATTGCTTTAAGTGTGATGGGAGATGATCATAACTGAACTTAAGTATTGGAAAAATATCATTTTGTTGTTGAGTTATTTTGTAAAGATCATGGTTTTTAAAGTACAACCAATCATCTTCTGAATTTTTGAAATATAATAGACTCCCAATGCTCCTTATAGCAAGAGGAACTTGTGCACACTTTTGGATGATCTCCCTTCCAATTTCTACTAGCTTTGGATTATTTGGCTCTTCCCCGCTTTTAAATGCCATTTTCTTAAATAAATTCCAAGAACTGCTTTCAGATAAACCTCTCAAAGGATATGGTGAAACTGTACCTGTAATCTCTGCAATCTTTTCGCTACGTGTAGTAATCAAAACTTTGCTTCCTCTTAGGCCACCCACTAACAACTTTTCCAAGTTGGACCATGTACCACGATTCTCATTCCACACATCGTCTAAAACTAGTAAATATCGCTTCCCATCAATTTTTGCTCGAAGCTCACTTTGCAATGGATCCATCTGAAGGCTTTTTGGTCTCTCCTTAGTCGCAGATTCTATAAGCTTTACAATGATAGTTTTCACGTCAAAAGGATCAGAGACACATGCCCACATCCTCAGGTCAAAATGTCTTCGAACCTCCTCGTCGTTGTACACATACTGCACAAGCGTGGTCTTTCCTTGTCCACCAATCCCAACTATGGGAATTATGGAAACATTCTTCTCATTCATATTGGGATCGAATAACAGCTTTTTAATAGACTCCTTATCATCCTCTCTCCCAATGACATCTTCCCCATGTACAAATGAGTGTGTATCTTGTCTTTTCATATGCTCAAACTGTGTCGCTGTGGTGTGCTCATTGAAGCCAAATTTGATCCTATCAGTTGCAATTTCATCCAGTCTTGCCCTAACTGCCTTGATCCTATGACCCATTTGAAAGCCATCTACAAGCTGGTTCGATTTGGAAAAGAAGATGCGTACCTGTAATACTCCCAAATATTTAGTATGGTCCATTGCGAAAAGTTAAACATTTTTTGGGCTAAATGTGTAATTAAGGAAAATATGAAGGTCATGTTTGTAATTGTTGTAAGTTTAAGTTAGAGTTTTTTTTTTTTTTTTTTTTTTTGGTGGTTTTATTTACAACTATCCATTCCAATCCGTTCACGGTGACAGTTTTAGAATTCCCTTACCATTGAATAGTTGGGTTTATAATGGGGGCCGATAATTTATGTGACTTTTTCTAGACGCCATTTGCTCCTTGGAAAGATGTCGCAACTTAATTAACCGTACATTTTTTGCATATGGTTAGTACTCTTACAAATGAGACTGTTTTTTTGTAAGACTCTATTTATAGCAGTTGTAAGGATAAAGAAAACAGACAAAACAATGGAATATAAAAGCATCTATATATGTCAAAACGATACATGAAAATATTGTTACTGTAACGTCCCATATTTGATATAAGTTAGTATGAGTTTTAGCCCAATGTCTTGGGCTTTAGATATATGAACCAATGTTATTGGCCCTAGTGAACTTAATAAAAATTGGATCAAAGACCCTAAAAGAGATTATAAGAGATAATTAATTTCTTAACCTAATGGACTAATCCATGGCATAGTCTTATCCCTAATGATGGGCATAATTTAATGTTTCATTCATAATTTTGTAAGATGATAGGTTATAACCAGAAAGCAATTTAAGTCTATGTGTACAAGATGTGTTGATCTTTTTGGAAGAAAATATTGTCCTTTAAAAATGACGTTTATAATGATGTTCATTCATGAAATAGACATAGGATCTAATACCAAAAGCCAAAAACCAGAAACTTTTATAGCCAAAAACCTCTTTTCAATGGCTCATTTGAGTGGTAAAAACCTTCTAAACATAACCCTCAAGCGGTGTTAAGACTATATCAAGAAAATAAGTAATTTCACATATATGGCATCAAGAAGAGCTTTGGGTTAAATCTGGAAATTAAACTTTCAGTCCATGGCATGTTTAGGTGGGTATTTGATCCAAATTTCGTCAAGTTAAAAGCCTTAGATATATGTGTTGTGGGCCAATGGGCCAAGTGACCAGAGTGTAGTGCTCTAATTTAGGTCCATTTAGTGAGTTGTGGGCCATATCTGGTTTACCTAGTTAGGAGGAGGTTCAAATGGGCCATTTCTTACCCAAGCCCCCATAAAAACAATTTTGAGAATTTTGGAAGAAAACTAAACCACTTTTTTAGTGAAATTTCAAGATTAACCCTACTTTCGTTTATTTATTCAAAAGTTATGAAAATATTAATAGAATGAGCTCCTAGAATATGATACATTTTAAGGAAAAAGAAAACTTTATGTTCGGACCAAGGTACAAAAAAGAAATATACATTACAAATATTTTTTAATAAAGAGAAAAGAAAAGAAACTTTAGGGTTAAGTTTTTAACTTATTTCTAAGAATAAAACATCTCTAATAATAGAGGGAAGGTTTGAAAGGTCAAGTAACTTAGGAACGAATTTTAATCACGATTTACGTGGTATAGGGATAATTTAGCTAAACCTTACTGTTTAGGTTTTAATAGTTGTCGCCTAACTTTTAGTACGATATTGACTATCGAGATAACTTGTACTCTCTGCCATGCCACTTCTAAATGCATGTCAATTTAAGTGATTATTGCTTATATATATATAAGCAATAATTGGGTTTATGATGAAATTATCTTGAGATTAGAATTTTCATACAGTTCAATAGTTGGGTTTAACATTATAATGAACAAATTGTTGTTGTTGTTGAAAAATTTTAAACTACGTAAAATGATATATATTTGCTTTGGCTTGTGTTGTGATAAATATTTATATGCAGGTCTGAGAATGCTTTAGTGACAGAAAACATCATGTGCACATTAATGAAGAATTTACCTGTTTTGCCATCTTCTTATCCCGTGTCATCAGTTGTCGGCGTAGAAGTTGAGTGGAGTAGTCATCCAGCAAGTCGTCGGCGTCGTACATGGCATCCTTGAGCTTCCGAAGCCAATCTTTGATCGCATGGTTAAGGGCCTGCTTCTCCTCCGAGTCCAAAAGCACAGCTTGGATGGTGGAAACGGTGTCCCCGAGCTTTCGAAGCTCATTTTTGAAACCCCATAACACTCCAATCTCTTGGAGAGAAAGAGAGCTCAAACTCCTAATGATGCTCCCAGCAGTGTCGTAGAGAACTATTTCAGCCATTTGTGGGTTGTGGGTGGTGAGTCAAGTAAACCGATCTTGAGGGAATTATTGATGATGCAGAGGTGTATGGGATATATTATTGATGATTCAGAGGTGCATTATGGACTTGACGTTTAAACTTTAAAGGGAGTCCACTAGATATGATGTGGCCATGCATGTGTGGCTCATATTTCACTTCTTAAATCTTCTTATCGTCTCGCCGAATCAATTTCCAAAGGTCATGATCAGTAATGGGTGGCTCATAGCCGTGTGGTCTTATATGCATGAATAAGAAAGTATTTCATTAAAAAAAAAAAAAAAAACAAAGTATTTCATTAACAAAGAAATTTTGATATATTATAATTAAGTTATTACGGAATTAACAATGTCTCTTTTAAACTTTTAATTCAAATAATATCTTCTCTAAAATACCAAAAAAAAAAAAAAAAAAACTCTAGAAATTTTTTAATAAGATAAAAATATTCTTATAAATTCAAAATTAAAAAAAAAAAATTAAAAAAAAAAACAAATTCTTTTTATTGTTTTTTCTTTCATATTTTAAAATTTGGCTACCCCTTTTTTTTTTTCTTAAAAAAAAAATGGTTTTATTTTATTAAGGGCAATTTCATCACCGGGAAACATTATCGATGGGTTTCTATTTATAAGGACGGTGAACTTAGGTATCTTTATGTTTTTTCATTATCCAAATTAAATTTTTTGTAAAATTTATTCACCGACACCTATGCTATGCGTGTCAAATGTAATTCTTCCTTTTTTTTTTTTTTTTTCTTGGCAAGAAAGAAATTATTGTTCTTTCAATTGAGTGCATTTTATTATTATAATTTCTCACTTTCTTGGAAAATAAGAAGCTGTACGTGAGATCAACACGGTTAAAGCCTGTGGCCGTGTCGGATCCAAAGGTGTTTAATATGGACTGTGAACTGGGTATCTTATAAATCTTCTAACAAAAAAAAGTAAACACTTTCTAAAATTGGTTCGTTCTTTGTGAAGTGGAATTTCGTATTATTTGAAGACTGAATTCAATCAGACATGCATTTTCAGAAATTCCAGTTGGGTCTTCCAAGTAAATCCCATTTCTACTTTGCTTGACGTTTAAGCCACGCCACTGAAATTGGTGTGAATGGTTCAAGGAGTGCCGTGTTAAAGATAATGTAGAGATATTTAGTTGGAAAATGGAACTTGCGCGAGTGGGCCGGGACATCACTATTAGTTGAATGGGAAATGTTGAAAAAAATGCGGGAGTGGGCCAGAAGGGTTGAGTGGAAATAAAAAGAAAACCAAGTCTCATCAAAGACAATATTTTTCAAAATTATCAAAATATTGTTAATATTCCCCTCAAGGACAATGATGAAACAATCCTTAATTAGTAAAATAAAAACAAAAAATACTAAAACTTCTAAAAAAAACTTTTTTTTTTTTAAATAAAAAATTTTTGTTTAAAAAAATTTGTTTTTTTTTTCAATTAAAATTTTTTATTTAAAAAAAAAATTAAAAATTCATTTTTTATTTTTTTTCTTGAATTTATAGGGGTATTTTTGTCTTATTGAGAAATTTATAAGCACATTTTTATCTTTTTGCTAGCTTTGGGGTGACATTGACAATGTTTTAGTAGTTTGGAGGCACATTATCAAAATTTGAGAAGATATTGTTAATTGAGTAGTAGTTTGAGGGGATACGTGAACTTTACCCTTTTATTTTTTATTTTTTCCAATGGCTTACTAGTTTCCCTGTAATTACTTAATTCCTCTATTTGCTTACTCTCCTCAATTTTCTCTAATTCATTATTTTTTGAAATCGGTGAACATAATTCATGAGTAGGTGAAATAATTGTGGGGGTAGAAAACAACAACCAATTTTTTAAAAATTTGCTTCTTTTTATTGATAATTCTTAAAAGATGGAAATGAATAAAAAGGAGTGTGTATAATTAAATTTTTCTTTCACAATTTCTTGCAAATTTGATTCTACTTTAATTGCTTTTTGTTCTACCAATTTTTTTTTTTTTTGACAATGTCAGGGTCTTAGCCTAGTCCTAATCGGGTCTTGGTGATATTCCAGCGAAGTCTTGGCAATGGCTCAATCGGGTCTTGTGGTTACAATCAAATCATTACAATTGCGTATCAACTCTTTGTGATTTGATTACCTTATTTGTAGTGTATTCACCTATCCTATTTTTCGTGTAAGTAGGGATATTGATTGATCTTTGTAAAAAATCAATCAAGTGAAATAAGAGCAAAATGTACCCTATGTGGTTTTATCATGTAGACGTAGGTCATAAACCGAACTATTTAAAATCTTGTTTATTTATTTTTATTCCGTCTTGTCTTTATTTTTCTATTTGATTATCATTTCTTTTAGCTAATTTCAGAATGAGAAGCTCAAACTCAAATAATAGTTTACAGTTTTAAAAAGAAAAATTATTTTGCGAAAATTAAATAAGTTTTTTTATCAAACTAAAAATATTTTCTAAAAATTATTTTACGCCAAAACAAACGCAGCTTACCTAAAATGATATATATATATATATATTGTAAGTAAAATGATATATATTTGTTGTGGCTTGTTTTGTGATAAATATTTGTATAGAGATCTGGGGATGCTTTAGTCACAGACAACATCATCATATATATATGCAAATTTATATATGAATTTACCTCTTTTGCCATCTTCTTATCCCGTATCATCACTTGTCACCGTAGAAGTTGAGTGGAGAAGTCATCCAGCAAGTCGTCGGCGTCGTACATGGCATCCTTCAGCTTTCCAAGCCAATCTTTGATAGCATGATTCTTGGCCTGCTGCTCCTAAGCTTGGATAGTGGAAACCGTGTCCCTAAGCTTTTGAAGCTCAAATTTTTTAATTTTAATTAAATATTTAATATAGTAGATAAGTGCTTATTCAAATAAAAATATCACCAGAGTGTGTGACCAAGTTTCTAATTCAAGGCCAATTAATGCCACAATGTTGGTTCAATATGATAAATTGCAAAGCCTTTGTAATCAAGCATGTTCTGTTTCTGCTCTATAAGCCAATATGATAACAAAAGCCTAAGCTTTTGGTTCATCTGCTTTGATATCACAATTAATATATATATATATATTATCTCTTTAATTATCTCATTATTACAATAATCTATATATATAAAGCATGTTTCGATCCCCTTTAAATGAACATCCTAGTTTCGTCGCTACACCCACACCATATATATAGTTACAAACATAAAGGTTTCCATTAAAAAACTTACATTAAAAATAAATGGAATACAAAATGCAAAATCTCATTAATTTTGGTAGAAAACTTTGGACAAGGAAACAAAGGGGAACTAAGATATATATGAACTTGAAGAACCTAACCTTTTTCATAGATCCTAAATATAATTTTGACTCTACACAGTTGGGACCCCTTCCTTGTGAGATTTGTACAAGCTCCACAATACATCAACAACGTGGCCTAGTGTAATTTGCACGATTTAGAGAAGATAGAGTCATTTACAGGTCATGAACATAGAATCAATCACATTGAGAGCTCAGCACCAATAATTGTAGACAAGCTACGTTGATGGCTCCGTATGTTATAGACTTGATCAAAGACGAGCCACCCATATGCACTGCAATAATCGAGTCTGTTGGGTTATGCCATTATGACATTGGTCACGTTTGTCATTTAAGCAAGTTTTTGAGGTGGTCGTTACTGATATCACAGGCTAATTGCTGCAAAAGAGAGAGCAGTACTCCTTTGCTCAAAAGGAGAGGAACCATTGACAAGATTCCCCATAGATGAACCTCAAAGGAGCAAAAAGGAGCAGAGACATTTGTTAGTAAGAGTTTCCAATTAGTACCTGTCAAAAATTCATTTTAAAAGGTTTACTTGACAAACAAGCTTGATCCAGTTCTGCTTTTCTACTAAAGATTACCTTAGAAAAAGAAGCTAGATATATCTCATCATTGCAACATGTAGATATAAAAGTTTCAATGTTTCTGAAATGAGGGAATAAGTATTTACTAAAATTTGGTTTATGAACTGTGTGAAATGAATTTGCTTTAACCACACCATCTGGGTTTTTTTTTTTTTTTTTTTTTCATCTCGGCTTCTCTATTTTTTTTCTTCGAGCTCTTTCTTGCATTATGAAACTCCACTAATATTTTAGCGCTTTTGACAATTTGAAACGGATGGCCGAAACCACTCCAAAATCAATGTTTGGATATAGATTCAAACACTTTTCAGTTTGGTGGTGGCCGAACCACCCCCGCCTCCATTTGGCCAAAGGAGTGGCTTGACCCCACTCACAATTTTATTTTTTTTAATACTTATAATTTTTGTTATTATAGATAATACATTTCATAATTTGATTGGTGCTGACTTTTGATTACCGATTTTTGTAATAATAATAAAAAAAAATTAGACAAAAGTTGAATACAAAAAAGTAAATACTTAAAAATATGTATAGCATTTCTCAAAAATACATGCATACATGGAAACAGTCATAAGTTTGGATACTTGAATCCATCCGCATTAACTAATAATATGGTAATAACCATTTCCTAAGAAATAATCGACCAAAAATACAAGAAAACTAGTTGAACTTGAGGTAGCAAACGGACGCAATATTATTAAAATCCCTGAGAAGACCTGTCATTTGCCATATCTTCATTATACTTAAACCAAACTCCAAGGACCAAACAATAAAAACATTTCAAGTACTGAGCATTCACTTGAAAGAAAAGCACATGTAAGGTTTCCAATTACCAATGTTCAATGTTGTTTTCACCTGCTTATTTGTCTATTTGTTTATTTGGAACAATTATAATATTTTTCTTTCCTATTTATTATTTAGTCTCTTCGTGAATTCACTTTTCGTCAAAACAATCTTAGTTCAATCTAGAGTAAGTAAGAGGGCCCAAACTCTTGATCATAGTCGGAGCAATGTTGGAGAGAACTGCCTGGCCATTTGTAGGTGAAGTAGTGATCAATTGAGAGGTCTTGGAGCATTGAAGGAAGATGCGTTCATTTCTTAAAACTTCAATAATTCAAGGACTGGTTTAGCCCAAAAAGAAAAAGTGGGATCACAACATAGCTTTTCCACCATTTGGGTTTGTCTCATATTTTTGTTGTTAAAACTTTTAACTTTAGGGAAACTTCACTTTTGCCCCTGAACTACTAGCTTTTTTGACTTACTCCCCTCGAACTTCAAACTCTTTCACTTTGTCCACCTGAACTTTCAAAAACTCTCACTAAGTCACTTTGCCCCCCTCCGTTAGTTTTAAATGTTAAACTCAAACGGTTTGTATTTTTATGCCCATTATACTCTGACCCAAAAACTACACCGTTTTGAGCTCTAAAACTACAACACCCACCCAGCCCAAAACAACGTCGTTTTGGGCATTAAAATTATAATTTAAAAAAAAAACAAAAGAAAAGAAAAAGCAAAATATTTTTAAAAAATAATAAAAAAAAAACTAAAAAAAAAATCGGGGTGACTGGAGCCACCCCCATGGCCGGTATGGGGGTGGACCAACAACCCCATGGCCAAGGGGGTGGTCCGGCCACCCCCAAAAGGCGGGGCCAAAAAAAAAAAAAAAGGAATGGATTTGGGATGGCTTTCAGGCTTTTGGGGGTGGCCGAACCACCCCCTACCACTCCCATACCTGCTGTAGGGGGTGGTTCGGCCACCACATACCTGCTATAAGGGGTGGTTCAACTAGAAAAAAAAATCATGAGACCATTATGCAATTGGACTTGTTCAGATATAACAGTTTTATGAGAAAGGAATACCGTAGAATAATTGAATAAGACTGCTAATTAGTTTGCATGCAAGAAAAATCTTTCAATGGAAAGCCTGCTGTGCAAATGAGCACACCATTATGCAATTGGAATTCCTTTCAGGTTGTAATTAAAAAAAAAATTAAAAAAAAATTGTAATTGGGTTTAATTGTGTTACATTAACCATTCATACTTGTCTGATCTTTTTAATATGAAACTTAAATTCTTTTCCACCCATAAACACATGTTGCATTTAGTGCCCTCAAAGAATCCAGTTGTGGTATAATTGAACTATTAAACATGCATATTAATGTGAAATCAATATTTACTTTCAATTCTTAAAAAGCAAGATGAAGAGGAACACAGGACAATATAAGATCTATTTCCCGACTTGTCAACTTATTGCAGAGTGTTTCAAATCTTAAATCCATGTATGTCAGTGCTTTAACTGTTTCAGCATATGATTGAAAATCAGAACTTCTCCAAAATATCAAAACCCTTAAGAGTGAAAATCAGAAATTCTCCAAAATATCATTGGCATTTTAACACTGGTATAGGTGTTTCTATATTCTATGCCTAAAGAAGTCAAAGATGCAGCATATTTTGAAATAAATTCCACTATCAGAAAAAAGAGAGAAAGAAAACAATACTGGAAATCCCAATGAAGTGAAAGATTGGAAACAATACTGGAAATGTTAGAGCTTCGCACAAATCTGATTGTCAGAAAGGTCTGAAGAAGTATATATACTTCAAATCTAATATTGTTCCTGCATATGAAATCAAATATAATATATATAAAAAGCTTGATAAAGTAAAATGAAAGATTAACAACAAGAAGAAGAAAATGATTGTCTAATTGGTGACTTAAAAACCTGAGAAATTTGGAGATACTTCAAATCCCACTTTCAATTCTTTAATCTTCATTTTCAAATCCTCATTTGATTCATTTAGCTTCTGGGCTTCACTTTGTAACTGGGTCACCACTCACATAGCATCACACAAAATGGCAGCCTTGTCTGTTTTGGCCGGCGTTCCAGGCTCCAGGATAGAACCCAATTCTTAAACCTTGAAATTATGCCAAAGTTGATGTTAGAATTAGGATATAGAGAATAATGAATGAGAGAAGACAACTACCCAAGCTGGAAAGTTGAATCCTCCTTCTCTTACTATGGTATGAATGATAACCTTGCATCTTCATTTTCTGAAGTTAAAATCTTCATTAAAAACACAATACAAGAGAAAGCAATATACCAATCGTAAAATATAACGGTGCATATACCAATCGTTGCAAGAAGGAAAGAGATTAAACTAAACATACTTGCATTTAACATTCTGGAATACCAAAAGGGAGGCCCATCTTTCTGCCATCTTCTTCTTGTTGTTGTTCCTACTTCAAATAAGTCAGTAACAAGGCAACAGGCACAGGAGAGCAGAGAACCAATATCATATGGATCACATGGGTAAAGTCCAGGTCACCTACCACAAAATGGACTCAAGTAGACAGTTGCACAACTTAAAAAAAAAAAGTAAAAGATGGTTTTGGACTCAAATATTTCAGTTGGCTTATAGATCTGATAATTTGCACTCTATTAAACTCTGAAAACGTAAAAAATAAAGTCATCAACAAATTATTAGGGAGGAAAAATTAATTAAACAAAAAAAAAGTATGTGCCTTTTATCATATAAAATTTGAAAAATACTGCAATAGTACTCTGCTATCGATAGTCCACCACAGGAAGGAATTGAGCAAACTGGTCCAACAGGCTTTATTTTCAAGCACTGCATACACAATATTTCAGCCGTAGCATTCCAGCAAATAAATATTGATACTAAAAACATTATCTATGGAAGTCCACTGTTAATCAAGCAAACAATATAAGGGCAAACTTACATATGCATTAATTTCACTGACTTTATCAGGGAAGAATCTGCATGTAAAAAACTTGCCACAGCAATCAGCAGAGTTTGCAATTTCTTTCGTAATTCCTACACCCAAATACTTGTTTCATTGAACCATAATTTGAAATTTCACCAGTTGTTGCTCCAACATTCAAGTATATCATTCCATCCAACCTTGAAAGTGAGATCATTATGATCCAGACTTTCATAGGCATCAGTGTCTAATATTTTAAATTTGTAACACATAAAAAATTAATACTAACAATTTGAATCTTCAACATACTAAATTTTATAAAAGTCTATTTAGATATAACAGAACCATGAATATAAATTGCAAAGAATATATACAAAGGTAGCACTAACAAAAGACAAATAAACAGAGTGGTTGGCAAACATGATCTTCGATTCCAGTCAGTACCCTTGGAGCACAACAGCCAATTTCACTTGAGGACAACCAAGCAAGTGGAAGGACCTGCAAATGCAAAAGACTAGTTAGATGGCTTTTAAGGACAGCTAGGGCTCTTGATAATGTCTTTCAAGTTCTAAATGCTGATAAAAAGTGTTCAACAAATTGTAGGCAGAATACTAATTAAAAATGAAAAATATGGTTAACTAAATGTCCCCTTTCCACGGACCTGGATCCTCTCCATTTCATTTGAAATGGAGGGGATCTATTTAGTTACGTCTAGGGGGGTTACGTTTAGGGGGCATCAAATGAAATGTAAAATGACAAAATTGCTCCCCTAAAAATAACTAAATGGATCCCCTCCATTTCATTTGAAATGGAGAGGATCCTGCTCCCCTTTCCACAGGCTCATCTCATTCTCATTCTTGCAACATTTACTCAGCCGATCTTCCTCAGCATGGCATATTGTCTACAACTGAGGCTGACATATCTGAGCAAATTGCATAAACCCCCCCAAAAGAATCTCACACCCATTTCATGAATTGATGCTTTTTTAATGCTTGTTTCTGCTGACCATCAAAAAACCAAATAATAAACTCAACAAAAACTCAAAAATTTCCAATGAAAATAGTAAAAAGGTAAAATCAATCCATGAACAGAGTGAGTTGCAGTTAGACTCCAGTAACAATAATAATGAAAATAATCTGTCTAAATTTGTGTTTGATTATGAGAAAACCCAAAGTTACGCAATTTTTTATTGTGTTTTTGTGAAATCTTGGGATGGAAAAGACTTTCCTGGTCTATCATAATTCTTTTACCCAATATTTGATGCTACCATTTGTAAAATATAAATTTCAAATGGAAATGCAAGAAGCATTTAAAAAACAAAAAACAGAAACGAGATATTAGGCACGTAGGAATGGCATTGAAGTGAAAGACAGGAAACAATACAGAAAATTTGAGACCTTTGTTCAAATCTGATTGTCGGCAAGGTCTGAAAATGTGTGTATTCTTAAATCTTTTTTTTGTTCCATGCTACAGTTGGTTCCACAAATGAAAATGAAATCAAATAATATATATCAAAACCATAACAGAGTAAAACGAAGATGAACAAGAAGAAGAAGAAGAAAATTACCGTCTAATAGGTTACCCAAAACGTATTATTCGAAAAGTCTATGACGTGAGCAATCTTTGGCCAATCCTCTCCTGTTTCTCGTTCACATCTTTTCTCCAAGTGAGGACACTCCACAATTCTCAAAACACTTAAAGAGGTGAGGCGGCGAATACCTTCAGGCAGTGATATTAAATTGGGACAATTGCTGATCCGAAGTCTCTTAAGTGAATTGAGGTCACCTATCCACTCCGGTAAAGACACCAAAAAAGGGCAGCCCGTAATGGAAAGAGATTGCAAAGTGGTAACATGTCTAAGCTCCATTGGGAGAGACACCAAGATTCTAACTCCTGCTATATATAGTACACGAAGTGCTGTGGGTCCAAGGCACTGTGCACCCTCATCATCCTCATTGCCGATAAGTTCCATGACGTCATAAATCCACAGATATTGAAGCGCAGTGAGATGTTGAAAGAGTGGAGACAGTTTTACTCGCAGTTTACAGCAGCGCCAAATAGTCAGATCTTCAAGAGAAGTGAGGTTTTGCAGCCACCTCTGGAAGATATTCAAGTTCATCGAAATCCAATAGACGAAGAACCTTCAATTTGGAGAGATCGGAAAAGACATAGGAAGTGGAGGGTGTTGTTTGGCTCCCTGGTGGTAGTAAAGACATTAATATAGGGCATTCACTAATATGTAAATAAGAAAGGAAAGGAAATGATGGGAATAATGGAAGACCATGATGTCGTCCATCCTCTGCTATTACTGTTTCCCTCCTCCTCCACCATCCCTTCAACTTAGGCAAATTCTCACGAGTGAGATTTGTGAGGGGAAGAGAGGACACGTCACTACCATCATCGATTATGTACTCCAGCGCAATCAAGTTTTGTAGACAAAGTGTCTTGAGAGGGAATCGGTCCAATGGTGGGATGTGTTGGCACCATTTACAATTGCTTATGGTAATAGAAACCAATTTCGAGAGGGAGGACACCCAACTAGATAACCTCACACCTGCATACCCATTTATTTCAAACCGTTTCAAATATTGGGTTGGCCGAAGGTTTTCGAACTACACGGAAAAAAAGGAGAACATTTGATCAATAAACAGAGGACTAATCAATGGAGCCAAACTTGAAACATCCTCTGAAGAAGATGGGAAAAAATGATCAAACAGTTGCTGCTCAAGCCTCAAGATGACAGACCTGCAATTTTTGTAAGTTTTTATCAAAACTATGTAACTATCACATACTCCAATCAAAACCACAAAGCCGTTCCCCCTTTTCTTGTTCATCAAACAACAGAGGAAGGCATAAAAATATAAATGGATTTCCAATACATATAACATATTATCTCATCAAGGGACATAAGGTACCATTCAGAGTATAAGAATAAATCTAAAATCACCCCATAATTATAAGATACCCAAATATTCTACATTAATTTTACATAATCATAATATTCTGCAATAATCGAATTTCTACACCAAACCCGGTGTAAAAACCTTGTCGTCGACAATTGTGGATGAGAATATTTCAAATTTTGTAATTTGTCACAAGTACTTTTTCGCCACTGATATTAAATCCTTGTGTGCCATTAGCAACGACAACAATTTGTCGTTGCTAATAAGTGATTATCAGAGATGACTTTTGTGCTGTTGCTGATAATATGGTCACTAAAGACCATTTTTCTTGTAGTAATAATGTAACCGTTACCATACATTCAAGCTTTGATGTATGTAACCGTTACTGTTGCCGCTTGACATTTTTCTGAACAGTGAGAAAGAAAAGCACAATAAGGTTTTCAATTACCAATTATGTTCAACGTAGTTTTCACTTGCAAAAATGTAACTCAAGTAAGCATTCATTGTAAAATATTTTCAAGACTTTTTTATTATAAAATATTTTATTTTCCCCCTTCTGACTTTTCTCACTTACCATATCGATAACAAATCCAAGTATTCAATCACTAATTGTGCATGTCTAAATTTAAATATCAAGATCGTGGTTCTAATCCAAACAAACCTATCAAACACATTTTAAAAAACGTATAGAAATTCGGATAAATACCCAAACAACTCTTAAGGAGGTTCCACTTTCCAGCTCTACCTCTTTCCCAGGGTTTCCTTCAAAAGGGCAAAAAAGAAAAGCTCCATTTTAGAGCTCCCTTCTTGGACTCTGTTTTGAAATGAGACTTTTTCCATCGAGCAAAAAGACACAATTCCAAGGCAAGAGGAAGTGGAACATGGGACCAAGGGCAAAGAGAAATAAAAGTCACAAGCCATCACTTGAAAGCAAGATGAAGATGAATTGAGTCTTTTTCAGCAAGAGACATGGAGCACCCTTTTCACTAAAGTCTCGCATCTACTGCTTCAACTTTCAGCACCTTGTGATACTTGAGAAGATAATTGAAAGACTAATCCTTCATATGATATTCAATGGATCATATAGATTTTGCGTATTTTTTCCATCTCAAATTCCTGACTTGTCAACTTAATGCATAGTTGCGGAGTGAAGAACTTTGAAATTGGCTCCAAATCTTAAATCCATGTATGTCAGTGCTTCAATTGTTTCTGCATATGAAATCGTATAAATCAGAAATTCTTCAATTGCTTCAGTTGTTTCTGCATGTGAAATAAGGAAGAAGGAATAGCATTGACAATTTAACATTAATGGATATACATATCACTAATTCAACTCTCTTGTTTCTCTGCCTTCTTAGAAATAAGTGGGTATAACCAGTCAAATCCAGTCGCTTTGAATAAGTGAGTTTGTCATATCCAAACATATTGCAGAAATATCCACAAGATTCCTACAACCCATTTCATGAATTTCTGCCCCCGATCAAAAAACCAAATAATAAATTCAGCAATCACTCAAAAATTTCCAATGAAAATAATAAAAATGTAAATTTCATCCATGAACGGAGCTACTTCCAGTAGGGCTGGCAATTTTGACACGACCCGACAACCCGAGACGAAATTAGCGGGTTTGGGTCATAAACGGGTCGACCCGTTTATGACCCATTTATGAGTGCTTGGTGGGTCGTGTCGCGGGTGACCCGCCAGACCCGTTTGTAATTTTTTTTTTTTTTTTTTACCTAAAGGCTAAAAGAAATTAAAGAATTAAAGAAAATTAGAAAAGACTCCAGAAGACTAGAAGAGTCCAGGCGCGCCATTCCTCCATTCCAGAAAACGGAAACCCATTCGGCCATTTCGGCCCATTCCTCCCACGAGCTCACCGGACCTCATGCCGCACCACCGCCCATGGCCACGCCACTGCCGGTCTCTCTCTCGCCGCTCCTCCACTTGTCAGCATCAGACTCCTCACGCAGCTTGCAGCCACGTCCCACTGAAACGGAAACCCATTCAACCCATTCGGCCCATTCCTCCCTCGAGCTCACCGGACCTCACGCCGCGCCACCGCCCACGGCCACGCCACTGCCGGTCTCTCTCTCGCCGCTCCTCCACTTGTCAGCATCAGACTCCTCACGCAGCCTGCAGCCACGTCCCAACTCCCACGGACCCACGGACCCACGCCACACCACCGCCACTCCTCGCCTCCTCTACCGCCGCTCTCTCTCTTCCGCTGATGTCGCATCCGGTATGTATCTCTCTCTTCAGTCTCTTGCTCTCTCAAATCTGAATATTGATGCTCTGATTTTGTGGATTGTTGGGTTTTGCTTCATTTTAGGCTTTTGTGTTTGTTGTGGAAATTTTGAAGTGATTTTGTGTTTGTTTGTGAAAATTTTGAAGTGATTTTGTGTTTGATGTGGAAATTTTGAAGTGAGCTGCTTTTGACCAAAGCTCATGAACTGAATTGAACCAATTTCGGAATTTCCCATAAATATTATTCAAACTTCAAAGTAACATGAGCAGATGAGCTTCACCCTTCTAGCCTTCTTCTTCGTTCAAGCTTGTTTGCCCATTCATTGAAAAAAAAAAAAATACTTTTGATAATGGATTAATCAATCAGGACTTAGGAGCCAAACTTGTGTATGTATTGAAAGATGGATGTGGCTTAACTGATCAATTTGGTTGGGGTAGAAAAATATATTTTTGGTCTCATATAGGCTTAACTGATCAATTTGGATGTGGCTTTTGTGTTTGTTGTGGAAATATTTAACAATATGTTATACCTAGAGTTGAGCACTTAAAGTTGTTACTCTTTTGAGACTCAATATCTTATCCTAGAATACTTATAAAAAAAAAAAAAAATCTCATCCTAGAACATGCTAGGAGGCCTCCAATTTATATATATATATATATATATATATATATATATATATATATATATATATATAAAATTGCTAAACACAATTTGACAACAAACAATGTGTTTGATGAATGACAAAGAATTAATGCCTACTTAATTCTAGTTTTGTGATAGCATTACTAAATTTGGTTTGATTCTTACTTTTGAACTTATCTTTAACTAACTTACTAACGATTATGTGTGTAGGTGATTAACGAAGATTCGGTTATATTTGATGATAATGTGGTTGAAATAAATACAATAGGAGATGAAGATCCTTCTATTCATACGAATCCGATGACGAACAAAAGGGTCCAGAAGAAGCTTAAGAAGACCTCAGTAGTTTGGACCCATTTTGATGAAATTCGTTCTAAAGATCCAAATGACTCAAGGATATGGGCAAAATGCAAGTTTTGTGATCATAAATATATAGCTAACAGTTCACATGGAACTGGAAATCTGCAGAAGCATATGAAGGTTTGTGGGGGGGAAAAATGATCATGATATTCAGCAATTGCTCCTACCTAGAGATCAAGGAACTCTGTCAGTAAGTACCTCAAAATTTGATCCAAAAAGATATAGAGAATTGTTGGTTGCTACGATTATTAAGCATGACTTGCCATTTTCATATGTTGAATATGATGGTGTAAGAGAGTTGCATAGATACTTGCGTAGTGATGTACCATTAATCTCTAGAAATACTGCTAAGGCAGAATTGGTTAAGATGCATATGTTGGAGAAACAAAAGGTTAAGTCTTTGTTAACTGTTTGCCCTGGAAGGATTAGTTTTACATCTGATTTGTGGACTTCTTTGAAAACTGATGGATATATTTGTCTCACTGCTCATTTTATTGACAAAAATTGGGTATTATCTAAAAGGGTGATAAGTTTTTCATTTATGCCCCCACCACATAATGGTGATTCTTAGGCTGACAAGATAGATAGTTTGCTAGAAGAGTGGGGGATTGATAAAAAGGTTTTCTCTATAACATTAGATAATGCTTCTGCAAATGATGGTTGTGTTGAGAAACTGAAACAAAAATCAAACATGAGGAAAGCCCTTCTTTGTGAAGGTGAGTTGTTTCATATGCGTTGTTGTGCCCATATTCTTAATTTGATTGTGCAAGATGGATTGAAAGAGATTGCTGATGCTATCCAAAATATTCGAGATAGTGTTAAGTATTTTAGAGGATCACAAGTAAGAAAACAAAGTTTTCTTCATGCTGTCAATCAAATGTCATTGGACAGTAACAAGGGGTTAAGACAAGATGTGCCAACCAGATGGAATTCGACATATCTTATGCTTGAGAGTGCTATTCACTATAGGCGTGCTTTTGCTTATTTGGAGATGACTGATAAAAATTATAAATTTTGTCCTAGTTCACTTGAGTGGGAAAGGGTGACTGATATCAGTACTTTTTTGGGCTGCTTCTATCGTGCTACATGTGCTTTTTCTGGTACCAAATATCCCACAGCCAATTTATACTTTCCTGTAGTTGCATTGATTTATGTGAACTTGAGGCAAGAAGTGGGCGAAGATGGGTATAAGAAATTAATGGCAAATCAAATGCTCGCCAAATTTGAGAAATATTGGTCAGAATTTAATGTAGCGTTAGCCATTGCGGTTGTCTTGGATCCTCGTTACAAGCTTCGCCTTGTAAAGTACTACTATACGAAGATTTATGGAGCTGATTCTGAAGAGTATAATAATGTTTTTAACAAGTTAATCAAACTTTTTATGGAGTATAGTACTCCTACAACTTCAAGCTCCACAGTCGTTCGGCCACAAGAAGACCCAGATTGGGAAAAGGTGAATAATATCATAAGTTTCTTAGCTCGTTAGTAACTTACTTAGTATATTATATATATACTCATAACTATTTACTAATTTTATGTTTATATTCTCTCTGTTCATGTAGGAATTTCTAGCATTTGATGGAGTCGATTCTGATGCAAACAAGACTCAATTAGAACTTTATTTGGATGAGCCCAAGTATGTGGAAAAGAATGCGACATTTGATATCCTTTCATTTTGGAAAGGAAATGAATTTCGTTATCCTGAAGTAGCTGCCATGGCTCGTGATATTTTGAGTATTCCTATTTCGACTGTTGCTTCAGAATCCACTTTTAGTGTTGGTGAACGTGTGATTGATCAGTATAGGAGTTCACTTAAACCTGATATTGTTGAGGCATTAATTTGTACTAGAAATTGGTTATATGGAGAGCAAGGTAATATTAGTTATTTGCATATTTAATTTTTTTCATTTACTTGTAATTTTTTTATCTTACTTTAATGACATTAATTTCTCCTCTTATTTTTTGATATAGAACAAGCTTTAATGACGGTGGATTACGAAGAAGAGGATGTTCTGACATTGGATAGTATCAGTTCCTGTGAGATTCCAAGTTCATTTGGAGCATGTTAAAATGAGCATATTTGTTGATCATTCAACTATTCAAGAGTGGACAACAAGTGGCAAAAATGAGAACTCATTTTGTATTTGTAAATTTGTAATGATGTAGTTTTTTTTTTTTTTTTTTTTTTGGGTTATTTGATTGGACAATTAAGCATATTAACTTATAACTATTAAGTGATTTGGTGTGGCTAGCCTGCTAGGAGTTTAATTTTAAGAGATAATTGCTAAAAATATTATTATTTTATTTAAAAACAAAAAAAAAAAAATCATTTTTTAAGTTAAACGGGTAAACGGGTCTCACGGGTCGTGTCGTGCGACCCGTGAAAAACCCGGGTTCGAGTCGTGTCGGGGGGTCCGACCCGTTTAATAAACGGGTCGTGTTTGGGTCTTTGTTAAACGGGTCGCGGGTCCCCGCAGGTCGTAACGGGTCGACCCACGGACCCATTTTGATAGCCCTAACTTCCAGTTAGGCTTCAAACCAATAATATTGAAAAGAGTGACCAAATAGTTCAACAGAAACATTGGATATTGAGAAAATCCTAACACAGTAATGCAAAATTTGTATTAAATTTTTGGGAAAATTTGGGATGGGATCGACTTCCCTAATCTATTATAAGTCTTTTTACCTAATACATAATGCTAACATTTGTAGAATATAAATTTCAAATGGAAACACTAGAAATATCTAAAACACAAAAGAGAAAACAATACTGGAAATGCCATTGAAGTGAAAGATAGGAAACAATACTGTAAATGTTAGAGCTTTGCACAAATCTGATTGTTGGCAAGGTTTGAAGAAGTGTCCATATGTAAAACCTTACTTTGTTCCTGCATATGAAATCAAATAAGACATATATCAAAGCCTGACAGAGTAAAATAAAGAGGAACAACAAGAAGAAAAAAATTATTGTCTAATTGGTGACTTAAAAACCTGATGAAATTGGCGACTTTGGTTTGCTATCCATTCTTTATGATGACCATCTCCACCAATTCGAAAGTTTAGGACGTGAGCAATCTTTGGCCAATCCACTCCCCTTCCTTGTTCACATCTTTCCTCCAACCAAGGACACTCCGCAATTGTCAAACGACTTAAAGAGGTGAGGCGGCACATACCTTCGGCAGTGATATTAAATTGGGACAATTTACGACTCCAAGCTCCTGAAGTGAAGTGAGATCACCTATCCACTCCGGAAAAGATACCAAACTAGGGCAATCCATAATTTGAAGCCCTTGCAGAGTGGTAACATCTCTAAGCTCTCTAGGGAGAGAAACCAAATTTGGAACGCCTACAATAGATAGAAGACCAAATCTTGTAGATCCAAGGCAATGTGCACTATCTTCATTCTCATTGCTGATAAGTTCTTTGCAGCGAAAAATACACAGATTTTTAAGTGAGGTGAGATGTTGAAATAGTGGAGACATGGATAGTCGCATTTTACAACCATTCCAAATCTTCAAGGTCTTAAGAGAAGTGAGGTTTTGCAGCCACTCTAGTGGCAGATATTCAACTTCCTCTAATCCCAAAAGATAAAGATGCTTCAATTTGGAGAGATTGGAAAGGGGAAAGGAAGAGGAGGGTGTTGTTAGGGACATCATAGGGCAATTCCTGATAAATAAATAAGAAAGGGAAGGAAATGAAGGGAATAATGGAAGATGATGCTCTATTGTTACTGTTTCCATCGTCTTTCGCCATCCCCTCAACTTTGGCAAATTATTAACTCTCAGCATTTTGAGGGGAGAAGAGGACACGTCGCTACCGTCATTACTTATGTACTCCAGCTCACTCAAGTTTTCAAGAATAAGACGCTTCAGAAATGGAATCGGTCCAATGGTGGGATATGTTAATCCATTTACAGTATGATATTTTAATAGATGAAAAAATTTGAGAGCGATGACACCCAACTAGATAACGTCACACCTGCATACCCTATAATATATAATGATTTCAAATTTAGGTGTGGCCGAAGGTTTTGCAACTGTTGTTCATCATTTGCAATTACCTTATCACTTCCATCACCAGATTCTGGGTTCCACTCTAATATCAGATGTTGAAGCTGTTGCTTCCTGTCCAAGTTTGCATCCTTTGCTTCTGATGGAGAAGATCTCGAGTGCTCTAAACCTTTGATCCATAAGTATCCTCTCAACTCATCTAAACCATCCAGGTCCCCTAGCCTACCCTTTGGCTTAGAGAGACAACTTTTTTTCTTCCCTAAAATGTATAGTGACAATGTTTGGAGAGCGATCAATTTTCCCAGTCCATGAGGCATATGAGTCAAGCTATTACACATATCTAGCCCAAGATGCCTAAGATTGATTAAGTTTCTAGAGTCTTCTAGTAATTCTTTAAGTTTAAGACAACAGTCAAGTCTTAGTATTTGCAAATTCTGCAATTTAGTTATAGAAGTGAGGAGTAGTTTGATATCTTCATTCCTAGACAGATCTAAAAATCTTAAATGCTCTAACTTGCCAATGGAATTTGGCACTTTTTGAATACTCAACCGACTCAAATTCAAAGCACACAAGCATTTAAAACTTGAAATAAGTGTATTAGAGACTGGCTTATTCGACTCAAGCACCGCAATGTTCACGTTAAACAGATCAACAAATCCTGGAAGTCTTGGAATTCGTAGAAGAAGAAGTGTTCTCATTTTTTTAGCCTTGGGTAAAAGAGTGGGAATATCCGGTAAAAAATCTGGAGAATGAAATGTCACATGACGAGTTCTTCCAACTACATTTTCTCCATCTAGATATAAAATTGTGCACTCCTCACCTTTTATTGACCGTGCAAGATCGTGAATAAGGTCATGCATTTTGCACGTTACTATTTTACCAAATCCATCTCTTTGTATGTCTTGGAAAATGACCTCAAAAGCAAATCCATAAAATACTCGCGACCAATATCTTCAAGATGTATGTTTCCAAATGATGAATGAAGAAAGCCTTGAGCCGCCCATAGATGAATCAACACCTCCACGTGAATGCCATAATTTTTTGGAAACAACGAACAAAAGGAAAAACATTGCTCCAAGTGTGACGGGAGATGATCATAACTCAACTTAAGTATTGGAAAAATATCATTTTCTTGTTGAGTTATTTTGTAAAGTTCATGGTTTTTAAAGTACAACCAATCATCTTCTGAATTTTTGAAATATAATAGATTCCCAATGCTCCTTATAGCAAGAGGAACTTCTGCACACTTTTGTACGATATCCCTTCCAATTTCTACCAGCTTTGGATTTTTTGGCTCTTCCCCGTCTTTAAATGCCATTTTCTTAAATAAATTCAAAGAATTGCTTTCAGATAGACCTCCCAAAAGATACGGTGACACTGTGCCTGTAACCTCTGCAACTCTTTTGCTATGTGTAGTAATCAAAACTTTGCTTCCCTTCAGGCCACCCGATAAAAGTGTTTCCAAGTTCAACGATGTACCGCGATTCTCGCTCCATACATCATCTAAAACAAGTAAATATAGCTTCCCATCAATTTCTGCTCGAAGCTGACTTTGTAACAAATCCATCTCGAGGCTTTCAGGGCTCCTTTTAGTTGCAAATTCTATGAGCTGTGCAACAATAGTTTTCACATCAAAAGGATGAGAGACGCACACCCAGAGTCTTAGCTCAAAATGTCTTTTGACTTCATCGTCATTGAACACATACTGAGCAAGTGTGGTCTTACCTAGTCCACCAATCCCAACTATGGGAATGACGGAAACGTTTTCACCTACATTGGAATCCCATAACAACTCTTTAACTGCCTTCTTTTCACCCTCTCTCCCAATGACTAGTTCCTCGGGAACAAAAGAGTGTCTTCTCTTTTCCTATGCTCAAACTCATGTATCACTATAAGGCGCTCAGTGAAGGCAAATTTGATCTTATCATCTGCAATTTCATTCAGTCTCGCCCTAACTGCCTTGATCCTATGACCCATTTTAAGGCCATATACAAGTTGGTTCGATTTGGAAAAGAAGATGTGCACCTGTAAATTGTGATATTTTTAGAATTTATGTACCGTTGAATAGTTGGGTTTAACATTATAATGAACAAATTGTTGTTGATGAATTTTAAACTACGTAAAATGATATATATTTTCTCTGGCTTCTGTTGTGATAAATATTTTTATCCAGGTCTGGGAATGCTTTAGTCAAGGACAACATCATATATATATATATATATGCACATTTATATACGAATTTACCTCTTTTGCCATCTTCTTGTCTCCTGTCATCACTTGCCTTTGAGTGGAGAAGTCATCCAACAAGTCGTCGGTGTCGTATATGGCATCCTTCAGCTTCCCAAGCCAATCTTTGACCCCATGGTTGTGGGTCTGCTTCTCCTCCACATCCAAAAGCACAGCTTGCATGGATAGTGGAAACTATGTTCTCGAGCTTTTGAAGGTCATCTTTGAAACCCCATAGAAGTCCAATCTATTGGAGAGCAAGAGATTTCAAACTCCTAATGATACTCGCAGCAATGTGGAACAGAGCTGGTTCGGCCATTTGTTGTTGGTAAATCGAGTGAATGCCCATAAAAAATCCAAAAAGAAAAAATCATAACAAAAAATATTATTATATATGGAGAGAGCCATCGAGTTTGAATACAAGATTATTAATGTATTATAAAGTTTGAAATATTGCGCGAATGCAAATTAAATATATATGGTGTACATGTCCTGATCAATTTCTAAGATTAAAGACAAGATGTAGGCGTCGATCGTGAGGCATAAGTAAGAATCCACAGCAAAAGTTGGTGTAATGTCAAGTGTCGGGGAGTTGCTTCCTTCACCCACCCAATTTACCTTCTTTTTTATTTCCCTCGCCGGCCTTCACCCACCCATCCACTTACAATATTCATACTACGTCGTTAACTTCAAATTAAATTTGAAAAGAGTCTATCACATCTAACGTGGCCATGTGCGTTAATTTCTCTCATATTTTACTTCTTAAATCTTATAATCTTCTTACCATTGATTTTGTACCGTTTAGGGTATGATTCAGTGGGTCCAAAGAAATTTTCAAAGTGTCCTAATACACATTAGAGGGTTCGAATTCTGTAATGAGAATTTCTATGCCTGATTAGTGTAAACCATTATAAATTTAACCAATGTCTTGATGGGGTTCTGCTAAAAACAAAACAATTTGCCAATATATCGCTTTCAAATATCAACCGAATTGACCAAAGAAATTCATCAACCCAAAATTTTTTTCATAATTTTATAAACTACCAAACTTATTCTAAATCAATAATTAGTTTTGTTTACTATGTATATGAAATAATTACTTTCTAAAAAATATTTTGACAAAGCCCTTACTAATAAAACAATCTTACGTACATATTCATCAACTTTTGCTTATATATCATCTCTAACAAATAATATGATGATGCATTTAATTATTTGTGTGATATAAAAAAACTTAAACTAATAATCATTTAATTAATACTTTTAAGAGTATAAAGAAAATGTAATAGACTGGTAGTAGAGCAAAGAGTGAGATGAGAGATCAATAGATTATAAAGAGCAGGAGTTGTTAAGGAAAAGAGGAGAAGGAGGAATTATGAAAAGAATAAAGTTAGTTTTACTATGATTACTTTTAGAAATAAAGGTTTTTTTTGGAAATTAATTTATATAATTTATTCACATCAAATAAGTTAAATAATCTTTATAGAGAAAGTAAGAGGTTGACCATGATCCTGATTTTTTGGGCTTTCTTGACACAGTGTCTAAGCAAAAACAGGTACCCTTTTCACCTTTTGATTTGAGTAACTCTGTTTGGTCATGGGCAGCAGCAGGGGCCTTGGTAACATCCAAAGGTATATATTCAAATATTTTTTGTTTCTTCACGTTCAAGTTAAGAGAACAGCCAAAGAAGAAGCAATTAATTTCTATCAAACTAAAATCCGGTAGAGTTAAACTGAGCTATAATCTCATCCAACTCCATCAATGCATTAACAAAAATCAAGGTGATTTACACTAAAACAAGCGCATCCTAAAAAGGGGTTGTTGAATTTAGAGGGGTGTTTGAGCAATTTCAAAAATTTCTGGGTGTTCACATCTGTTATTTTACATGTTTGTATGGCTTAATTAAAATGATTCATGTCTTGACTTTTGCTTGTATTGTGGCCAGTTTCACTATTAATGTGTGCATCTCCACATTTAAATATCAAGATCGTGCTTCTAAACCAAACAAACCTATCAAACACATTTTAAAAAACATATAGAAATTCCAATACCCAAACGACTCTTGAGGGGGGCACCACTTTCAGCTTATGATCTACCCCTTCCCCAAGGTTTCCTTTAAGAGGAAAAAAAAACTTCACTTAATTTAGAGTGACTGGAGGCATGGAAAATAACAGAAAATAACATGATGATCATGAGCACCCTCTTCACAAGAACCACAAGATCCTCCTCCTGTCAAGCATCTTACCACTTCAACTTTCAGATCCTTATGATCTTCGAGAAGATCATTACAAGTCAATGCTTAAGATTCTATTCCGGCCAAGAGTACCATAGTTGCCAAATTTGGTACAGAAATCCCCACATGATTCCCATAACCCATGTCATGAATTAATTGCTGCTTCCTAAGCATGCGTCCATAAAAAAATCCGACAATAAACTCAACAATAACTCGAAAGTACCAATGAAATTAAATACTAAAAGTGTAAGTTCCATCCTTGAACGAACGAGCTAGCAATTAGGCCCCAATAGCAATAATAATGAAAGTAGTTCGTCCAAATCGTTTAACATGATCTGCATTTGACACTAGAAAATCCTAACAGACTAATGCAAAATTGTATTGATTTTTTTTTTCTTTTTTTTTTTTTTTTTTTTTATTTATGAAAATTAAGGATTGGATTGACTTCCTGGTCTATCATAAGTCTATTACCTAATAATACCAATTGTGGAATATAGATTTCTAATGGAAACACAGGGAATTATTTTTTATTTTTTAGTTTTTTAAAAAAACAATTTATTTGAGGAGTGTAGATACTATATGAAGTGAAAGGTAGGAAACACACTTGAGATATGGGAGCTTTGTGCAAGGTTTATTGTCGTCACGGTATGAAGAAGTGTCTATTACTTGCGGTAACATGAAGCTCTGTTAAAAAATTAGATGATATTTGGACGAAAGTACCAAATGGATATTTCGGGTTATTAGAGGTACTACGTACTTAATTATGACACTTTCTTAAACCTAAGTAGCCAATTGATTTTAGCCTAAGCCATAAATACCAAAAAGGTATTTAACCCTTTCAAATATCCATTGAATTGACCAGATGCGATCACATAGTGGCTGCTTTCAAGGGCCAACATTTAATTTTGGCCCTTATCATCCAATATACACAAAAGATTTTCATTTAATTTCTTACACCTCTATTATAATATTTCAACTGAAAATTAGTAGGAATCAGAAAACCAAATAACTTCTTCAACTCAAACCACTCCCTTTCCCAACTTTTTCCACCCTCAGAACATGTTTATTAGTCTTCTCACCGTGAAACTCTAGTGTAAAATATATCCAATTCAAACGTTTGGGGGTGCTGAGCCACCCCCAACTCCCAAGGGAGCACCACCACTGGTCCACTGCTGAGGTGGCCAAGGAAGGAATGCCCCTTTTGTGAATTTTTTTTTTTTTTTAAAAAAAAAAGATTTTATCTAGAAAATTTGATTTTAAAATTTTAATTTCTAAAAAATATTAATTAAAGGTGATGTGGCACTAACCGTCTACAGAAAATTTGGACAACAAACTCAAAGAGGAATCTTTCTCGAATTAACAAAAAGTGAAGCAATGAAAGTTAGAATTATAAACTACATCGATCTATAGTTCATTTTGTTTTAAACTACATCGATCTATGGGAACAAATATTTAACAAGTTCCAATTATAAAGATTAAACTTTATGAATTTCTAAATTTATTTGATATGTGGGTTCATGCTATTGAGTAAAGTAATATGGTTCAAAATGATTTTACGAACATTTTTCATTTTTGACACTTAATTAGTAAATTAAGTGAGGGGAAGGAAATTGGTTATGTGAACAACTGCCAATTTGAGCCTTATACGAGTTGTTCACGAGCCTAACCGAGTTAAGCCGAGCTTGCTTCGTTTAATATTCGAGCCAGTATTTGTGTTCACAAAACACCTAATTTAATAATCGAGTTGAGCACGAACCGAACTTATACAAGCCGAGTCCGAGCTCACTTGCGAGGGCTTCGCTTACTTAACACCCCTAAATTTATTAATAATACGAGAGTGGAGAGAGCCACCGGTTTTGAATACAAGATGATTAATGTATGGGAAAAATTCACTTCACCTCGCCTGAAATTTCAGGAGTTTTTTCAATTTGAACCCCAAAGTTTAAAAATTGACAATGCACCCCCCTAATGTTTCAAAAATTTTCAATTTAAACCTTCTGTTACTAATTTATGTCAAATTTGACGAAAATTTGTAAAATTACCTAATTACCCTCAGACTTTTTTTTAAAAAATTTCCATCCAATTTAACGGAAATTAGTAACCGAAGGTTTAAATTGAAAATTTTTAAAACATTAAGGGGGGTTATATTGCCAATTTTTAAATTTTGGGGTTCAAATTAAAAAACTTCTGAAACTTCAGAGGAGTAAAATGAATTTTCCCCTTAATATATTATAAAGTTTGAATTATTGTGCGAATGCAAATTAAATATGGTGTCCTCATCAATTTCTAAGAATACAGACAAGATGTAGGCGTCGTGATGCATAAGAATCCAAATTAAAGTTGGTGTAACGTCAAGTGTCGAGGAGATGCTTCCTTCACCCACCCAATTTACTTTCTTTTTATTTCACTTGCCGGCCTTCACCCACCCACTTACAATATTCATTTGGTTTCTATCAATCTATGGTTGTCTAGGGTGTGCTTTATTTTCTCTAAAGAAATTCTCAAAGTGTCCTAGTGGTACACGCTAGAGCATATGTGTTTGACTTTCATAATAAGAATTTCTATATCTAATTAGTGTAAACCATCATACATTTCACCATATCTTGAGATGAGGCAGTTTCATGTATTTTTTGCCTTTTTTGCTCAAAAAAACTCTAACCAATAGTCCTCAAATATCTACCGGATTGACGAGACATGGTCACCTAGTTGAAATAAGATAGTATTTCATCAACTAAACAAATTTTCATAATATTATAAACTACAAACTTATTCTAAATCATGATTTAGTGTTTTTTTTTTTTTAATTTGTATATGAAATAAGTATTTTTTATAAGATTTTGACAAAACCCTTACTAATTAAACAATTTTACGTATTCAACTTTTGCTTATATATCATCTCTAACAAATAATATGATGATGCATTTAATTTTTTGTGTGATATAAAAAACTTAAACTAATAATCATTTAATTATGTAATAGAGTGGCAGTAGAACAAAGAGTGAGATGAGACATCAACAGATTATAAAGAGTACGTAGGAGTTGTTAATGAAAAGAGGAGAAGGAGGAATTATGAAAAGAATAAAGTTAGTTTTACTATGATCACTTGTAGAAATAAAGGTATATCTTTTTTTTGAAAATTAATTTATATAATTTATTCACATCAAATAAGTTAAATAATCTTTATAGAGAAAGTAAGAGGTTGACTATGATCCCAAATTTTTGGGCTTTCTTGACACAGTTTCTAAGCAAAAACAGGTACCCTTTTCACCTTTTGATTTGAGTGACTCTGTTTGGTCATGGGTAGCAGCAGAGGCCTTGGTAACATCCAAAGGTATTCAAATATTTTTTGTTTATTCACGTCCAAGTTCCGAGAACAGCCAAAGAAGAAGCAATTAATTTCTATCAAACTAAAATCTGGTAGAGTTAAATTGAGTTCTATCCGGATTCAACTCCATCAAGACATCAATAAAAATCATGGTGATTTACACTAAAACAAGCTCATCCTAAAAAAGGGTAGTTGAATTTTGGAGGTGTGTCTGAGCAATTGTATGGATGAAAGTAACGATATCTAGTTCCTAGCTTCTCAATTTATTGAATTGTGGCAGAGTGAAGAAGTTTAGAATTGGCTCCAAATCTTAAATAGTGCTTCAATTGGTTCTGCACATGAAATCAGAAGCTCTTCCAGATATCAAAACCCTCCGAAGTGAATGAGGAAGAAGGAATAGTTTAAACGGCATCATTTGTAATTGTGTATTGTCTTCTTTGTGACTGACTTAATTTTTGAAACAATCTGAAACAGTAAAATTGAAATTTTGAAAGTTTGAGAATCATTTGCCACTTACAGATGCAAATAATGTCGATGCCCTCATGCTACTGATGAGTAGTTGAGGGTGGGCATTTAGGATATTCAAAAAAAACAAATTACTGAAAGTTAGGGAAAATAACCTGATGCTCAAAAAGCTCAACCACAGCGAAGGTTGCCACTAATTCTGTTAAAGACATGTACCCACTTCCTTTCAACAACTTAAATTTCAAAGCACTTGCTTATTTAATTGTACACAAGATGAGCAGAAATCCCCAATAAGTTCTAGTCACTATACATAGATGTTGCACCTATTTACATCTCTGACCCTAAGATACCAACATAGAAATATTTGAAAACAATCACATAAAAAACATAACAAAAGAAACACCCTTGCCTTACAAGTAACATGAACCAAAACCCTGGGTGTGTTCAATTTTAAGCAACTGGAGGGCGTAATACATGATCCTGTGATGTGTCAACTACAGCAGGTGCCATGAATTGCCATGTTGGGACAACCAATGAAAGGCATCAGCTTGAGCTGAAAATGTACCCAACATTGCAGAGGGATGAGGCAGGGAGCCTGGTTGAGCACTCATTGCTTTCACTTGCTCCTCCAACTTCTCTTTGCCAGCCTTGAGCCTCTGCTTCTCATCACGAAGCTCATTCTTCTCGGCCTGCACAAGAAAAGGGAAAGCTAATATTATACCTTGGCATCCTTTTAAATGTTGAGTAAGCAATATTGTGCAAATTTTTAAGGATAGACTATCAAGCGGTTCAATTTGCTTTTGCTCATCTCCACTATTAAGCCTATTGATGATGCAAGGCCATGTGTCAAGTCTCACCTATTAAGGAAAAATTTAAGTCTACACGTAAAAGGGAAGTGTTACATCAATCAGGAAATGCAACAACTAGGGCCATGTGTCAACAGAACAATTGAAGGGGTACAAAGTAATGCTGAAAGTTCAAATGTACAACCGTTGTCTTTTGACTCTTTGGTCAAGTGTTAATTAATATCATGGAAAATTTTAGAAAAAAAGAAGTTGCCATACTGTCATAAATCATAATGTTCAAGATATATACCAATTATATATTTAGAAAGATAAAAAGTAATTGCATGCAATTTTATAGGTTTCTTTTTGCTGAATTGAAAAGTTCAGAATTCACATATATGGAGAAGATGATATAATGAGGAAAACAAGACAACTTACAGAAAAATGAAATTAGTGGGTGATATGCATATCTGAAAGTATCTCTATGTTAGTATTCAAAGCTCTGTTTTAATATATTCAAAGCTCTTGTTGCTTCCTGCATAATCAGATAAAATAAAATGAACATCGTGCTTCTACTCCAAACAAAGCTATCAAACACATTTTTAAATAAAATATAGAAATCTGGATAAATGCCCAAATGTTATTGTGGTTTTCCAACCACAATATCAAGATGCCTTTTAAGAGATCAACAAAGCAGAAGAGGCGTCACATTGATCCTCAACGTAGTTTGGAGTGAAAAATCCAGTTCTAGTAGATTTTGCTTATTGTTTTTCATCTCTATGTAAATTTCATCCGTTCATTCAACAGAATCTACGTTTGACACTGAGAAAATCCTAACACAGTAATGCAAAATTTGTATTAAAGTTTTATCAAAATTTGGGATGGGATTGACTTCCCTGATCTATTATAAGTCTTTTACCGAAAACATGATGCTACTTGAAACACAAATGGAAACGCAATAAATATTTTAAAAAGGAAAAGAAAACAATACTAGAAATGCCATTGAAGTGACAGTTAGGAAACAATACTGTAAAAGTTAGAGCTTCGTACAAATCTGATTGTCGGCAAGGTTTGAAGAAGTGTCTAATCGTAAAACCTTCAATTGTTCCTGCATATGAAATCAAATATGATATATATCAAAAGCCTCATAGAGTAAAATGAAGAAGAAAATTACTGTCTAATTGATGACTTAAAAACCTGATAAATTTGGCAAGTTTGGCTTGCGTTCCACTCTATACGATTACCATCTCCGCCATTTCGAAAGTTAATTTGGGACGTGAGCAATCTTTGGCCAATCCATTCTCTGTTCACATCTTTCCTCCAAGCGAGGACACTCATCAATTGTCAAACGACGTAAAGAGGCACACCTCTTACGTCATAGGGCAATTATCGATGCATAAATGAGAAAGGCAAGGAAATGATGGGAATAATGGAAGAGGATGCTCTACTGTTACTGTTTTCCTCGTCCTCCACCATCCCTTCAACTTTGGCAAATTAACAAGTGTGAGAATTTTGAGGGGAGAAGAGGACACATCACTACCATCATTACTTATGTACTCCAGCTCACTCAAGTTTTTAAGAGAAAGACGCTTCAGAAAAGGAAATCGGCCCAATGGTGGGATATGTTGAAACCATTTACAAACCAATAAGAAAATAGATTTCAAATTCGAGAGCGAGGACACCCAATTAGATAACCTGACACCTGCATACCCAAATATAGATAATAATTTCAAATTTAGGTCTGGCTGAAGGTTTTGCAGCAATTGTTCATCATTTGCAATAGCCTTATCACTTTCATTACCACATTCTGGGTCCCAAAATTTTGGTCGAAGTTTCACTAGGGGGTTGAAAAATGAAACAGAACCAAAAAAAAAAAACTCAATCTTGGGATGGGAAGCAGCACCATTTGTTGTTGGATCCATAGGATCGGCTTTTGTTGATTCCTCAGCTTTGTCAACCTTTTTACCTGCAACACACAAATAATCCCAACAAATAAGAATTCCATTACATAACTGAGGATAATATAGTTCTAGTTTACCAATTATCATGTTTCAGCTTACCTTTCTTCTTTTTCATGGTGCCCAACAACTAAGCAAAACCACCAGCTTCTTCAGTGACACCGCTGGCTCTGGTTCCTACTCCAACTCCTGAAAGTACTTTTGCTTCCTACCAACACAAGCGCCAGAATCCACTCCCACAGATACAATGCTCCCTCCATCGTCATCCGACTCTCCTTTGGATGGTCCTGCATCATCCTCAATTATTCCTTTAACCAAATAAGTGACTGGATCTTCAACTGAACCACCATCCTCATTGACTCACAAACGTAGTTCTCTTGTCAGCATCCTTTTAAAACACAATTTCTCTCAAAAGCTTAAGTTGATAGGAATAAGTAAATTTAATCATTTAATTATATTTTAACACTCTTTCTCATATGTGGGCTCAAACTTCTTTTTAATAGATGAGAATCTACACATGAAATTTTTAATTGAAATGTAAGGTAAATGACAGAGTCAAATTTCGAACTCAGGACCTTTGACTCTAATACCATGTTAAATTATTGATTATCTGATGTAGATCGCAAGTCCTCTGGAATTACGATCGATCGCACATGTACCTGTGATCAAGCGCAAATCCAAACACTTGTGCATTAGGTCCCTGGAACTGAGATCGATCGCACTTGTACCAGCGATCAATTGCACATGGAGCATTATGTTAATTTTCTACGTTTTTTTATTATCTTAAACCGACTTTATGTTATTACTTTATTAGGGTTAGGGTTTGGGGAGTCTTTATTTCGTTATTTTATTAGGTTTAAGGTTTGGGGGGTATTTATGTCATATTTTATTATGTTTAGGGTTTCGGGCTATAAATATATGCTTATAGCCTCCAGAGAAAACAATTGTTGATTATTATTGATTTTAATTAATGAGAATACTCATAGTTGAGTTTATTCCTCTTTTCCTTAAAACTTTAGAGAGTATCTATTGTTTTTAGAAGAATTCTTAGATCATTGATAGACTCAAGATCTGGAATTAGTTATTCGCTGCTTTATTGTTGTTTTTCGCTGCAGCCTACTAAATCACGCTACATCATTATCTCAAAGTTTAAGTTGATAAGAACAGATAAATTTAATCATTTAATCATGTTCTAACACATCCTAATATGGGTTTCAGCTTCATAATGATGATGCTTTAGGCATAACATAACAATAATTAGATAAATTCTTTGTGAGGAATGTTGTTGAGTGATTTCTGTTACAAAGTTTTTATTTTACCTGATGTATTTGGGAGACAAGTTCATAACAAAAGTGTTCAATATTAAATTATTGATTAAATTTCAAATTCAAAATAGAACCAACGACCTTCGAAAAAATGACAAACAAATCATAAAAAATCAACCATGCATGCATATTTATTTGGGCGCTGCTTGAGATTAGATTCGAAAGAAGTCCAACACATCTAACGTGTCCATTTTCATTTCCCCGTGGCATCCAATTCTAGCCCTATTTAACTCCAATGACTAAAATTATTCTTTTGGCATGTCCCA
Source organism: Corylus avellana (assembly GCF_965113065.1). Taxonomy (NCBI): domain Eukaryota; kingdom Viridiplantae; phylum Streptophyta; class Magnoliopsida; order Fagales; family Betulaceae; genus Corylus; species Corylus avellana. Next base: position 3,761,772 of record NC_142494.1, read on the forward strand.
GAAATTTATGATGAGTTCACTTTCATTTCGGCAAAAAACTTTAGACAAGATAACAAAGCGAAACTAAGATATGAACCCGAAGAACCTCGCCTTTTTTCACATATCCTAAATGATTACGGTTGGGACCCTTCCCTATGAGATTTGTACAAGCTCCACAATACATCAACAACATGGCTCAATGTAATTTGCACGATTTTGAGAAGACAGTCATTTACCGGTGATGAGCATGAAATTTGTATTGTATTTATTCCTATTGTGTAGACTAACATAGTCATTTGTTTAGTCATGGGAATATTGGAGGTATGTCATTGTTAGATTTTATTTATGCATGCTATGGAGAAAGAATAAATCTATTATTGAAATATTCTAACAATTTGATCACATGCATCAGAAGATGGATACTTGAAATCTCAACACCAATCATTGCAGGCAAGCTGTGTTGATGGTTGAGTATATTATAGACTTGATCAAAGATGGGCCACAGATGCACTACAATCATCGGGTCTATTGGGATTATGGCATTAGCCATGACTGTTATCCAAACAAGTTGTTAAGGTGGGTTGTTACTGATATCACACGCTAATTACTCCTTAGCTCAGAGAGATAGAAACCAGTGACAGGATCTTCCCGTACATTAACTTGAATAAAACAAAAAGGAGCACGGACATTTGTTAACAGTTTCATAGTACCTATCAAGAATTCATTTAAGAAGTTGGGCAGCATATCATATATGAAAACAAGATATGCACAAGGAAACTACATTATACTGAAAATGCACAACCATATGCTCTTATGTGTTGCCAAGATTACCATGTCACAAAACAGCAATGGGAAATATATGCTCATTTTAAAAATTTAAAAATACATTGCATAGGAGAAGGTTTACTTAACAAACAAGCTTGATCTAGTTTTGCTTTTTTACTAAACATTATTGATAACTAGTCGTTTTCAAGGTAGCTAGAAGGGATCGAGTCACTAGCATCTGTTCCAAAAGCCTCACAAAATGCAACTACGAACCATAAATCAAATCTTGAAGCACACAATTTAAATAGGGGATTTTTATAGCTCAAGGATGATTTGGTACAATTTAAACACAGAGAGAGAGAGAGAGAGAGAGCATACTTCTGCGTTAATCTCTGTTGATTCCACATCAACGTTGATATCAGCAATAATTTTGATGATTTCTACCAGTAATCCAGGCCTATCTGCTGTCTCTATACAAAGTAAGCTGCAAATTGGAGAGAACAATACGTAATAAGATGATAGATCAATGCAACAATTCTTTGCAAACAAGTATCAAACTTCATTCAGAATATGACAACCCAACAGGTTGGATCCTGCGAAGGTAGAACCACAAGAGAAACATAAAAATGAACAACAAATTACAATGCTAAAAGACAACTTAATCACAAGTAGCGAACCTCCTCTTATGTCCATCTTCCTTCACTTGTATCTGAGTTTCAATATCAACATCAAGCTGCACGACAAAATCACAAACTTCAGTTCAAACCTGTATAGTTACAGAAAACACATGAAATTGAAGTTGGTTGAGCTAACCAGATCATAGCCATGAAAACTCTGATTCCCAATGTATTACAAATTATACTTTCTACTGAATAAGCCTCAGCCATGGCACAACAAGGAAAATGAGAAAGACATACAGTAGAATAATTGAGTAAGACTGCCAATTAGTTTGCATGCAAGAAAAATCTTTCAATGCAAAGCCTGCTGTGCAGATGAGCACACCATTATGCAATTGGAATTCCTTTCAAGTTGCAATTAAAAACAAAAAAAAACAAATTTATTGTAATTGGGTTTAATTGTGTTACATTAACCATTCAAACTTGTCTAATCTTTTTAATATGAAACTTAAATTCTTTTCCACCCATGTGTTTAAACTCAACAAAATCCAATAAACACATGTTGCATTTAGTGCCCTCAAAGAATCCAGTTGTGGTAGAATTGAACTTGCATATTAATGTGAAATCAATATTTACTTTCAATTCTTAAAAAGCAAGATGAAGAGGAACACAGGACAATATAAGATCTATTTCCCGACTTGTCAACTTATTGCAGAGTGCTTCAAATCTTAAATCCATGTATGTCAGTGCTTTAACTGTTTCAGCATATGATTGAAAATCAGAAATTCTCCAAAATATCAAAACCCTTAGAGTGAAAATCAGAAATTCCCCAAAATATCATTGACATTTTAACACTGGTATAGGTAATTCTATATTCTATGCCTGAAGAACTCAAAGATGCAGCATATTCTGAAATAAATTCCACTATTAGAAAAAAGAGAGAAAGTTATACCAAGTCTCTTGTTTGTCTCTTCCTTCTTAGAAATAAGTGGGTATAACCAGTCAAAATTAGTCACTTGGAAGAAGTGAGATTGTCATATCCAAACAGATTGTAGAAATCTCCACCTGATTCCCATAACCAATTTCATGAATTGCTGCTTTCAATCAAAAAGACCAAATAATAAATTCAACAATAACTCAAAATTTCCAATGAAAATAATAAAAGTGTAAATTCCATCCATTGATGGAACTACTTGCAGTTAGGCTCCAACAGCAATTATAATGAAAAGAGCATTCCCAAATTGTGCAATATGATGTACATTTGACATTGACAAAATCGTAACAGAGTAGTGCAAAATTTATATTGAAGTTTTGTAAAAATTTTGGATGGGATTGACTTCCCTGATCTATTATAAGTCTTTTACATAATGCTACCGTTTACAGAATTTATATTTCAAACAGAAATGCAAGAAAAAATTTAAAAAAGAAAACAATACCGGAAATCCCAATAAAGTGAAAGATTGGAAACAATACTGAAAATGTTAGAGCTTTGCACATATTTGATTGTCGTAAGGGTCTGAAGAAGCATCTATACTTCAAATCAAACTTCTCTGTGTCTGCCTTGAGCCTCTGCTTCTCATCACAAAGCTTATTCTTCTTAGCCTGCACAAGAAAGGGAAATGCAGATGAAGCAGCAATTTCTAAATGAACTACATCCTCCAAACATATAAAAGAAAGTTGTTACTCTGAAAAAAATCCCACCTTCAATTATTTAATCTTCATTTTGAAATCCTCATTTGATTCATTTAGCTTCTGGGCTTCACTTTGTAACTGGGTCACCACTCACATAGCATCACTCAAAATGGCAGCCTTCTCAATTTTGGCCGGCCTTCTAGGCTCCAAGATAGAATCCTCCTTCTCTTACTATGGTATGCATGATAACCCTGCATCTTCATTTTCTGAAGTTAAAATCTTCATTAAAAACACAATACAAGAGAAAGCAATACAGTCCAAACACCCACTAGTAAAATATAATTGTGCATATACCAATCGTTGCAAGAAGGAAAGTGTTGTTATCGTGCACAACAATGATGAATAATATGGAATTAAAATGAGAGATCAAGAGAGAGTCAAGACACAGATTTACGTGGTTCAGCAATGTGCTTACGTCCACAGGAGAGAGTGCGGCTATATTTTACTATTTAATGATTTAAGATTACAACCTAACATATTTATAGGAAAACCCTAATTGTAAGGATTTTGGAAAACCCTAAAATACCCCCCACAACTTATTTTTCTCCAGGCCCACATAAACTAATTACATCCAATGGGCCAGTAGTAGAATATGAGCCACTTGTTCCAACAATCTCCACCTTGGCGAGTATTCACCTCTTTGAAAATAATTAAGTATTGGGCCTCCACCTGGAACTGATAAGTTTGGGGATGTAGCCTCCTCTCCTCTTCTTTCTAGCACTTGGAGACATTTGTCAACCATCAGCGTTCGCCTTCGTTTGGATGCTGATGGTTGCTTTATTTTCTTAATTTTTGGGATTATTAGCGTCCACTTAATAGTGCAACCATCATCATCCACTTTCGTTTGGACGCTAATGGTTGCTTTTTTTTTTTAGTTTTTGGGACCATTAACGTCTACTAAAACCATCAGCATCCACTTTCATATGGGTGCTGCTGGTTGCTTTATTTTTTATTTTTTTAAGACTATCAGCCTCCACTTCACCATTAGCGTCCACTTTAGTTTCGACGCTGATGGTGCACCATTTGCATATCAGCGTCCACTTTAATTTCGACGCTAATAGTGCAACTATTAGCACCATCAGTGTCCACTTTAATTTGAACGCTAATAGTGCAACTATTAGCATCCACTTTGAGTGGACACTGATAGTGGAGAACTAGCGTCCAGTCCAGCTTCCGTCCTAGCTTGATATGGCGGACAAAATACAAGACTTTTAGCGTCGACATAGTGGAGTCGACACTAATGACCAATAGTTGATCATCAGTGCCGGACCATCAATGTCTAACCCTTTAGTGTCCAACAATCGATGCTATTGATCAACATCATCCACTTTGGGACTTTTAGTGTCCAAATGAGGTCACCCCTAAGAGCATCTCCAACAGCTTAGCTAAAAGACTAATATTAGCTATATTTAGCTATTATTGCTTCTTCTGTTTTTAGCTCCAACAGAGTAGCTTGCCATTAGCTAGAATAGCTACATTGATACAGTGAATAGCAATTTGGAGCTATTCACTGTAGCACACTAGATGAATAAAATATTATTTATTTTTATTTTGTTTATTGTTTCTTTATTTTTTTTTTTTTTCACCCAACATCTTTTATTTCTTCTGAACACCTCTTCACATTTGTTACGTCTCTCTTTCAAACACAAAATTTATCTCTCTCGGTCATAAAATTTCATCACACAGTTAGATGAAAAAATTGAATGCGGAAAAAATTTATTTCATGGAAACACATAGATGAAAACAAATCAATTGCAGTTGGATGAAAAAATTTATTTATGTTATTAATTTTAAGAATTAGTACCTGCATGTGAGATGAATGTTCCTCATATGTATTTATTTTTGTTTTTATGAATGATTTCTATATACATGTTTGTTTTTCTCTTTAATTAAGTATTAGCAATAATATAATAAAAAAAAGAATGAGAAATAATATTTTAAAGCAAGTAGAGAATGAAATAGATAATCAATCGGAGTGTGTAGTGAAAAAACAATAGCTAAAGTAAAGAATTGTATTTTTTTCACTAGGTAAAATACTTAATGCTGCTGGAGATGCTCTAAAGATCTGATTTCTTGTAGTGACCATCTAAAATATATCAATTTAGGTCATCTAATGTTTCTTTTAAACTTTAGACAATGTCTTTTTCAAACTACTAAAAAATTATCAATGTCTTCTCAAGACTAGGAAAAATATAAAAATTAACCTACAAATTTTTCAACAAGACAAAAATATTCTTATAAATTCAAAAAAAATAATTAATTAAAAAAAATAATTTTTTAGTTGTTATTTTCTTTTATATTTTTAAATTTAGCCACCTTGTTTTTTTTTTTTTTTTTTTTTTTTTTTAAATATAATTTTTAGTTTTAATTTTTTCTAAAATTTTTTGTTTTTATTTTACTAAAGATATTTTTACCGTTGAGAAAATAAATTTTAATAATTTAAGAGGTAGCTTGATACTTTGGGAGAATATTGAAGAGAACTCGTTGGTAGCACATCTCAATCAAAGGTGTAGGAGCGCTGAAGCCCGTAGGAAGACGTGTTTGCTTTAATTATTGATAGGTGTGGCATGTGCGTTTGTCTCCGTTTTTTAATTTTTTAAACTTTTAAGTTTTTTAAGTAAAAGTTAAATAATTAAAACCTATATATTGGTGCCTATTATCATATCTCTTTTTAGAAAGGAAGTATCTTTATACCATCTCAAATATAACAATTTAGATTGATATACGAAAGTCAACTCAATTTTCTCAAATAATTAAAGCATCCATAATCAAAATTAAAACTTCAATATTCAAATTTCCTGGTTAAATATTTGTCAAAATTTCATACAAAATATTTAGTTATAATTCATGTGCGAGAAATACTACGGTTCCATTGGTTCTTTTAATCTTACGTGAATATTATTATTTTTAAATATATATATATATATATATATATGAGGGACTGATGGAGTTAATTTTTTTCCTTACTTTTTTAAAAAACAATATCCACGTATGATTAGGAGAACATCAAAAGAATACCCAAAAAAACTGTATCATTTCTCATTAAAGTGCTAACAACGTCTTCTTTATGTGTGGCCAATCTCAAATCCTTCTAAAATATAATGTGATCTTCAATTTTTTCCAATTGCTAACTAGTTTCCCTGTCTCCGAATTACTTAATTCCCTGTAGCTACTAGTTGCTTACTCTCTTCAATTTTCTCTAAATCCTCATTCTCCTCAATTTTCTCTAAATTAATTTCTGAAATCGGTGAACATAATTCATGAGTAGGTGAAATAATTGTGGGGGTAGAAACAACACCCAAATTTTTTAAATTTGCTTCTTTTTATTGATAATTCTTAAAGATGGGAATGAATAAAAAGGAGTGTGTATAATTAAATTTTTCTTTGACAATTTCTTGCAAATTTGATTCTACTTTAATTGCTTTTTGTTCTACCAATTATTTTTTTCTTATCAGACTTCAATTTGTCTAATTTTATTCTATTAGCAATTTTAACTTTCGCCAACCATTCAAAAAAAATTAACATTCTCATTAATTTCATTCATATATTTTATAATAATCATTTCTAATTTTATTTCTTTTTAATTTCGAAAATTTCCTAAAAAACCATTCCCTTTGTTCATCAATTTCTTTTGATATAAATTCATTTTCTATAACATAATCTCCTGTAAAACCAACAACCCATTGTTGCAAAATTAGCAAAACTAACATCAACTGTGTGCATGTGTGTGAATCTGACCAGGGTTCTGCTTTTAACCCAGATACAAGTTTCCTACCGGCCGGCTTCTCATGAAGAACACATTCACCAAAAGACAATGTTTTAAAAAATGCAGTGAAGGCACAACACACCTAGCTGTTAATGGAATGGGAGGAAATTACTGATTTGCAGCAACCTTCTGAATTGCATCACTTACATCTTTGTTCTGCCAAAGAACCAAGGTTGAGGGAGAAAATTGATAAAAGGAGAAGAAGGTAGGAATTCACTTTTCCTAGTAAAACCACAGTAAAAATAATCACTAAATTTAGATTATAGAAATTAGAGAGAAAAGACAAGAAGAATGGCAACCATCTATAGCACTCTGTTTCCATCAGTTATTATGGACCTTAAAACTCCTGTGTACACACATTGAGTACTATATCTAACCAATCATACATCGATTGAACACAAAATGTGCACCTAACTCTGTTACAAAAAATAAAAGTGTAACTATCCATCCAAGTGCTTATAAAAGCATCGAAGTTTAACAAGCCTGTAAGTTAGAGATGTATGAATGTACAGGCAATAAACAAGTCAGTAACAAGAATCAATAGCTTAGCCAGTTCTAAGCAACAGGCAAAGGAGAGAACCAATATCATATTGATCACATGGGGTAAACTTGCTTATTGTCCAGGTCACCTACCACAAAATGGACTCACAGTAAAAAAAAAAAAAAAAAAAAAAAAAAAAAAAAAAAAAAGGAGACACATAAACAGAGTGGTTGGCTAACATGATCTTCAATTCCAGTCAGCACAACAACCGATTTCACTTGAAGACAAGCATGCATTCTCACTGCCTTTTGGGATTAAACTGCTTTCAAGCAAGTGAAAGAAACCTGAAAATGCAAAATTCTTGTTAGGTGGCATTTAATGACAGCTAGGATTTTTGATCATGTCTTTTAAGTTCTGAATGCTGATAAAAGTTGCTCAACAAATTGTAGGCAGAATAGTATTTAAAAATTCAAAATAATATGGTTAATTGAATGTCCCATTTCACAGGCTTAGCATGCTTGCACAATTTACTCACCCAATCTTCCTCATCATGAAAGTGCTCTGTATAGTTTCTATTGTTTTGAGTACAAGTGAGGCTGACATATCCCAGAATATTGTAGAAATCCCCCAATGATTCTCACATCCACTTCATCAATTGATGATTTTTTATGCAAGTCCCTGCTGACCATTAAAAAACCAAATAATAAACTCAACAATAACTCAAAATTTTCCAATGAAAACAGTAAAAAGGTAAAATCAATTGATCAACAATGACTCCAGTAACAATAATAATAAAAAGAATCTCTCTAAATATACATTTGATTATGAGAATACTAAGAGTTATGTAAAAATTTATTTGAGTTTCTATGAAAATTTGGGTTGGGTTTGACTTCCTTGGTCTATCATAAGTCTTTTATCCAATACCGATCACTGGCATTTAAACGGAGGATTTTTAAACATAGAGAGAGAGAGAGAGAGAGAGCATACTTGAAACATCCTCTGACGAAGATGGGAAAACATGATCAAACAGTTGTTGCTCAAGCTGACAGACCTGCAATTTATGTCAGTTTTTATCAAAATTATGTAACTATCACATACTCCATTCAAAATCACAAAGCTGTTCCCATTTTTCTTGTTCATCAAATAACAGAGGAAGGCATAAAAATATAAATGGATTTCAAATACATATTATCTCATCAAGGGACATAAGGTATCATGCATTCAGAGTACAAAAATAAATCTTAAATCTACCCCATAATCATGAGATACCCAAATATTCTACATTAACAAAATGGATAATAACTCCTAATATTCAAACACTAGTTGTGCATGTCCAGATTTAAATATCAAGATCGTGCTTCTAATCCAAACAAAGCCATCAAACACATTTTAAAAATCATATAGAAGTCCGGGAAATTACCCAAACAACTCTTGAGCCCAACTCCCAGCTCCCCACCTCTTTCCCAGGGTTTCCTTCAAAAGGGAAAAAAAGAAGAGCTTCATTTTAAAGCTCCCTTCTTGGCCTCTGTTGTGAAATGATAGTTTTTCGATCAAGGAAGGAGTGAGTTAAGTGAAAAGGACACAATTCCAAGGCAGGAGGAAATGGAACAAGGGACCAGGGGCAAAGACAAATAAAAGTTACAAGCCAGCACGTATAAAAGGAATTGTCTCTTTTTTGGCAATTGACATGTAGCACCCTTTTCACAAACGCCTCCTGATCCACTCCAAGTCTAATATCTACTGCTTCAGCTTTCAGCACCTTATGATCTTTGAGAAGATAATTAAAAGACCAATCCTTAAGATGATATTCCAGGAATAATATAGATTTTTCTTAATTTTTCCATCTCAAATTCCCAACTTCTCAACTTAATTCTTTGCTGCAGATTGAAAAAGTTTTGAGTTGGCTCCAAATCTTAAATCCATGTATGTCTGTACTTCACTCGTTTCTGCATATGAAATCCGATAAATTAGAAATTCTCTAAAATCATAAGTAAAAAATGCTTCAATTGCTTCAATTGCTTCTGCAAGTGAAATAAGGAAGAAGGAATAGCATTTGACATTTTAACATTGGTATACGTATCACTAATACAATTCCATCATCAGATAAAAGAGAGAAACTCAATTATACCAAGTCTCTTTGAAGAAATGAATTTGTCTTATCCAAACAGATTGTAGAAATATCCACATGATTCCCACAACCCATTTCATGAATTGCTGCTTTCGATCAAAAAACAAAATAATAAATTCAACAATAACCCAAAAATTTTCAATGAAAATAATAAAAATGTAAATTTTATTCATTCGTTAAACAGAATCTAAATTTTACACTGAGAAAATCCTAACACAGTAATGCAAATTTATAATAAATTTTTGTGAAAATTTAGGATGGGATTGAATTCCCTCATCTATTACGTGATGCTATCGTTTGTAGAATTTAAATTTCAAATGGAAACGAAAGAAGTAATTAAAAAATAAAAGAGAAAACAATACTAGAAATGCCATTGAAGTGAAGGATAGGAAAAAATACTTTAAATTGTCGGCGAGGTTTGAAGAAGCGTCTTTATAACCTTACTTTGTTCCTGCATATGAAATCAAATAAGATATATTTCAAAAGCTTGATAGAGTAAAATAAAGAGGAACAATAAGAAGAAAAAAATTATTGTCTAATTGGTGACTTAAAAACCTCAAGAGCTTGGCGAATTATGCTTGCTAACCATTCTTTACGATTACCATCGCCGCCATTTTGAAAGTTTGGGACATGAGCAATCTTTGGCCAATCCTCTCCAGTTCCTTGTTCACATCTTTCCTCCAAGCAAGGACACTCCGCAATTGTCAAACGACGTAAAGAGGTGAGGCGCCGCATACCTTCGGGCAATGACATTAAATTCGGACAATTTACAACTCCAAGCTCCTGAAGTGAAGTGAGATTGCCTATCCACTCTGGTAAAGACACCAAAGTAGGGCAATCCATAATTTGAATCCCTTGCAGAGTGGTAACATCTCTAAGCTCGCTTGGGAGAGAAACCAAATTTGGAATGTCTACGATAGATATATTACCAAATCTTGTAGGTCCAAGGCCATGTGCGCCATCTTCATTCTCATTGCTGATAAGTTCTTTGCAGCTATGAATACACAAATTTTCAACTGAGGTGAGATGTTGAAAGAGTGGAGAAATTGATATTCTCATTTTATGACAATCAAAAATCCCCAGGGTCTCAAGAGAAGTGAGGTTTTGAAGCCACTCTAGTGGCAGATATTCAAGTTCCTCTAATCCCATAAGATAAAGATACTTCAATTTAGAAAGAACGAAAAGGGGAGAGGAAGAGGAGGGTGTTGTTAGGGACCTCATAGGGCAATTCTTGATAGATAAATGAAAAAGGGAAGGAAATGAAGGGAATGATGGAAGATGATCTGTTTCCCTCGTCTTTCGCCATCCCCTGAACTTTGGCAAATCAATAAGTGTGAGACTTTTGAGGGGATAAGAGGACACGTCACTACCATCATTGCTTATGTACTCTAGCTCACTCAAGTTTTTAAGATAAAGACGTTGCATAAAAGGGAATCGGTCCAGTGGTGGGATATGTTGAAGCCACTTACAATTCATTATTTCAATATTAGTCAAATTTGAGAGCGAGGACACCCAACTAGATAACGTCACACCTGCATACCGAAATATAGATAATGATTTCAAATTTAGGTGCGGCCGAAGGTTTTGCAACAGTTGTTCATCTTTTGCAATTGCCTTATCACATTCATCACTAGATTCTGGGTCCCACTCTAATATCAGCCATTGAAGATGTCGCTTCCTCTTCATGTTTGCATCCTTTGCTTCTAATGGAGAAGATCTCGAGTGCTCTAAACCCTTGATCCATAAGTCTCCTCTCAACTCATCTAAACCATCCAGGTCTCCTAGCCCACCCATTGGCTTGGAGAGAGAACTTTTTTTCTTCCCTAAAATGTATAGGGACAGTGTTTGGAGAGCGGTCAACTTTCCAAGTCCATGAGGCATATGCATCAAGCTATTACACCCATCTAGCCCAAGATGCCTAAGGCTGATTAAGTTTCTAGTCTCTTCTGGCAATTCTTTAAGTTTAAGACAATAGTCAAGTCTTAGTGTTTGCAAATTCTGCAATTTAGTTATAGAAGCAGGGAGCAGTTTGATATCTTTATTCCTAGACAAATCTAGAAATCTTAAATGCTTTAACTTGCCAATGGAATTTGGCACTTTTTGAATACTTGACTGACTCAAATTCAAAGCACGCAAGCATTTAAAACTTGAAATAAGTGTATTAGAGACTGGCTTATTCAACTCAAGTACTGCATTGGTCAAGTTAAGCACATCATCAAGTCTTGGAAGTGTTGGAATGCGTAGAAGAAGTGTTCTCATTTTGTTAGGCTTAGGCAAAAGAGCAGGAATATCTAGTAATGAATCTGAAGAATGAAATGCCACATGAAGAGTTCTTCCAACTACTTTTTCTCTATCTGGATATAAAATTGTGCACTCCTCACCTGCTACTGACTGTGCAAGATCGTGAATAAGGTCATGCATTTTGTACTTTTCTATTTCACCAACTATATCTCTTTGTACGTCTTGGAAAAACGACCTCCAAAGCAAATCCATAAAATATTCGCGACCAATATCTTGAAGATGTCTATTTCCTTATGATGAATGAAGAAAGCCTTGAGCTATCCATAACTGAATCAACACCTCCATTTCAATTTCATAATCTTTTGGAAACAACGAACAAAAGGCAAAACATTGCTTCAAGTGTGATGGGAGATGATCATAACTCAACTTAAGTATTGGAAAAATATCATTTTCTTCTTGAGTTATTTTGTAAAGTTCATGGTTTTTAAAGTACAACCAATCATCTTCTGAATTTTTGAAATATAATAGACTCCCAATGCTTTTTATAGCAAGAGGAACTTGTGCACACTTTTGAATGATCTCCCTTCCAATCTCTACTAGCTTTGGATTATTTGGCTCTTCCCCATCTTTAAATGCCATTGTCTTAAATAAATTCCAAGAATTATTTTCAGATAAACCTCTCAAAGGATATGGTGAAACTGTACCTGTAATCTCTGCAACCTTTTCGCTACGTGTAGTAATCAAAACTTTGCTTCCTCTTAGGCCACCCACTAACAGCTTTTCCAAGTTGGACCATGTACCACGATTCTCATTTCACACATCGTCTAAAACAAGTAAATATCGCTTCCCATCAATTTTTGCTCGAAGCTCACTTTGCAATGAATCCATCTCAAGGCTTTTAGGTCTCTCCTTAGTCGCAGATTCTATGAGCTTTACAATGATAGTTTTCACGTCAAAAGGATCAGAGATACATGCCCACATCCTCAGGTCAAAATGTGTTTGAACCTCCTCGTCGTTGTACACATACTGCGCAAGCGTGGTCTTTCCTTGTCCACCAATCCCAACTATGGGAATTATGGAAACATTATTCTCAACCATATTGGGATCGAATAACAGCTTTTTAACAGACTCCTTATCATCCTCTCTCCCAATGACATCTTCCCCACGTACAAATGAGTGTGTATCTTGTCTTTTCATATGCTCAAACTGTGTCGCTGTGGTGTGCTCATTGAAGCCAAATTTGATCCTATCAGTTGCGATTTCATCCAGTCTCGTCCTAACTGCCTTGATCCTATGACCCATTTTAAAGCCATAGACAAGTTGGTTCGATTTGGAAAAGAAGATGCGTACCTGTAATACTCCCAAATATTTAGTATGGTCCATTTCAAAAAGTTAAACATTTTTTGGGCTATATGTGTAACTAAGGAAAATATGAAGGTCATGTTTGTAATTGTTGTAAGTTTAAGTCATAGCTTTTTTTTTTTTTTTTTTTTTTTTTGGTTTTTGGTTGCTTTATTTACAACCACCCATTTCAATCCATTCACTGTGATAGTTTTAGGATTTCCCTACCATTGAATAGTTGGGTTTATAATGGGGGCCGATAATTTATGTGACTTCTTCCAGACGCCATTTGCTCCTTGGAAAGATGTCGCAACTTAATTAACCGTACATTTTTTGCATATGGTTAGTACTCTTACAAATGAGACTGTTTTAGGTAAGACTCTATTTATAGCAGCTGTAAGGATAAAGAAAACAGACAAAAGAATGGAATATAAAAGCATCTATATATGTCAAAATGATACATGAAAACGTTGTTACTGTAACACCCCATATTTGATATAAGTTGGTACGAGTTTTGGCCCAATGTCTTGGGCTTTAGACAATATATAAACCAATGTTATTGACCCTAGTGAACTTAATAAAAATTGGATCAAAAACCCTAAAAGAGATTATAAGAGATAATTAATTTCTTAGCCTAATGGACTAATCCATAGCATAGTCTTATCCCTAATGATGGGCATAATTTAATATTTCATTCATAATTTTGTAAGATGATAGTTTATAACCAGAAAGCTATTTAAGTCTATGTGTACAAGATGTGTTGATCTTTTTGGAAGAAAATATTGTCCTTTAAAAATGACGTTTATAATTCATGAAATAGACATAGGCTCGATCTAATACCTAAAGCCTAAAACCAGAAACTTTTATAGCAAAAAACCTCTTTTCAATGAATCATTTGAGTGTTAAAAAACTCTAAACATACGTAACCCTCAAGCGGTGTTAAGACTATATCAAGAAAATAAGTAATTTCTCATATATGGCATCAAGAAGAGCCATATATATGTGTTGTTGCTTTGGGTTAAATCTGGAAATTAAACTTTCAGTCCATGGCATGTTTAGGTGGTATTTCATCCAAATTTCGTCAAGTTAAAAACCTTAGATATATGTGTTGTGGGCCAATGGGCCAAGTGACCAAAGCGTAGTGTTCTAATTTAGGTCCATTTAGTGAGTTGTGGGCCTTATCTGGTTTACCTAGTTAGGAGGAGGTTCAAATGAGCCATTTCTTTCCCAAGCCCCAATAAAAACAATTTTGAGATTTTTGGAAGAAAACTAAACCACTTTTTTAGTGAAATTTCAAGATTAACCCTACTTTCGTTTATTTATTCAAAAGTTATGAAAATATTAATAGAATGAGCTCCTAGAATATGATACATTTTAAGGAAAAAGAATACTTTATGTTCGGACCAAGGTACAAAAAAGAAATAAACATTAAAAATATTTTTTTATAAAGAGAAGAGAAAAGAAACTTTCGGGTTAAGCTTTTAACTTATTTCCAAGAATAAAACATCTCTAATAATAGAGGGAAGGTTGGAAAGGTCAAGTAACTTAGGAACGAATTTTAATCATGATTTACGTGCCTAGTATAGGGATAATTTAACTAACCCTTACTGTTTAGGTTTTAATAGTTGTCGCCTAACTTTTAGTTCAATATTGACTACCGAGATAACTTGTACTCTTTGCCACTTCAAAATGCATGTCAATTTAAGTGAATATATATATATATATATATATATATATATGCACTTTATGATGAAATTATATTGAGATTAGAATTTCCGTACTGTTGAATAGTTGGGTTTTACATTATAATGAACAAATTGTTGTTGTTGTTGATTTGTTCTTTGGAAATGTTGTTGAGAACTTTAAACTACGTAAAATAATATATATTTGCTTTGGCTTGTGTTGTGATAAATTTTTGTATGCAGGTCTGGGAATGCTTTAGTCACAGACAATATCATATGCACATTAATGAAGAATTTACCTGTTTTGCCATCTTATCCTGTGTCATCACTTGTCGGCGTAAAAGTTGAGTGGAGTAGTCATCCAGCAAGTCGTCGGCGTCGTACATGGCATCCTTCAGCTTTCGAAGCCAATCTTTGATCGCATGGTTATGGGCCTGCTTCTCCTCCGAGTCCAAAAGCACAGCTTGGATGGTGGAAACAGTGTCCCCGAGCTTTCGAAGCTCATCTTTGAAACCCCATAACACTCCAATCTCTTGGAGGGCAAGAGAGCCCAAACTCCTAATGATGCTCCCAGCAGTGTCGTAGAGAACTATTTCAGCCATTTGTGGGTTGTGGGTGGTGAGTCAAGTAAACCGACCTTGAGGGAATTATTGATGATGCAAAGGTGTATGAGATATATTATTGATGATTCAGAGGTGCATGGTTCACTTGACGTTCAAACTTTATAGGGAGTCCATTAGATATGATGTGGCCATGCATTTATGTGATGAGACTATAAGCCAGTCAAATAAATATCCAATATTTGCCATTTGACAAATTGGACTTGGTACAATAAATGTATGGGAAATTTGTGCCTTGGTGGATAAGATTTGGCAAAGCATAGAGAAGGATAATAGTAAAGCTAGGGTTGAGTAGGGTCGCCATGTTCGTTTGTCTCTTAAAACGTTTTGCTTCGTCTCTTAATTTCTTCTTCACCTCCTAAACAAGGAATTATATATTACATATTATGCACTTTCGGTTATTGACCACCAATATTATAAAAAGTTTTACTGCATACCAAAAGAAGCCACTAATCTTCAAGTTATATATCTAATTAATTACCTTCCTATGCGAAGAATAATAGGGATCCCTCATCCAAGGGACATTATGATTAAGTAATTTATAGGACCAAATGTCCAAGTGACACTTTAATTGACATGACTCGCGAATTTGATACGTATTTAACACAAAATTAAGAGGTTAATGTTAGGATTGAGGAATTTAATCCGTTTAATTAAATGAATCGGGTTAAAATTAACTTACGTAATCTTATATACATATTTCGTCACGATTTGAACTTGACGCGCAAATATGAATTGTCACCCCTACTCTAAACTCATCAATTCTTACATGAAATGGAAATTCTCCAAAATTTTGTCCGAATTTCTTGAAATTTAAGCACAATAGTTAAGAAATTCCAATCTATGCTATATTGGGTAGGTCATTGCTCATCAAATCAGCCAGGCCGTATTGGTATTGACGTATAAGTATTCCAACGATTATCGATGGGTTTATATTTATAAGGACGGTGAACTTAGGTATCTTTATGTTTTTTCATTATCCAAATTAAAGTTTTTGCAAAATTTATTCACCGACACCTATGCTATGCGTGTCAAATGTAATTCTTCCTTTTTTTTTTTCTTGGCAAGAAAGAAATTATTTTTCTTTCAATTGAGTGCATTTTATTATTATAATTTCTCACTTCCTTGGAAAATAAGAAGCAGTACGTGACATCAACCCGGTTAAAGCCGAGTGGCCGTGTCGGATCCAAAGGTGTTTAATATGGACGGTGAGCTGGTATCTTATAAATCTGCTAACAAAAAAGAGTCAACACTTTTTAAAATTGGTTCGATCTTTGTGAAGTGGAATTTCGTATTATTTGAAGATTGAATTCAATCAGACAAGTGTTTCCAGAAATTCCATTTGGATCTTCCAAGTAAATCCCATTTCTACTTTGCTTGACGTTTAAGCCACGCCACTGAAATTGGTGTGAATGGTTCAAGGAGTGCGTTCATTTCTTAAAACTTCAATAATTCAAGGACAGGTTAAGCCTAAAATGAAAAAATGGGATCACAGCATAGCTTTTCCACCATTTGCGTTTGTCTCAAATTTTTGTTCTTAAAACTTTTAACTTTAGGGAAACTTCACTTTTGCTCCTGAACTACCAGCCTTTTTGACTTACTCCCCTCAAACTTCAAATTCTCTCACTTTGCTCCTCTGAACTTTCAAAAACTTTCACTTTGCCCCCCTCCATTAGTTTTAAATGTTAAACTCAAACGGTTTGTATTTTTATGCCCATTATACCCTCATCCTAAAACTACACCGTTTTAGACTCTAAAAAGACATCACCCATGCAGCCCAAAACAACGTCGTTTTAGGCATTAAAATTATAATTTTTTTTTTTAAAAAAAAAAACAAAAGAAAGAAAAAGCAAAATATTTAAAAAAATAAAAAAATAAAAACTAAAAAAAAATTGGGTAACTGGAGCCACCCCTATGGCCGGTATGGGGGTGACGAACAACCCCATGGCCAAGGGGGTGGTCCGGCCAGGCCCAAAAGGCCAAAAAAAAAAAAAGAAAAAAAAAATAAGAAATGGGTTTTGGATGGCTTTCAGGCATTTGGGGGTGGCCGAACCACCCCTACCACTCCCATACCTGCCATAGGGGGTGGTTCAGCCACCCCATACCTGCTGTAGGGGGTGGTTCAACTAAAAAAAAAAAAAAAAAAAAATCATGAGACCATTATGTAATGGGACTTGTTCTGATATAACAGTTTTATGAGAAAGGAATACTGTAGAATAATTGAATAAGACTGCTAATTAGTTTGCATGCAAGAAAAATCTTTCAATGGAAAGCCTGCTGTGCAAATGAGCACACCATTATGCAATTGGAATTCCTTTCAAGTTGTAATTAAAAAAAAATTAAAAAAAAAATAAATTGTAATTGTGTTTAATTGTGTTACATTAACCATTCATACTTGTCTAATCTTTTTAATATGAAACTTAAATTCTTTTCCACCCATAAACACATGTTGCATTTAGTGCCCTCATAGAATCCAGTTGTGGTATAATTGAACTATTAAACTTGCATATTAATGTGAAATCAATATTTACTTTCAATTCTTAAAAAGCAAGATGAAGAGGAACACATGACAATATAAGATCTATTTCCCGACTTGTCAACTTATTGCAGAGTGTTTCAAATCTCAAATCCATGTATGTCAGTGCTTTAACTGTTTCGGCATATGATTGAAAATTAGAATTTATATTGAAGTTTTGTAAAAATTTGGGATGGGATTGACTTCCATGATCTATTATAAGTCTTTTACCAAATATGTAATGCTACCATTTGCAGAATTTATATTTCAAATGGAAAAGCAAGAAAAATTTAAAAAGAAAACAATAGTGGAAATCCCTATGAAGTGAAAGATTGGAAACAATACTGGAAATGTTAGAGCTTTGCACAAATCTGATTGCCAGAAAGGTCAGAAGAAGTATATATACTTCAAATCTAATATTGTTCTTGCATGTGAAATCAAATATAATATATATAAAAAGCCACCTAGTAATGCCACCTCGTAATGTCAGGTCATGTGGTACTGGAGCACTACATGACGTGGCTCTGACGAGGACGTCAGGAATTTAAGAGGGGGAGTTTGTAAAACCCTAGTCCCATATTGGGAAGATGAGAAGAAGCCCCACATAGAGTGGGTGGTTTATAAAGATAGTCATGGGTGCTAAGTCTCACATTGCCTAGATTTTAGGTGAAACTGAGCTTTATAATGAATTCTAGGGATGCTTCAAATTGACTAGTCATTTTCGGGTAATAGCACAGATGTGGCTAGCGTTTTTTCCTGAGTTGTTACAAACTGAATGTCCCTTTTTTTTTCGTCTTATTGAGAAATTTATAAGCACATTTTTATCTTTTTGCTAGCTTTGGGGAGACATTAACAATGTTTTAGTAGTTTAGAGCGACATTATCAAAATTTGAGGAGATATTGTCAATTGAGTAGTAATTTGAGGTGGTAGGTGAACTTTACCTTTTTATTTTTTATTTTCTCCAATTGCTTACTAGTTTCCCTGTAATTACTTAATTCCTCTATTTGCTTACTCTCCTCAATTTTCTGTAATTCATTATTTTTTGAAATCGGTGAACATAATTCATGAGTAAGTGAAATAATTGTGGGGTAGAAACAACAACCAATTTTTTTAAAAAAAATTTGCTTCTTTTTATTGATAATTCTTAAAAGATGGGAATGAATAAAAAGGAGTGTGTATAATTAAATTTTTCTTTCACAATTTCTTGCAAATTTGATTCTACTTTAATTGCTTTTTGTTCTACCAATTATGTTTTCTTTGACAATCTCGGGGTCTTAGCCGAGTCCTAAACGGGTCTTGGCGATATTCCGGCGACGTCTTAGCATTGGCTCAATCGGGTCTTGTGATTACAGTCAAATCATTGCAACTGCATATCAACTCTTTGTGATTTGATTACCTTATTTGTAGTGTATTCACTATCCTATTTTTCCTGTAAGTAGGGATATTGATTGATCTTTGTAAACAATCAATCAAGTGAAATAAGAGCAAAATGTAGCCTATGTGGCTTTATCATGTAGACGTAAGTCATAAACCGAACTACATAAAGTCTTGTTTATTTATTTTTATTCCGTCTTGTCTTTATTTTTTTATTTGACTATCATTTCTTTTAGCTAATTTCAGAATGAGAAGCTCAAACTCAAATAATAGTTTACAGTTTTAAAAAGAAAAATTATTTTATGCCGAAACAAATACAATTTACCTAAAATGATATATATATATATATATATATATACTGTAAGTAAAATGATATATATTTGTTGTGGCTTGTTTTGTGATAAATATTTGTATGCAGATCTGGGGATACTTTAGTCACACATAGCATCATCATATATATGAATTTACCTCTTTTGCCATCTTCTTATCCCGTGTCATGACTTGTCGCCATAGAAGTTGGGTGGAGAAGTCATCCAACAAGTTGTCGGCGTCGTACATAGCATCCTTCAGCTTTCAAAGCCAATCTTTGATAGCATGAGTCTTGGCCTGCTGCTCCTAAGTTTGGATAGTGGAAACCATGTCCCTAAGCTTTTGAAGCTCAAAATTTCCAATTTTAATTAAATATTTAATATAGTAGATAAGTGCTTATTCAAATAAAAATATCATAAGGGTGTGTGACCAAGTTTCTAATTCAAGGCGAATTAATGCCACAATGTTGGTTCAATATGATAAATTGCAAAGCCTTTGTAATCAAGCATGTTCTGTTTCTGCTCTACAAGCCAATATGATAACAAAAGCCTAAGCTTTTGGTTCATCTGCTTTGATATCACAGTTAATATATATATATATATATATATATATATATATATATATATATATATATATATATATATATTATATCTCTTTAATTATCTCATTATTACAATAATAATCTATATATATAAAGCATGTTTCGATCCCCTTTAAATAAACATCCTAGTTTCGTCGCTACACCCACACCATATATAGTTACAAACATAAAGGTTTCCATTAAAAAATAAATGGAGTACAAAATGCAAAATCTCATTAATTTTGGTAGAAAACTTTGGACAAGGAAACAAGGGGGAACTAAGATATATATGAACTTGAAGAACCTAACATCTTTCATAGATCCTAAATATAATTTTGACTCTACATAGTTGAGACCCCTTCGCTGTGAGATTTGTACAAGCTCCACAATATATCAACAATGTGGCCTAGTGTAATTTGCACGATTTAGAGAAGATAAGAGTCATTTACAGGTCATGAACATGGAATTGATCACATTGAGAGCTCAGCACCAATAATTGTAGACAAGCTACGTTTATGGCTGTGTATGTTATAGACTTGATCAAAGACGAGCCACCCATATGCACTGCAATAATCGAGTCTGTTGGGTTATGCCATTTTGACATTGGTCACGTTTTTCATTTAAGCAAGTTTTTGAGGTGGGTCGTTACATATATCACAGGCTAATTGCTACAAAAGAGAGAGCAGTACTCCTTTGCTCAAAAGGAGAGGAGCCATTGACAGGATTCCCCATAGATCAACCTCAAAGGAACAAAAAGGAGCAAAGACATTTGTTAGTAATAGTTTCCAATTAGTACCTGTCAAGAATTCATTTTAAAAGGTTTACTTGACAAACAAACTTGATCCAGTTCTGCTTTTCTACTAAAGATTACCTTCGAAAAAGAAGCTAGATATATCTGATCATTGCAACATGTAGATATAAAAGTTTCAATTTTTCTGAAATGAGGGAATAAGTATTTACTAAAATTTGGTTTATGAACTGTGTGAGATGAATTTGCTTTAACTACTCCATCTAGGGTTTTTTTTTTTTGTTTCATCTTGGCTTCTCTATTTTTTTTTTCTTTGAGCTTTTTATTGCATTATGAAACTCTACTAATTTTCTAGTGCTTTTCACAATTTGAAAGGGATGGCCGAAACCACTCCAAAATCAATGTTTGGATATAGATTCAAACACTCTTCAGCCTGGTGGTGGCCAAACCATCCCCGCCTCCATTTGGCCAAAGGGGTGGCTTGACCCCACTCACAATTTTATTTTTTTTAATACTTATAATTTTTATTTTTTTTTATAGATAATACATGTCATAATTTGATTGGTGCTGACTTTTGATTACATATTTTTGTAATAATAATAAAAAAAAAAATTAGACCAAAGTTGAATACAAAAAAATAAATACTTAAAAATATGTATAGCATTTCTCAATAAAACATACGTGCATACATGGAAACAGTCATAAGTTTGGATACTTGAATCCATCCGCAATAACTAATAAAATGGTAACAACCATTTCCTAAGAAATAATCGACCAAAAATACAAGAAAACTAGTTGAACTTGAGGTAGCAAACGGACGCAATATTATTAAAATCCCTGAGAAGACCTGTCATTTGCCATATCTTCATTATACTTGAACCAAACTCCAAGGACCAAACCATAAAAACATTTCAAGTACTGAGCATTCACTTGAAAGAAAAGCACATGCAAGGTTTCCAATTACCAATGTTCAATGTTGTTTTCACGTGCTTATTTGTCTATTTGTTTATTTGGAACAATTATAATATTTTTCTTTCCTATTTATTATTTACTCTCTTCGTGAATTCACTTTTCGTCAAAACAATCTTAGTTCAATCTAGCGTAAGCAAGAGAGCCCAAACTCTTGATCATACTCGGAGCAATGTCGGAGAGAACTGCCTGGCCGTTTGTAGGTGGAGTAGTGATCAATTGAGAGGTCTTGGAGCGTTGAAGGAAGATGCGTTCATTTCTTAAAACTTCAATAATTCAAGGACAGGTTAAGCCTAAAATGAAAAAGTGGGATCACAACATTGCTTTTCCACCATTTGCCTTTGTCTCAAATTTTTGTTCTTAAAACTTTTAACTTTAGGGAAATTTCACTTTTGCCCCTGAACTACTAGCATTTTTGACTTACTCCCCTCAAACTTCAAATTCTCTCACTTTGCTCCCCTGAACTTTCAAAAGCTTTCACTTTGCCTCCCTCCATTAGTTTTAAATGTTAAACTCAAACAGTTTGTATTTTTATGCCCATTATACCCTCACCCTAAAACTACACCGTTTTAGACTCTAAAACTACATTACCCACGCAGCCCAAAACAACGTCGTTTTGGGCATTAAGATTATAATTTTTTTTTAAAAAAAATACAAAAGAAAGAAAAAGCAAAATATTTTAAAATTTTTTTAAAAAAAACTAAAAAAAAAAAATCGGGGTGACTGGAGCCACCCCAATGGCCGGTAAGGGGGTGACGAACAACCCCATGGCCAAGGGGGTGGTCCGGCCACGCCCAAAAGGCCAAAAAAAGAAGAAAAAAAGAAAAAGAAATGGGTTTTGGATGGCTTTCAGGCATTTGGGGGTGGCCGAACCACCCCTACCACTCCCATACCTGACGTAGGGGGTGGTTCTGCCACCCCATACCTGCTGTAGGGGGTGGTTCAACTATTAAAAAAAAAAAACAATCATGAGACGATTATGCAATTGGACTTGTTCAGATATAACAGTTTTATGAGAAAGGAATACTGTAGAATAATTGAATAAGATTGCTAATTAGTTTGCATGCAAGAAAAATCTTTCAATGGAAAGCCTGCTGTGCAAATGAGCACACCATTATGCAATTGGAATTCCTTTCAAGTTGTAATTAAAAAAAAAAATTGTAATTGGGTTTAATTGTGTTACATTAACCATTCATACTTGTCTAATCTTTTTAATATGAAACTTAAATTCTTTTCCACCCATAAACACATGTTGCATTTAGTGCCCTCATAGAATCCAGTTGTGGTATAATTGAACTATTAAACTTGCATATTAATGTGAAATCAATATTTACTTTCAATTCTTAAAAAGCAAGATAAAGAGGAACACATGACAATATAAGATCTATTTCCCGACTTGTCAACTTATTGCAGAGTGTTTCAAATCTTAAATCCAAGTATGTCAGTGCTTTAACTGTTTCGGCATATGATTGAAAATCAGAAGTTCTCCAAAATATCAAAACCTTTAGAGTGAAAATCAGAAATTCTCCAAAATATCATTGACATTTTAACACTGGTATAGGTGTTTCTATATTCTATGCCTAAAGAAGTCAAAGATGCAGCATATTCTGAAATAAATTCCACTATCAAAAAAAAGAGAGAAAGTTATTACAAGTCTCTTGTTTGTCTATTCCTTCTTAGAGATAAGTGGGTATAACCAGTCAAAATTAGTCACTTGGAAGAAGTGAGATTGTCATATCCAAACAGATTGTAGAAATCTCCACCTGATTCCCATAACCAATTTCATGAATTGCTGCTTTCAATCAAAAGACCAAATAATAAATTCAACAATAACTCAAAAATTTCCAATGAAAATAATAAAAGTTTAAATTTCATCCATTGATGGAACTACTTGCAGTTAGGCTCCAACAGCAATAATAATGAAAAGAGCGTTCCCAAAGTGTGCAATATGATCTACATTTAATATTGAGAAAATCGTAACAGAGTAGTGCAACATTTATATTGAAGTTTTGTAAAAATTTGGGATGGGATTGACTTCCATGATCTATTATAAGTCTTTTACCAAATATGTAATGCTACCATTTGCAGAATTTATATTTCAAATGGAAACGCAAGAAAAATTTAAAAGAAAACAATAGTGGAAATCCCTATGAAGTGAAAGATTGGAAACAATACTAGAAATGTTAGAGCTTTGCACAAATCTGATTGCCAGAAAGGTCAGAAGAAGTATATATACTTCAAATCTAATATTGTTCTTGCATGTGAAATCAAATATAATATATATAAAAAGCCACCTAGTAATGCCACCTCGTAATGTCAGGTCATGTGGTACTGGAGCACTACATGACGTGGCTTTGACGAGGACGTCAGGAATTTAAGAGGGGGAGTTTGTAAAACCCTAGTCCCATATTGGGAAGATGAGAAGAAGCCCCACATAGAGTGAGTGGTTTATAAAGATAGTCATGGGTGCTAAGTCTCACATTGCCTAGATTTTAGGTGAAACTGAGCTTTATAATGAATTCTAGGGATGCTTCAAATTGACTAGTCATTTTCGGGTAATAGCACAGATGTGGCTAGCGTTTTTTCCTGAGTTGTTACAAACTGAATGTCCCTTTTCCACGGACCTCGATCCTCTCCATTTCAAATGAAAATAATCTGTCTAAATTTGTGTTTGATTATGAGAAAAACCAGAGTTACGCAATTTTTTATTGTGTTTTTGTGAAATCTTGGGATGGAAAAGACTTTCTTGGTCTATCATAATTCTTTTACCCAATACGTGATGCTACCATTTGTAAAATATAAATTTCAAATTGAAATGCAAGAAACATTTAAAAAACAAAAAAGAAACGGATATTAGGCACGTAGGAATGGCATTGAAGTGAAAGATAGGAAACAATACAGAAAATTTGAGACCTTTGTTCAAATCTGATTGTCGGCAAGGTCTGAAAATGTGTGTATTCTTAAATCCTTTTTTTGTTCCATGCTACAGTTGGTTCCGCAAATGAAAATGAAATCAAATAATATATATGAAAACCATAACAGAGTAAACGAAGATGAACAAGAAGAAGAAGAAAATTACCGTCTAATAGGTTACCCAAAATGTATTATTTGAAAAGTCTGGGACGTGAGCAATCTTTGGCCAATCCTCTCCTGTTCCTTGTTCACATCTTTTCTCCAACAAGTGACGACACTCCACAATTCTCAAAACACTTAAAGAGGTGAGGCGGCGAATACCTTCAAGCAGTGATACTAAATTGGGTCTTCCAAGTAAATCCCATTTCTACTTTGCTTGACCTTTAAGCCACGCCACTAAAATTGGTGTGAATGCATGTGGTTGAAGGAGTGCCGTGTTAAAGATAATGTAGAGATATTTAGTTGGAAAATGGAACCAGCGTGAGTTGGTGGGACATCACTATTAGTTGAATGGGAAATGTGGAAAAAAATGCAGGAGTGGGCCGGAAGAGTTGAATGGAAATAAAAAGAAAACCACGTCTCATCAAAGACAATATTTTAAAA
This sequence comes from Corylus avellana, assembly GCF_965113065.1. Lineage (NCBI taxonomy): Eukaryota > Viridiplantae > Streptophyta > Magnoliopsida > Fagales > Betulaceae > Corylus > Corylus avellana. Next base: position 3,787,096 of record NC_142494.1, read on the forward strand.
AATTATCAAAATATTGTTAATATTTCCCTCAATGACAATGATAAAACAAGACTTAGTAAAATAAAAACAAAAAATACTAAAACTTAAAAAAAAAACTTAATTTTTTTTAAATCTTTTTTTTTTTAAATAAAAAATTTCTGTTTTTAAAAAAAATAAAATTTTCTTTTTAAAAAATTTGTTTTTGTTTTTGTTTTTTTTGTTTTTTTTTTTAAATTAAAAATTTTCATTTAAAAAAAAATTAAAAATTCATTTTTTTTTCTCGAATTTTTAGGGGTATTTTCGTCTTATTGAGAAATTTATAAGCACATTTTTATCTTTTTGCTAGCTTTGGGGAGACATTAACAATGTTTTAGTAGTTTAGAGCGACATTATCAAAATTTGAGGAGATATTGTCAATTGAGTGGTAATTTGAAGGGGTACGTGAACTTTACACTTTCATTTTTTATTTTCTCCAATTGCTTACTAGTTTTCCTGTAATTACTTAATTCCTCTATTTGCTTACTCTCCTCAATTTTCTGTAATTCATTATTTTTTTTAAATCGGTGAACTTAATTCATGAGTAAGTGAAATAATTGTGGGGTAGAAACAACAACCAATTTTTTTTAAAAAAATTTGCTTCTATTTATTGATAATTCTTGAAAGATGGGAATGAATAAAAAGTAGTGTGTATAATTAAATTTTTCTTTCAAAATTTCTTGCAAATTTGATTCTACTTTAATTGCTTTTTGTTCTACCAATTATGTTTTCTTTGACAATGTCAGGATATTCCGGCGACGTCTTGGCAATGGCTCAATCGGGTCTTGTGATTACAATCAAATCATTGCAACTGCGTATCAACTCTCTGTGATTTGATTACCTTATTTGTAGTGTATTCACTATCCTATTTTTCCTGTAAGTAGGGATATTGATTGATCTTTGTAAAAAATCAATCAAGTGAAATAAGAGCAAAATGTAGCTTATGTAGCTTTATCATGTAGACGTAAGTCATAAACCGAACTACATAAAATCTTATTTATTTATTTTTATTCCGTCTTGTCTTTATTTTTCTATTTGACTATCATTTCTTTTAGCTAATTTCAGAATGAGAAGCTCAAACTCAAAATAGTTTACTGTTTTAAAAAGAAAAATTATTTTACGGAAATTAAATAAGCTTTTTTATCAAACTAAAAATATTTTCTAAAAATTATTTTCTGCCGAAAGAAACGCAGTTTACCTAAAATGATATATATATATATATATATATATATATATATATATATTATATCTCTTTAATTATCTCATTATTACAATAATAATCTATATATATAAAGCATGTTTCGATCCCCTTTAAATAAACATCCTAGTTTTGTCGCTACACCCACACCATATACAGTTACAAACATAAAGGTTTCCATTAAAAAATAAATGGAGTACAAAATGCAAAATCTCATTAATTTTGGTAGAAAACTTTGGACAAGGAAACAAGGGGGAACTAAGATATATATGAACTTGAAGAACCTAACATTTTTCGTAGATCCTAAATATAATTTTGACTCTACATAGTTGAGACCCCTTCGCTGTGAGATTTGTACAAGCTCCACAATATATCAACAACGTGGCCTAGTGTAATTTGCACGATTTGGAGAAGATAAGAGTCATTTACAGGTCATGAACATGGAATTGATCACATTGAGAGCTCTGTACCAATAATTGTAGACAAGCTACGTTGATGGCTGTGTATGTTATAGACTTGATCAAAGACGAGCCACCCATATGCACTGCAATAATCGAGTCTGTTGGTGGGTTATGCCATTATGACATTGGTCACGTTTTTCATTTAAGCAAGTTTTTGAGGTGGGTCGTTACTGATATCACAGGCTAATTGCTACAAAAGAGAGAGCAGTACTCCTTTGCTCAAAAGGAGAGGAACCATTGACAACATTCCCCATAGATCAACCTCAAAGGAACAAAAAGGAGTAAAGATATTGGTTAGTAACAGTTTCCAATTAGTACCTGTCAAGATTCATTTTAAAAGGTTTACTTGACAAACAAACTTGATCCAGTTCTGCTTTTCTACTAAAGATTACCTTAGAAAAAGAAGCTAGATATATCTGATCATTGCAACATGTAGATATAAAAGTTTCAATTTTTCTGAAATGAGGGATTAAGTATTTACTAAAATTTGGTTTATTAACTGTGTGAGATGAATTTGCTTTAACTACTCCATCTAGGGTTTTTTTTTTTTTTCATCTCGGCTTCTCTATTTTTTTTTTCTTTGAGCTCTTTATTGCATTATGAAACTCTACTAATGTTTTAGCGCCTTTGACAATTTGAAAGGGATGGCCGAAACCACTCCAAAATCAATGTTTGGATATAGATTCAAACACTCTTCAGCCTGGTGGCCATGGTGGCCGAACCACCCTCGCCTCCATTTGGCCAAAGGGGTGGCTTGACCCCACTCACAATTTTATTTTTTTTAATACTTATAATTTTTTTTACTATAGATAATACATGTCATAATTTGATTAGTGCTGACTTTTGATTACATATTTTTGTAATAATAATAAAAAAAAAATTAGACCAAAGTTGAATACAAAAAAGTAATTAAATACTTAAAAATATGTATAGCATTTCTAATTAAAACATACATGCATACATGGAAACAGTCATAAGTTTGGATACTTGAATCCATCCGCAATAACTAATAATATGGTAATAACCATTTCCTAAGAAATAATCGACGAAAAATACAAGAAAACTAGTTGAACTTGAGGTAGCAAACGGACGCAATATTATTAAAATCCCTGAGAAGACCTGTCATTCGCCATATCTTCATTATACTTGAACCAAACTCCATGGACCAAACAATAAAAACATTTCAAGTACTGAGCATTCACTTGAAAGAAAAGCACATGCAAGGTTTCCAATTACCAATGTTCAATGTTGTTTTCACGTGCTTATTTGTCTATTTGTTTATTTGGATCAATTATAATATTCTTCTCTCGTATTTATTATTTACTCTCTTCGTGAATTCACTTTTCGTCAAAACAATTTTAGTTCAATCTAGCGTAAGCAAGAGAGCCCAAACTCTTGATCATACTCGGAGCAATGTCGGAGAGAACTGCCTGGCCATTTGCAGGTGGAGTAGTGATCAATTGAGAGGTCTTGGAGCGTTGAAGGAAGATGCGTTCATTTCTTAAAATTTCAATAATTCAAGGACAGGTTAAGCCTAAAATGAAAAAGTGGGATCACAACATAGCTTTTCCACCATTTGCGTTTGTCTCAAATTTTTGTTCTTTAAACTTTTAACTTTAGGGAAACTTCACTTTTGCCCCTGAACTACTAGCCTTTTTGACATACTCCCCTCAAACTTCAAATTCTCTCACTTTGCTCACCTGAACTTTAAAAAACTTTCACTTTGCCCCCCTCCATTAGTTTTAAATGTTAAACTCAAACGGTTTCTATTTTTATGCCCATTATACCCTCACCCTAAAACTACACCGTTTTAGACTCTAAAAATACATCACCCACGCAGCCCAAAACAACGTCGTTTTGGGCATTAAAATTATAATTTTTTTTAAAAAAAAAAACAAAAGAAAGAAAAAGCAAAATATTCAAAAAATTAAAAAAAAAATAAAAAAAAAAAAAATTGGGGTGACTGGAGCCACCCCTATGGCCGGTATGGGGGTGACGAACAACCCCATGGCCAAGGGGGTGGTCCGGCCACACCCAAAAAGCCAAAAAAAAAAAAAGAAATGGGTTTTGGATGGCTTTCAGGCATTTGGGGGTGGCCGAACCACCCCTACCACTCCCATACTTGCCGTAGGGGGTGGTTCGGCCACCCCATACCTACTGTAGGGGGTGGTTCAACTATTAAAAAAAAAAAAGAAAAAAAAAATCATGAGACCATTTTGCAATTGGACTTGTTTAGATATAACAGTTTTATGAGAAAGGAATACTGTAGAATAATTGAATAAGACTTCTAATTAGTTTGCATGCAAGAAAAATCTTTCAATGGAAAGCCTGCTGTGCAAATGAGCACACCATTATGCAATTGGAATTCCTTTCAAGTTGTAATTAAAAAAAAAATTAAAAAAAAAATTGTAATTGGGTTTAATTGTGTTACATTAACCATTCATACTTGTCTAATCTTTTTAATATGAAACTTAAATTCTTTTCCACCCATAAACACATGTTGCATTTAGTGCCCTCATAGAATCCAGTTGTGGTATAATTGAACTATTAAACTTGCATATTAATGTGAAATCAATATTTACTTTCAATTCTTAAAAAGCAAGATGAAGAGGAACACATGACAATATAAGATCTATTTCCCGACTTGTCAACTTATTGCCGAGTGTTTCAAATCTTAAATCCATGTATGTCAGTGCTTTAACTGTTTCGGCATATGATTGAAAATCAGAAGTTCTCCAAAATATCAAAACCTTTAGACTGAAAATCAGAAATTCTCCAAAATATCATTGACATTTTAACACTAGTATAGGTGTTTCTATATTCTATGCCTAAAGAAGTCAAAGATGCAGCATATTCTGATATAAATTCCACTATCAGAAAAAAGAGAGAGTTATTACAAGTCTCTTGTTTGTCTATTCCTTCTTAGAGATAAGTGGGTATAACCAGTCAAAATTAGTCACTTGGAAGAAATGAGATTGTCATATCCAAACAGATTGTAGAAATTTCCACCTGATTCCCATAACCAATTTCATGAATTGCTGCTTTCAATCAAAAAACCAAATAATAAATTCAACAATAACTCAAAAATTTCCAATGAAAATAATAAAAGTTTAAATTTCATCCATTGATGGAACTACTTGCAGTTAGGCTCCAACAGCAATAATAATGAAAAGAGCGTTCCCAAAGTGTGCAATATGATCTACATTTAATATTGAGAAAATCGTAACAGAGTAGTGCAACATTTATATTGAAGTTTTGTAAAAATTTGGGATGGGATTGACTTCCATGATCTATTATAAGTCTTTTACCAAATATGTAATGCTACCATTTGCAGAATTTATATTTCAAATGGAAACGCAAGAAAAATTTAAAAAGAAAACAATAGTGGAAATGCCTATGAAGTGAAAGATTGGAAACAATACTGGAAATGTTAGAGCTTTGCACAAATCTGATTGCCAGAAAGGTCAGAAGAAGTACATATACTTCAAATCTAATATTGTTCCTGCATATGAAATCAAATATAATATATATAAAAAGCCACCTATTAATGCCACCTAGTAATGCCAGGTCATGTGGTACTGGAGCACTACATGACGTGGCTTTGACGAGGACGTCAGAAATTTAAAAGGGGGAGTTTGTAAAACCCTAGTCCCGTATTGGGAAGATGAGAAGAAGCCCCACATAGAGTGGGTGGTTTATAAAGATAGTTATGGGTGCTAAGTCTCACATTGCCTAGATACTAGGTGAAACTGAGCTTTATAATGAATTCTAAGGATGCTTCAAATTGACTTGTCCTTTTCGGGTAATAGCGCAGATGTGGCTAGCGCTTTTCCCTGAGTTGTTACAAACTGAATGTCCCCTTTCCACGGACCTGGATCCTCTCTATTTCAAATGAAAATGATCTGTTTAAATTTGTGTCTGATTATGAGAAAACCCAGAATTACGCAATTTTTTTTTGTGTTTTTGTGAAATCTTGGGATGGTAGACCTTCCAGGTCTACCATTTGTAAAATATAAATTTCAAATTGAAATGCAAGAAACATTTAAAAAACGAAAAAGAAACGAGATATTAGGTACGTAGGAATGGCATTGAAGTGAAAGATAGGAAACAATACAGAAAATTTGAGACCTTTGTTCAAATCTGATTGTCGGCAAGGTCTGAAAATGTGTGTATTCTTAAATCCTTTTTTTTTTCCATGCTATAGTTGGTTCCGCAAACGAAAATGAAATCAAATAATATATATCAAAACCATAACTGAGTAAACGAAGATGAACAAGAAAAAGAAGAAAATTACCGTCTAATAGGTTACCCAAAACGTATTATTTGAAAAGTCTGGGACGTGAGCAATCTTTGGCCAATCCTCTCCTGTTCCTTGTTCACATCTTTTCTCCGGGTGACGACACTCCACAATTCTCAAAACACTTAAAGAGGTGAGGCGGCGAATACCTTCAGGCAGTGATATTAAATTGGGACAATTGCTAATCCGAAGTCTCTTAAGTGAATTGAGGTCACCTATCTACTCCGGTAAAGACACCAAAAAAGGGCAGCCCGTAATGGAAAGAGATTGCAAAGTGGTAAGCAACGACAACAATTTGTCTTTGCTAATAAGTGATTATCAGAGATGACTTTTGTGCTGTTGCTGATAATATGGTCACTAAAGACCATTTTTCTTGTAGTAATAATGTAACCGTTAACATACATTCAAGCTTTGATGTATGTAACTGTTCCTGTTGCCGCTTGACATTTTTCTGAACAGTGAGAAAGAAAAGCACAATAAGGTTTTCAATTACCAATTATGTTCAATGTAGTTTTCACTTGCAAAAATTTACGTCAAGTAAGCATTCATTGTAAAATATTTTCAAGACTTTTTTATTATAAAATATTTTATTTTCCCCCTTCTGACTTTTCTCACTAACCAAATCGATAACAAATCCAAGTATTCAATCACTAATTGTGCATGTCTAAATTTAAATATCAAGATCGTGGGTCTAATCCAAACAAACCAATCAAACACATTTTAAAAAACGTATAGAAAGTCGGATAAATACCCAAACAACTATTAAGGGGGTTCCACTTTCCAGCTCTACCTCTTTCCCAGGATTTCCTTCAAAAGGGCAAAATAGAAAAGCTCCATTTTAGAGCTCCTTTCTTGGGCTCTGTTTTGAAATGAGACTTTTTCCATCGAGCAAAAAGACACAATTCCAAGGCAAGAGGAAGTGAAACATGGGACCAAGGGCAAAGAGCAATAAAAGTCACAAGCCATCACTTGAAAGCAAGATGAAGATGAATTGAGTCTTTTTCAGCAAGAGACATGGAGCACCCTTTTCACAAAAGTCTCGCATCTACTGCTTCAACTTTTAGCACCTTGTGATACTTGAGAAGATCATTAAAAGACCAATCCTTCATATGATATTCCTTGGTTCATATAGATTTTGCGTATTTTTTCCATCTCAAATTCTTGACTTGTCAACTTAATGCATAGTTGCAGAGTGAAGAACTTTGAAATTGGCTCCAAATCTTAAATCCATGTATGTCAGTGCTTCAATTGTTTCTGCATATGAAATCGTATAAATCAGAAATTCTCCAAAATCAGAAATCAGAAATTCTTCAATCAGTTGTTTCTGCATGTGAAATAAGGAAGAAGGAATAGCATTGACAATTTAACATTAATGGGTATGCATATCAATAATTCAACTCTCTTGTTTTTCACTGCCTTCCTAGAAATAAGTGGGTATAACCAGTCAAATCAAGCCGCTTTGAATTAGTGAGTTTGTCATATCCAAACATATTGCAGAAATATCCACAAGATTCCTACAACCCATTTCATGAATCGTTGCTCCCAATCAAAAAACCAAATAATAAATTCAGCAATCACTAAAAAATTTCCAATGAAAATAATAAAAATGTAAATTTCATCCATGAACGGAGCTACTTCCAGTTAGGCTTCAATACCAATAATAATGAAAAGTGACCAAATAGTTCAACAGAAACAACATTGGATATTGAGAAAATCCTAACACAGCAATGCAAAATTTGTATTAAATTTTTGTGAAACTTTGGGATGGGATTGACTTCCCTGATCTATTATAAGTCTTTTTACTTAATACATGATGCTACCGTCTGTAGACTTTAAATTTCAAATGCATACGCTAGAAATATTTAAAACACAAAAGAGAAAACAAAACTAGAAATGCCATTGAAGTGAAAGATAGGAAACAATACTGTAAATGTTAGAGCTTTGCACAAATCTGATTGTTGGCAAGGTTTGAAGAAGCGTCCATACGTAAAATCTTACTTTGTTCCTGCATATGAAATCAAATAAGACATATATCAAAAGCTTGACAGAGTAAAATAAAGAGGAACAACAAGAAGAAAAAAATTATTGTCTAATTGGTGACTTAAAAACCTCTAGAAATTGGCGACTTTGGTTTGCTGTCCATTCTTTACCGTACAAAAAGACAACAGAAAGATAATTGTAGAGAAGAAATTTGTATTTCTGATGTGTGTTCAATTGTACAATGGAATGGCCTATTTAAAGTTGAATGAGGCCATAAAAGAAAGGAAATACAATAATTACAAAATAATATAAAATCAGCATATTTACAATAATGAATACGATATCAAATATTTCCGTAATATATTGAGAATATTACGGGAATATAATATTGCGAAAATATAATATTCTAACATCTCCCCTCAAACTCTAGGGGGCGAAGCCAACTTGAGTTTGGAGATAAGATCATTGAGTCGTCCCGGTGGATGAGATTTTGTAAAGATGTCAGCCAATTGATTTGCAGAGGTGATAGAATGAAGATGTAAAACACCTTGCTGAAGATGTAAAACACCTTGCTGAAGATGATGGCGGATGAAATGACAATCAATCTTGATATGTTTTGTGCGCTCATGGAAAACATCATTATGAGCAATCTGTATGGCACTCCGATTGTCACAATAAATAGGAGAACTAGTAGATTGAGAAACACCCATGTTGGACAAAAGCCATCGTAACCAGAGAAGTTCAGATGTAGTATCAGCAAGAGCACGATACTCAGCTTCAGTACTAGATCGAGCAACAACAGATTGTTTCTTACTGCGCCATGAAATTAGAAAAGTTCCAAGTAGGAAACAATATCCAGTGGTAGAGCGACGATCAATAGGATCACCAGCCCAATCAGAGTAGGCTTGGAGCTCAAGAGATGAATGAGAAGAGAAATGAATACCATGAAACATAGTGTCCTTGACATAGCGCAAAATGCAAAGAACAGCAGCATAATGAGTAGATCGAGGTGCACTCATAAATTGACTCACCAAATGAACAGCATAGGCAATATCAGGCCGTGTAACAGTAAGATAAATAAGACTACCTACTAGCTGCCTGTAGAGAGTAGCATCTGATAAAGGCTCACCATCTGTGGCTAGAAGTTTGACATTGGTCTCAAGGGGGCTGCTCGTTGTTTTGCTATCTGTCAGACTTGCTCGGGAAAGTAGATCAGATGCATATTTGGCTTGAGAGAGAAAATAACCATCATTACTCGAGGTAACCTCAAAACCAAGGAAGTAACTGAGTGTCCCCAAGTCCTTCATTTCAAAATTTTGGCTAAGGAAGGATTGAAGAGCACGGATGCCTGAAATGTTATCACCAATAATACTCATATCATCTACATAAAGAAGGATAAGGATAGTACCATTATCAGTAGTCCAAAGAAAGAGAGCTGAGTCATAAGAACTAGAAACAAAGCCTTGTTGAGCAACCATAGAACTGAACTTGGCAAACCAAGCACGAGGAGCCTGCTTGAGACCATAAGGTGCCCGACGGAGTTTACAAATTTTGTGTGGCGGATGGTGATAGCCAGGTGGAGGGTGCATATAGACTTTTTCTGTAAGATAATCATTGAGGAATACATTTTCAACATCCATCTGAAATAATTGCCAATGACGAACAACAGCAACTGCAAGTAAGGATCTAACAGAGGTCAGTATAGCAACAGGAGCAAAAGTGTCCTCATAGTCAATACCATACTCCTGAGCAAATCCTTTCGCAACAAGACGAGCCTTATAGCATTCCACAGATCCATCTGTACGAGTTTTAATTTTATAAACCCACTTACATCCCACTGCAAACTTTCCAAGAGGCAAATCCACCAAGTCTCATGTATGGGTTTTAGAAAGGGCATCTAGTTCATTAGACATAGCTTTCTGCCAAAGAGGATCAGTACTAGCCTCAAGATAAGAGTGAGGTTCGTGAAGAGTAGCAAGAACAGAAAAACAATGATAATCATAGAGATGGGCAGGCGGTGCTCTTACCTTATCGGAGTGACGAAGTTCATGAGAAGGCTCGGGAGTGTGTAATGTAGCAAGAGGATCCATAGTTCAATCAGGCAAATTAGAAGCAACCGTAAAAGGTTCGTCCAATGAGCTTGAGTTATCTGCAGATGATCCAAGAAATAAGACAATAGAGGGGTCAGTGAAGACAGGAGAATATGTGGAGGAGGAATGCAGAAAAGGCATTTGACTAGTGAACATTTTATGTTCCTAGAACTCCACATGGCGAGAGATCCTAAGTCGTCAGGCAATGGGGTCATAGCAGCGATAACCGTTTTGAGTGATGCCATAACCAAGGAAGCAACACAAGCGAGAGCAGGGTTCAAGTTTAGTACGCTCATATGGAGGAAGAGTGGCAAAACAGATACAACCAAAGATGCGAAGCAAAGAAAAGTTAGGTGTGTTACCATACAAGCGCTCATAAAGAGTTTGGTTGTGAATAGTCGGGGAAGGCACACGATTAATCGTGTAAATAGCAGTGAGAGCAGCCTCACCCCAAAAGCGTTCAGGAAATAAGGCAGAGATGAGAAGAGCTCTTACAGTGTCTAAGATGTGACGATGTTTGCGTTCTGCACGCCTATTTTGCTGAGAAGTGTAAGGACAAGAACAATGAGAGAGGGTCCCATTTTGTTTTAAAAAATTTTGAAAAGATTTCTCATTATACTCCATAGTATTATCTGAACGAAAAATTTTGATGGTATGAGAAAATTGGGTTTGTACCATCTGATGAAAATTTTGATAAACTTGAGTGAGTTCAGAGCGATGTCGTAATAAATATATCCAAGTATAACGAGAATAATCATCAAGAAAAATAACAAAATAGTGAGATCCCCCCTCAGTGGGAACAGGGGCAGGTCCCCAAATATCAGAATGAACCAAATCAAATGGTGCAGAAGATGAAGACTCACTTTTATTAAAAGATAAATGTGTTTGTTTTCCAAGATGACAAGAAACACAATCAAAAGATTTTACATCTATGGATCCTATATGACCTTGAGATGCAAGAAGTTGGACACGTGGTAGAGAGGCATGACTCAAACGTGAATGCCATAAGTTGGAAGAGGCAGTGAGTGTTGTGACAGCAACTGCTAAGTGAGTAGGAGTTTGCAAGAATGAAAGCTCAAAAAGACGTCCAATCTTATGGCCGGTCCCAATTAGTTGACCCGTCTGTGGATCCTGCACATCAACACCCCTGTTAGAAAATGTCAACTCCAAACCTAATTCACAAAGTTGGCCAACTGAAAGAAGATTTAATGACAATTGAGAAACAAGATATGTGTTATCAATAGACAAATTAGGTGAAGAAATAGATCCACTATGACTAACAGGTAATCTAGAACCATCAGCAGTATAAATGACAGGATTGGGAGAAAGGTCAGACTTTTGGGAAAATAAAGTGGGGTCAGGGGTCAGATGATTACAACAAGCAGAGTCCATGAACCATGAATTTTTACCTAATGTGACGGACAAGGCAGTAAAGGAACGAGATAGAACCAGATGGATTAATGCCACAACGTCAGATGCAGTGAGAGCAGAGGATTGAGATGGGTTCTCAGTGTAAGATGCAGGTGCAGAGGAACCAGATGAAACAACTGCGGCAGTTTGTTGGAAAGGAGCTCGTGATTGACGTTTGTTTTGGAGCTTGTAGCAATTAGCAATAGAGTGACCAGGTTACTTGCAATAGTTGCAAATTATCTTCATGGAGGAAGACTGTGGTGTGGATCGTTTAGGAGGAAATTTAGCAACACTCTGAGGTGTAGCAGCAACAGCCATATCTAGAGATTGCAAGTGCATAGTGGACCGTCGAGTCTCTTCAGAAATAAGTTCTGTTACAGCAACTTCCAATGTGGGAAGAGGATTGTGGTGTAAGAGAAAAGCCCAACTGGGTTCAAAATCCGCACGAAGAGCCATCATGAAATGCATAAACTTCTGACAATCCCGATACTTTTCAAATATTTTCACATCTTCTGGATGCTTCAGTTGAGGATCTGCAACGGATAATTGCTCCCAAATACTATTAGTTTGAGAATAAAAATTTGCAATAGACTGACCTGGCTCCTGACGTGTCTAATAGAGTTTAGTTTCAATCTGAAACTCTAGGGAGGCATCGTAAGTACAATTGTATCGTTTTGCCAAAAACTCCCAGGTAGCCTTTGCATTCCCAAGCTTGGGGAGCAAACTGTGGATGGAAGGAACTGAAGTATTGATAAACCAAAAAATAATCCTATAATTTGCACTGTCCCAATCTTCAAATTGACTGGCAAATTTGTCGGCTGACTCACCGTCTTTTTGTGTGGGTGCAACAGTTTTTCCACAAACATAACGCCATAATCTCCTCACTCTAAAAAAAACTTCCATATTTTGGGCCCACAACATATAATTGGAACCATTTAAAATATTGTCAATGGGACAGATGATATTATCAAGACTGGTAGACATTTTTTTTTTTCGGGAAAATAAAAAAAAATTAAATAAATAAACCTAGGGACAGTAATCCAGTGTGGTGGAGGTGCTGGTACAGCCTCAGGGAGCGATCTGGTGTGGCGCGCGCATAGCAGCTATGGTGCACCCGCAATCAATGATCCAGTGCGACGCGGTACACAGCAACAACTATAGACCTGCGGGCAAGGATCTAGTGTGACGCGGGAATATGGGGCAGAGTGGATTTGGCTCATGAAGGAGCGTGGAGAGAGTGGGGAGCGTGTGGCGTGTGAATCTCACATGTAGAGAGAATATCCGGCGCGTGGCGGTGCGTGCAAGGCGGTGGAGGCGCGTGACGGCTTCGTTTCTTCACAGACTTTCTAATTTTGCACAATACAACCTCTAAAATTTCCTTCACGTACAAAAACAACCGCAACAAGTGTTTGGTGTATTGTTGAAACAAAAAGAAACGCCAAAAAGAATGCTCAAACGGAAAAAGAAAATTGTACGGATGGGGAAGAGAGGCTTACAAGAGGCACCAAGAAAAAGGTGGCTCTGATACCATGTAGAAAAAGACAACAGAAAGATAATTGTAGAGAAGAAATTTGTATTTCTGATGTGTATTCAATTGTACCATGGAATGGCCTATTTATAATTGAATGAGGCCCTAAAAGAAAGGAAATACAATAATTACAAAATAATATAAAATTAGCATATTTACAATAATGAATACAATATCAAATATTTCTGTAATATATTAAGAATATTACGGGAATATAATATTGCGGAAATATAATATTCTAACATTTACGATGACCATCTCCACCAATTCGAAAGTTTAGGATGTGAGCAATCTTTGGCCAATCCGCTCCCCTTCCTTGTTCACATCTTTCCTCTCCACAATTGTCAAACAACGTAAAGAGGTGAGGTGGCACATACCTTCGGGCAGTGATATTAAATTGAGACAATTTACGACTCCAAGCTTCTGAAGTGAAGTGAGATAGCCTATCCACCCCGGAAAAGACACCAAACTAGGGCAATCCATAATTTGAAGCCCTTGCAGAGTGGTAACATCTCTAAGCTCTCTTGGGAGAGAAACCAAATTTGGAACGCCTACAATAGATAGATGACCAAATCTTGTAGGTCTAAGGCAATGTGTGCCATCTTCATTCTCATTGCTGATAAGTTCTTTGCAGCAAAAAATACACAGATTTTTAAGTGAGGTGAGATGATGAAATAGTGGAGACATGGATATTCGCATTTTACAACAATTCTAAATCTTCAAGGTCTCAAGAGAAGTGAGGTTTTGCAGCCACTCTAGTGGCAGATATTCAAGTTGCTCTAATTCCATAAGATAAAGATACTTCAATTTGGAGAGATCAGAAATGGGAGAGGAAGAGGAGGGTGCTGTTGGGGACATCATCGGGCAATTCCTGATAAATAAATAAGAAAGGGAAGGAAATGAAGGGAATAATGGAAGATGATGCTCTACTGTTACTGTTTCCACCGTCTTTCGCCATTCCCTCAACTTTGGCAAATTATTAAGTCTCAAAATTTTGAGGGGAGAAGAGGACACGTCGCTATTATCATTGCTTATGTACTCCGGCTCACTCAAGTTTTCAAGAATAAGACGCTTCAGAAAAGGGAATCAGCCCAATGGTGGGATATGTTGTAGCCATTTACAATCCGATATTTTAATAGAAGTCAAATTTGAGAGCGATGACACCCAACTAGATAATGTCACACCTGCATACCCTATAATATATAATGATTTCAAATTTAGGTGTGGCCGAAGGTTTTGCAACAGTTGTTCATCATTTGCAATTGCTTTATCACTTCCATCCCCAGATTCTGGGTTCCACTCTAATATTAGATGTTGAAGCTGTCGCTTCCTCTCTAAGTTTGCATCCTTTGCTTCTAATGGAGAAGATCTCGAGTGCTTTAAACCCTTGATCCATAAGTATCCTCTCAACTCATCTAAACCATCTAGGTCCCTTAGCCCACCCTTTGGCTTGGAGAGACAACTTTTTTTCTTCCCTAAAATGTATAGCGACAATGTTTGGAGAGCGATCAATTTTCCCAATCCACGAGGCATATGAGTGAAGTTATTACACATATCTAGCCTAAGATGCCTAAGGTTGATTAAGTTTCTAGTGTCTTCTGGCAATTCTTTTAGTTTAAGACAACAGTCAAGTCTTAGTGTTTGCAAATTCTGCAATTTAGTTATAGAAGCGGGGAGTAGTTTGATATCTTCATTCCTAGACAGATCTAAAAATCTTAAATGCTCTAATTTGCCAATGAAATTTGGCACTTTTTGAATACTCAACCGAATCAAATTCAAAGCACGCAAGCATTTAAAACTTGAAATAAGTGTATTAGAGACGAGCTTATTTGACTCAAGTACCGCAATGTTCACGTTAAGCAGATCAACAAATCCTGGAAGTATTGGAATTCGTAGAAGAAGTGTTCTCATTTTTTTAGCCTTGGGCAAAAGAGTGGGAATATCCGGTAATGAATCTGAAGAATGAAATGTCACATGACGAGTTCTCCGAACTATGTTTTCTCCATCTGGATATAAAATTGTGCACTCCTTACCTGTTATTGACTGTGCAAGATCGTGAATAAGGTCATGCATTTTGCACGTTACTATTTTACCAAATCCATCTCTTTGTACGTCTTGGAAAAATGACCTCAAAAGCAAATCCATAAAATACTCGTAACCAATATCTTCAAGATGTCTGTTTCCATATGATGAATGAAGAAAGCCTTGAGCCGCCCATAGATGAATCAACACCTCCACGTGAATTCCATAATTTTTTGGAAACAACGAACAAAAGGAAAAACATTACTTCAAGTGTGACGGGAGATGATCATAACTTAACTTAAGTATTAAAAAAATATCATTTTCTCATTGAGTTATTTTGTAAAGTTCATGGTTTTTAAAGTACAACCAATCATCTTTTGAATTTTTGAAACATAATAGATTCCCAATGCTCCTTATAGCAAGAGGAACTTCTACACACTTTTGTACGATATCCTTTCCAATTTCTACTAGCTTTGGATTTTTTGGCTCTTCCCCGTCTTTAAATGCCATTTTCATAAATAAATTCCAAGAATTGCTTTCAGATAGACCTCCCAAAAGATACGGCGGCATTGCGCCTGTAACATCCCACCCCAATGACACACAATATTGTCCGCTTTTGGCTCCCCTCGAACCAGACTTCCCAGGAGGTGACCCATCTTAGTACTACTCCAGCAGAAGCACGCTTAACTGCAGAGTTTTGATGGAATCATGACCATCATACCTTTAAAACGCGTTGTTATCATTAAGGGTGTAGTATATATTTAAGCACATCCCCATCTCCATACCCAGGCTATGTGGGACGTCACAATCACCCCCTCTTAGGACCCAGCGTCCCCGCTAGCGACCCTCATGGGATTAGCCCATTCGTGGTATCCGCCCCAGCAAGTGCCCACTAGCGACCTTCATGGGCTTGTGCATGCTCCCTCCATTTCAGGCTGGGCTATGGCTTTGATACCATATGTAACATACCTGCTCTAAATGGTATGATATTATCCGCTTTGGGTCAAGCCCGCACGATTTTATTATTGGGTTGACCTCTAAAATGCCTCATACCATTTAAAGAAGTATATTCCACATAAACACATCATCTTTTTCATGCCCAAGCAATGTGAGACGTCACAATCACCCCCTCTTAGAACCCAACGTCCTCGCTGGCAACCCTCATGGGCTTATGCACACTCCCCCCATCTTAGGTTGGGTTATGGCTCTGATACCATATGTAACACCCCACCTTAATGACACACAATATTGTCTGCTTTTGGCTCCCCAAAACTAGACTTCCCAGGAGGTCACCCACCCTGGTACTACTCCAGCAGAAGCACGCTTAACTGCAGAGTTGGGATGAGATCATGACCATCACGGCTTTAAAATGCGTTGTTGTCATTAAGGGTGTAGATACATTTAAGCACATCCTCATCTCCATACCCAGGCGATGTGGGACGTCACAATGATGTTACATATGGTATCGAAGCCATTGCCTAGCCTGAGATGTGGAGAGCGTGCACAAGCCCATGAAGATCGCTAGCGGGCACTTGCTAGGACGGATGCAAAGAATGGGCTAATCCCATGAGGGTCGCCAGCGGGGATGCTGGGTCTTAAGAGGGGGTGATTGTGACGTCCCACATCGCCTGGGTATGGAGATAAGGATGTGTTTAAATGTATACTACACCCTTAATGACAACAACGCGTTTTAAAGCTGTGATGGTCATGATCCTATCAGAACTCCGTAGTTAAGCGTGCTTCTGTTAGAGTAGTACCAGGATGGGTGACCTTCTGGGAAGTTTTATTTGGGGAAGCCAAAAGCGGACAATATTGTATGTCATTGAGGTGGGGTGTTACAATGCGTGTAATCTCTGCAACTCTTTTGCTACGTGTAGTAATCAAAACTTTGCTTCCCTTCAGGCCACCCGATAAAAGTGTTTCCAAGTTCAACCATGTACTGCGATTCTCGCTCCATACATCATCTAAAACAAGTAAATATAGCTTCTCATCAATTTCTACTCGAAGCTGACTTTGTAACAAATCCATCTCGAGGCTTTCAGGGCTCCTTTTAGTTGCAGATCTATGAGCTGTGCAACAATAGTTTTCACATCAAAAGGATCAGAGACGCACACCCAGAGTCTTAGCTCAAAATGTCTTTTGACTTCATCATCATTGAACACATACTGAGTAAGTGTGGTCTTACCTAGTCCACCAATCCCAACTATGGGAATGATGGAAACATTCTCTTCTACATTGGAATCCAATAACAACTCTTTAACTGCCTTCTTTTCACCCTCTCTCTCCCAATGACTTGTTCCTCAGGAACAAAAGAGTGTGTATCTTCTCTCTTCCTATGCTCAAACTCATGTGTCATTATAAGGCACTCAGTGAAGCCAAATTGATCTTATCATCTGCAATTTCATTTAGTCTTGCCCTAACTACCTTGATCCTATGACCCATTTTAAGGCCATATACAAGTTGGTTCGATTTGGAAAAGAATATGCGCACCTGCAAAATGTGATATTTTTAGAATTTATGTACCGTTGAATAGTTGGGTTTAACATTATAATGAACAAATTGTTGTTGTGAATTTATTCCTCGAAATGTTGTTGAGGACTTTTAAACTACGTAAAATGATATATATTTTCTTTGGCTTGTGTTGTGATAAATATTTTTATCCAGGTCTGGGAATGCTTTAGTCATGGACAACATCATATATATATATATATATATATATATATATATATATATATATATATATATACCAATAACAACTCTTTAACTGCCTTCTATTCACCCTCTCTCTCCCAATGACTTGTTCCTTAGGAACAAAAGAGTGTGTATCTTCTCTCTTCCTATGCTCAAACTCATGTGTCATTATAAGGCACTCAGTGAAGCCAAATTGATCTTATCATCTGCAATTTCATTCAGTCTTGCCCTAACTACCTTGATCCTATGACCCATTTTCAGGCCATATACAAGTTGGTTCGATTTGGAAAAGAATATGCGCACCTGCAAAATGTGATATTTTTAGAATTTATGTACCGTTGAATAGTTGGGTTTAACATTATAATGAACAAATTGTTGTTGTGAATTTATTCCTCGAAATGTTGTTGAGGACTTTTAAACTACGTAAAATGATATATATTTTCTTTGGCTTGTGTTGTGATAAATATTTTTATCCAGGTTTGGGAATGCTTTAGTCATGGACAACATCATATATATATATATATATATGCACATTTATATATGAATTTACCTCTTTTGCCACCTTCTTGTCCCGTGTCATCACTTGCCTTCGTAGAAGTTGAGTGGAGAAGTCATCCAGCAAGTCGTCAGCATCGTACATGGCATCCTTCAACTTCCTAAGCCAATCTTTGACCCCATGGTTGTGGGTCTGCTTCTCCTTCGCATCCAAAAGCACAACTTGGATAGTGGAAACCATGTTCTCGTGCTTTTGAAGCTCATCTTTGAAACCCCATAGAAGTCCAATCTCTTGGAGAGCAAGAGATCCCAAACTCCTAATGATACTCGCAGCAATGTGGAACAGAGTTGGTTCGGCCATTTGTTGTTGGTAAATTGAGTGAAAGCTAAAAGCTGCTGTGGATTCAGCGAGAGAAGTGTTGGAGCGTAGAATTAAGGAAGATGTGTTTGCTGTGAAGCAGATGGACGTACATGGTCAATTGCCATAAAAAATCCAAAAAGAAAAAATCATAACAAAAAAATATTATTATATATGGAGAGAGCCATCAAGTTTGAATACAAGATGATTAATGTATTATAAAGTTTGAATTATTGTGCGAATGCAAATTGAATATGTTGTCCTCATCAATTTCTAAGAATACAGACAAGATGTAGGCGTCGTGATGCATAAGAATCCAAATTAAAGTTAGTGTAACATCAAGTGTCAGGGAGATGCTTCCTTCACCAACCCAATTTACTTTCTTTTTATTTCACTTGCCGGCCTTCACCCACCCACTTACAATATTCATTTGGTTTCTATCAATCTATGGCTGTCTAGGGTGTGCTTTATTTTCTCTAAAGAAATTATCATAGTGTCCTACTAGTACACACTAGAGCATATGTGTTTGACTTTTACAATAAGAATTTCTGTATCCAATTAGTGTAAACCATCATACATTTCACCATATCTTGAGATGATCGCAGTTTCCGGCCTTCTTTGCCTTTTTTGCTCAAAAAAACTCTAACCAATAGTTTTCAATTATCCACCGGATTCACGAGAGGTCACTTAGTTGAAATAAGATAGTATTTCATCAACCAAACAAATTTTCATAATATTATAAACTACCAAACTTATTCTAAATCAAGATTTACTTTTGTTTAATGTGTATATGAATTAATTATTTTTTATAAGATTTTGACAAAACCCTTACTAATTAAACAATTTTACGTACTCAACTTTTGCTTATATATATATATCATCTCTAACATATAATATGATGGTGCATTTAATTTTTTGCGTGATATAAAAAACTTAAACTAATAATCATTTAATTAATACTTTAAGAGTAGGTACATATAGAAAGAAAATGTAATAGAGTGGTAGTAGAGCAAAGAGTGAGATGAGAGATCAATAGATTATAAAGAGTAGGAGTTGTGAAGGAAAAAAGGAGAAGGAGGAATTATGAAAAGAATAAAATTAGTTTTACTATGTTTACTTGTAGAAATAAAGGTACATATTTTTTTTGAAAATTAATTTATATAATTTATTCACATCAATTAAGTTAAATACTCTTCATAAAGAAAGTAAGAGGTTGACCATGATCCTGAATTTTTGGGCTTTCTTGACACAGTTTCTAAGCAAAAACAGTTACCCTTTTCACCTTTTGATTTGAGTAACTCTGTTTGGTCATGGGTAGCAGCAGAGGCCTTGGTAACATCCAAAGGTATTCAAATATTTTTTGTTTATTCACGTCCAAGTTCAGAGAACAGCCACAGAAGAAGCAATTAATTTCTATCAAACTAAAATCTGGTAGAGTTAAATTGAGTTCTATCTGGATTCAGCTCCATCAAGACATCAATAAAAATCATGGTGATTTACACTAAAACAAGCTCATCCTAAAAAAGGGTAGTTGAATTTTGGAGGTGTGTCTGAGCAATTGTACTGATGAAAGTAACGATATCTAATTCCCAGCTTCTCAACTTATTGCATTGTTGCAGAGTGAAGAAGTTAATTTAGAATTAGCTCCAAATCTTAAATAGTGCTTCAATTGGTTCTGCACAAGAAATCAGAAGTTCTTCCCAATATCAAAACCCTCCGAAGTGAATGAGGAAGAAGGAATAGCATTGGCATATACTATTGGCCATACTCGGTCTCCTCGAAGAATTAAGGCTGTCTTATCCAAACAGATTGCAGAAATCCCCACATGATTCCCACAACCCATTTCATGAATTGCTGCTTCGATCCTAAGCATGCATCCATCAAGAAAATCAAATAATAAACTGAACAATAACTCAAAATTACCAATGAAATTAAATACTACAAGTGTAAGTTCCATCCTTTGACGAACCTGCTAGCACTTAGGCCCCTAATAGCAATAATAATGAAAATAGTTCATCCAAAACGTTTAACACGATCTACATTTGACACTAGAAAATTCATACAAAGTAATGCAAATTTCGTATTGATTTTTTTTTAATGAAAATTAATGATTGGATTGACTTCCTAGTTTATCATAAGTCTGTCATTTGCCATACCTTCATTATACCAAAACCAACTCCAAAGACCAAACAATAAAACATTTCAAGTGAGCATTCACTTGAAAGAAAAGCACTTGTAAGGTTTCCAATTACCAATGTTCAATGTCGTTTTCACTTACGAAATCCCACTCACCAACACAAGCGCAGGAATCTCCTACAAATACAATATAATGCTCCCTCCATCACCATCTGACTCGCCTTTGGATGGTCCTACATCATCCTCTATTATTCCTTCAATCAAATCCACTCAAATCTCTTCGACTCAATCTTCAATAGAAATGTAACGAGTACTAATGAATAAGCTATATATCAGTTTAGTAACTCTCTGTTAATAAAAGACTTAGTATCTCTAGTATTTCTCTAATATTTAATTAACATAAAATGTGGAATAGAGAATTTATTGGATTGAGTATAGAAAAAGCAATGGTTAAAAAGAAAATTTGTAATTTTTCACAAGTCATTTTAGCTATTCGTGCTGGAAATGATTTGACGCAACTCAACTGTTAGGTACGGATTACGAAGCATTTTGTCATTAAAAAATAAAACGCAACTCATGGGGTTTAATTGAAACAGAGTGTTTTTTATATATAATTAAAGACTTGTTTAAACGGCATCGTTTGTAATTGTGTATTGTCTTCTTCGTGATTGACCTAATTTTTGAAATAATTTGAAATAGTAAAACTGAAATTTTAAAAGTTCGAAAATCATTTGCCATTTACAGATGCAGGTAATTTCAATGCCCTCATGCTTCTGGTGAGTAGTTGAGGCCTGAGGGTGGGCATTTAGGATATTCAAAAAAACAAATTACTGGAAGTTAGGGAAAATAACCTGACGCTCAAAAAGCTTAACCACAGCAAAGGTTGCCACTAATTCTGTTAAAGACATGTACCCACTTCCGTTCAACAACTTAAATTTCAAAGCATTTGATTATATAATTGTACACGAGATGAGAAGAAATCCACAAGAAGTTCCAGTCACTATACTGTCTAGACATAGATGTTGCACCTATTTACATCTCTGACCCTAAGGTACCAACAAAGAAATAGTTGAAAACAATCAAATAAAAAACATAACAAAAGAAACACCCTTGCCTTACAAGTAACATGAACCAAAACCCTGGGTGTGTTCAATTTTAAGCAACTGGAGGGCGTCATACATGATCCTGTGAAGTGTCAACTACAGCAGATGTCATGAATTGCCATGTTGGGACAACCAATTAAAGGCATCAGCTTGAGCAGAAAATGTACCCAACATTGCAGAGGGATGAGGCAGGGAGCCTGGTTGAGCACTCATTGCTTTCACTTGCTCCTCCAACTTCTCTTTGCCCGCCTTGAGCCTCTGCTTCTCATCACGAAGCTCATTCCTCTCAGCCTGCACAAGAAAAGGGAAAGCTAATATTATATCTTCTCATCCTTTTAAATGTTGAATAAGCAATATTGTGCAAATTTTTGAGGATAGACTATCAAGCGGTTCAATTTGCTTTTGCTCATCTCCACTATTAAGCCTATTGATGATGCAAGGCCATGTGTGAAGTCTCACCTATTATGGAAAAATTTAAGTCTACACGTGAAGAGAAGTGTTACATCAATTAGGAAATGCAACAACTAAGGCCATGTGTTTACAGAACAATTGAAGGGGTAAAAAGTAATGCTGAAAGTAAAACTGTACAAGCGTTGTCTTTTGACTCTTTGGTCAAGTGTTAATTAATATCATGGAAAATTTTAGAAAAAAAGAAGTTGACATACTGTCATAAATCATAATGTTCAAGATATATACCTATTATTTATTTATAAAGATAAAAAGCAATTGCATGCAATTGTATAGGTTTCTTTTTACTGAATTGAAAAGTTCAGAATTCACATATATGGAGAAGATGATATAATGAGGAAAACAAGACAACTTACAGAAAAATGAAATTAATGGGTGATATGCATATCTGAAAGTATCTCTGATGCAGGAGGAATTTTAGAAAATTGTTATTTTTAATTATGCATGTGTGTTTTAGTTTTCATTTGTCAATAAGGATTGGGTTTTTCCTTTTCTATTAGGATTTGTTTTCCTTTTCCTATTAGGATTTGTTTTCCTTTTCCAATTAGGTTTGCTTTTCCTTTTCCTTGTTAGTTTAGGAGGTGCCTAGCCTATATAAAGGCATCTAGTCTTTGTTGTTTTTCAATCCAGTTTATACTATCAATTAAATTTAAGTCTTTCAGAGTTATTTCTCTGTTTGCTTATTTGGGGCACTTAGGGATTTTCTCTTCCCTACTTGTTATTTTCTCTCTTCCTGAATTCCCTTTTCTATCTTCAAATCTTAGTTTCTGCTGCTTTTATACGCTGTCAGAACAATCCTAGTTCTGCCCGGCGTCAGTTGAGCAACTCCGAGAATATTCCCCAATGAATTGATGATTTTTTATACACGTCTTTGCTGACCATCAAAAAACCAAATAATAAACTCAACAATAACTCAAAATTTTCCAATGAGAACAGTAAAAAGATAAAATCAATCCACCAACAATGACTCCAGTAACAATAATAATAAAAAGAATCTCTCTGAATATGCATTTTTTATGCACAATAAGGTTTCCAATTACCAATTACCAATTATGTTCACTTGCAAAAATTTAACTCATCATTTCAAGTTGGCATACACTATAGTTGTAGGTTCCAAATTTTAAAAATTTCAAGTACTTTTTGTTATAAAATATTTTCTTTTTCGGTCCTAACTTTTCTCACTAACCAAATGGATAATAACTCTTAATATTCAAACAGTACTAATTGTGCATGTCTAGATTTAAATATCAAGATTGTGCGTCTAATCCAAACAAAGCTATCGAACACATTTTAAAAATCATATAGAAATCCAGAAAAATACCCAAACGACTCTCGAGGGGGCACCACTTCCAGCTCTACCTCTTTCTGGGGTTTCCTTCAAAGGAGAAAGAACTGAAGAGCTTCATTTTAAAGCTCCCTTTTTGGCCTTTGATGTGAAAAGAGACTTTTTCGATTGAGGAAGGAGCGAGTTAATTAAGTGAAAAGGACACAATTCCAAGGCAAGAGGAAATCCAAAAAATCAGAAATTCTCCAAAATCATAAATCAGAAATGCTTCAATTGCTTTAATTGTTTATGCATTTGAAATAAGGAAGAACAAGTAGCATTTGAAATCTTAACATTGATATACGTATCACTAATACAATTCCACCATCAGATAAAAGAGAGAAACTCAATTATACCAAGTCTCTTGTTTGTCTTTGTTTTCTTAGAAATAAGTGGGTATAACCAGTCAAATCAAGTCGCTTTGAAGAATGAGTTTGTCTTATCCAAACAGATTGTAGAAATATCCACATGATTCCCACAACCCACTTCGTGAAATGCTGCTTTCAATCAAGAAACCAAATAATAAATTCAACAATAACTCAAAAATTTCCAATGAAAATAATGAAAATGTAAATTTGATCCGTTCGTTCAACAGAATCTACATTTGACACTAAGAAAATCCTAACACAGTAATGCAAGTTTGTATTAATTTTTTCCAAAATTTGGGATGGGATTGAATTCCCTCATCTATTATAAGTCTTTTACCTAAAACATGATGCTACCGTTTGTAGAATTTGAATTTCAAATGGAAACAAAAGAAATATTTAAAAAATAAATAAAAGAGAAAACAATACTAGAAATGCCATTGAAGTGAAAGATAGGAAAAAATACTGTAAATGTTAGAGGTTTGCACAAATCTGATTGTCGACAAGGTCTCAAGAAGCGTCTATTCGAAAAACCTTATATTCTTCCTGCATATGAAATCAAATAAGACATATATCAAAATCCTAACAGAGTAACATAAAGAGGAACAAGAAGAAGAAGAAAAATTATTATCTAATTGGTGACTTAAAAACCTGTAATAATTGGCGAGTTTCACTTGCAATCCATTCTTCATGATAACCATCACCGCCATTACGAAAGTTTGGGACGTGAGCAATCTTTGGCCAATCCTCTCCCGTTCCTTGCTCACATCTTTCCTCCAAGCAAGGACACGCCGCAATTGTCAAACGACGTAAAGAGGTGAGGCAGCGCATACCTTCGGGCAGTGATATTAAATTCGGACAATTTACGACTCCAAGCTCTTGAAGTGATGTGAGATCGCCTATCCACTCCGGAAAAGACACCAAACTAGGGCAATCCATAATTTGAAGCCCTTGTAGAGTGGTAACCTCTCTAAGCTCTCTTGGGAGAGAAACCAAATTTGGAATGCCTACGATAGATAGATGACCAAATCTTGTAGACCCAAAGCCATGTACACCATCTTCGTTCTCATTGCTGATAAGTTCTTTGCAACAATGAATAGACAGATTTTCAAGTGAGCTGAGATGTTGAAAGAGTGGAGACATGGATACTCGAATTTTACAACAATCCCAAATCCCTAGGGTCTCAAGAGAAGTGAGGTTTTGCAGCGACTCTAGTGGCAGATATTCAAGTTGCTCTAATTCCATAAGATAAAGATACTTTAATTTGGAGAGAGCAGAAAGGGGAGAAGAAGAGGAGGGTGTTGTTTTACTCCCTGGTGCTAGGGACATCATAGGGCAATTATCAATACGTAAATAAGAAAGGGAAGGAAATGAAGGGAGTACTGTCACTGTTTCCCTTGTCTTTCGCCATCCCCTCAACTTTGGCAAATGAAGAAGTCTGAGAATTTTGAGGGGAGAAGAGGACACGTCACTACCATCATTGCTTATGTACTCCAAATCACTCAAGTTTTCAAGAAAAAGACTCTTTAGAAAAAGGAATCTGTCCAATGGTGGGATATGTTGAAGCCATTTACAATCCGTTATTCGAATAGAAGTCAAATTTGAGAGCGAGGACACACAACTAGATAATCTCACACCTCCATATCCAGTAATAGTTAATAATTTCAAATTTAGGTGTGGCTGAAGGTTTTGCAGCAGTTGTTCATCGTTTGCAACTGCCTTATCACTTTCTTCACTAGATTTTGGGTCCCACTCTAACATGAGATGTCGAAGTTGTTTCCTCTCCAAGTTTGCAGTCTTTGCTTCCGATGGAGAAGATCTCGAGTGCTCTAAACCCTTGATCCATAATAATCCCCTCAACTCATCTAAACCATCCAGATCCTTTAGCTCACCCTTTGGCTTGGAGAGACGACTTTTTTTCTTCCCTAAAATGTATAGCGCCAATGTTTGGAGAGCAATCAATTTTCCCAGTCCATAAGGCATATGAGTCAAGCTATTACACCCATTTAACCCAAGATGCCTAAGGCTGATTAAGTTTCTAGTGTCTTCTGGCAATTCTTTAAGCCCACGACAAAAGTCAAGTCTTAGTGTTTGCAAATTCTGCAATTTAGTTATAGAAGCGGGAAGTAGTTTGATATCTGCATTCCTAGACAAATCTAGAAATCTTAAATGCTCTAACTTGCCAATGCAACTCGGCACTTTTTGAATACTCGACCGACTCAAATTCAAAGCACGCAAGCATTTAAAACTTGAAATTAGTGTATTAGAGACTGGCTTATTCGACTCATGTATTGCAATGTTCTCATTGATATAATCATCAATTCCTGGAAGTATTGGAATTCCTAGAAGAAGTGTTCTCATTTTGTTAGCCTTGGGCAAAAGAGCAGGAATATTCGATAATGAATCTGAAGAATGAAATGCCACATGATGAGTTCTTCCAACTACTTTTTCTCCGTCTGGATATAAAATTATACACTCCTCACCTGCTACTGACTGTGCAAGATCGTGAATAAGGTCATGTATTTTGCACTTTATTATTTCACCAAGTCCATCTCTTTGTACGTCTTGGAAAAATGACCTCCAAAGCAAATCCATAAAATACTCGCGACCAATATCTTCAAGATGCCTGTTTCCATATGATGAATGAAGAAAGCCTTGAGCCGCCCATAGATGAATCAACACCTCCACTTCAATTCCATAATCTTTTGGAAACAACGAACAAAAGGCAAAACATTGCTTCAAGTGTGACGGGAGATGATCATAACTCAACTTAAGTATTGAAAAAATATCATTCTCTTGTTGAGTTATTTTGTAAAGTTCATGGTTTTTAAAGTACAACCAATCAGTTTCTAAATTTTTGAAGTATAATAGACTCCCAATGCTCCTTATAGCAAGAGGAACTTGTGCACACTTTTGTACGATAACCCTTCCGATTTCTACTAGCTTTGGATTCTTTGGCTCTTCCCCATCTTTAAATGCCATTTTCTTAAATAAATTCCAAGAATTGCTTTCAGATAGACCACCCAAAAGGTACGGTGACATTGTGCCTGTAATCTCTGCAACTCTTTTGCTACGTGTAGTAATCAAAACTTTGCTTCCCTTCCGGCCACCCGATAAAAGTATTTCCAACTTCAACCATGTACCGCGATTCTCACTCCATACATCATCTAAAACAAGTAAATATAGCTTCCCATCAATTTCTGCTCGAAGCTGACTTTGTAACAAATCCATCTCAAGGCTTTCAGGTCTCTTTTTAGTTGCAGATTCTATGAGCTTTGCAACAATAGTTTTCACATCAAAAGGATCAGAGACGCACACCCAGAGTCTTAGCTCAAAATGTCTTTTGACTTCATCATCATTGAACACATACTGAGCAAGTGTGGTCTTACCTATTCCACCAATCCCAACTATGGGAATGACGGAAATGATCTCTTCTACATTATAATCAAATAACAACTCTTTAACTGCCTTCTTTTCACCCTCTCTCCCAATGACTTGTCCCTCACGAACAAAAGAGTGTGTGTCTTCTCTTTTCCTATGCTCAAACTCATGTTTCACTATAAGGCGCTCAGTGAAGCCAAATTTGATCTGATCATTTCCAATTTCATCCAATCTTGCCCTAACTGCCTTGATCCTGTGACCCATTTTAAGGCCATATACAAGCTGGTTCGATTTGGAAAAGAAGATGCGTACCTGTAATACCCTCAAATATTTAGTACGGTCCAATCCAAAAAGTTAAAACATTTTTTGGACTTATGTGTATAATTAAGGAAAATATGAACGTCACGTTTGTAATTGTTGTAAGTTTAAGTTAGGTTTTGTTTTTTTTTTTTTTTTTGTTGTTTCATTTACAACTACCCATTTGAATCCATTCATTGTGCTAGTTTTAGAATTCTCCCACCATTGAATAGTTAGGTTTAACATTATAATTGGGGCGGGTAATTTATGTGACCTTTTCATACTCCATTTGCTCCTAGGAAAGATGTCACAACTTAATTAAACGTACATTTTAGCATATGATTTTTTTTTTTTTTTTTTTGGTAGCAACATATGGTTAGTGCTCTTACAAATGAGATTGTTTTAGGTAAGACTCCATTTATAGCAGCGGTAAGGATAAAGAAAACAGACAAAGGAAGAGAATATAAAAGCATCTATATATATCAAAATGATACATGAAAACATGGTTGCTGTAACATCCCCATATCTGATATAAGTTAGTATGAGTTTTGGCCCAATGTCTTGAGCTTAGATATGTGAACCAATGTCATTGGCCCTAGTGAACTTAATATAAATTGGATCAAAGCCCCTAAAAGAGATTATAATTGATAATTAATTTCTTAACCTAATGGTCTAATCCATGGCATAGTCTTATCCCTAATGATGAGCATAATTTAATGTTTCATTCATAATTTTGTAAGATGATAGTTTTTAACCAAAAACTTATTTAAGTCTATTGTACAAGATGTGTTGATCTTTTGGGAACAAAATATTGTCCAATGACGTTTATCATGATGTGCATTCATGAAAAAGACAAAGGACCTAAATGCCTGAATGAACAAGACATAGGACTTAATACCTAAAGCCCGTGGTGATTATTGGTGTGAATAGTGTCTTTTAAAATGAGTCATGAACATAGATTTTTAGGCTAAATCAGAAACTTTTATAGCCAAAAATCTCTTTTAAATGGCTCCTTTGAGTGGTAAAACACTTATAAACAATAACCGTTAAAGTGGTGTTAAAACTATATCAAGAAAATAAGTAATTTCTCATATGGCATCAAGAAGGGCTTTGGGTTAAATCTGGAAACTTTCAGTCCATGGCATGTTTTGGTGGGTATTTGATCCAAATTTCATTAAGTGAAATACCTTATATGTGTTTTGGGCCAATGGGCCAAGTGTAGTGCTATAGTTTAGGTCCATTTAGTGAGGTATGGGCCTTATTTGGTTAGCCTAGTCAGGAAGAGGTTCAAATGAGTATTTTTGAGTTAAGCCCACATAAAGACAATTTTTAGCTTTTGGGAAAAAAACTAAACCACCTTTTTAGGGAAATTCCAAGATTAACCCTACTTTGATTTATTTATTCAAAAGTTATGAAAATATTAATAGAATGAGCTAGACTAGAATATGATACATTTAAAGGAAAAATAAAGCTTGATGCTCGGACCATGGTTAAAAAAAAAAGAAAAAAAAAAAGAAAGTAGTTCTAGGGTTAACCTCTAAACTTATTTCTAGAAAGAAAACATCTTTAATAATATAGGAAAGGCCAGAAGAGTCAAGTAAGTTAGGAACAACTTCTAGTCAGGATTTATGTGCTTAGTAAGGGCCAGCTTTGAGCCTTAGGCAGATTGTTCGGCCGCCTAAAGCCCTCAATTTAATAAGGCCCTCAATTAATAAATATTAATGAAGATTTTCTTCATAAAAAAATATTTAAAAACTTAATTACCATCAATATTCTTTAATTAAGGCCCCAAATTATGGTAAATAAGTAATTGAGAAAGACATTAATATCGTTTGTTTCTCTGAAAATCTCCAACATTCAATTCCATTCTTGAAACAAGTATTACAATAATTGATAGCACAAAGGGTTAAATATTTTTTTGCCTCTAAAAACTTGACACATGTTCATATACCTAATTAAAAATAATAAAAAATTAAAATTAAAATAATTAAAAATCCTTTAATTTTTTTTTAAAAAAAAAAAAAAGAAAAAGAAAATGGTGGGCGGCCACCTCGGCTAGTTTAGGGTTGGCCGAACCACCCCTAAGCTGCAAAATGGGGGTGGCCAAAACAAAGCCCAAGTCTATTGGGGGTAGCTCAACCACCCCCGTTTGGCCTGGGGTGGTTTCGGCCACCCCAGACCGGCCGATCTAGGGTGGCTCCATTTGTCCAAAAGGGGTAGCTCGAGCCACCTTTTCTCTCTTTGTTTTTTTTCTTTTTTTTTTTTTTTTTTAAAAAAAAGGTTCTTTAATCATTTTAATTTTTTTAATTTTTAATTACACATATGGACACTTGTTGCGTTTTTAGGAGCGCTAATGTGGATTTCCGTCAAATTTTGGACGGAAGTTAAACGGAGGTACCATCTCCGTCTTTATTCATAACCGAGGTACTAGCTATAATAAAAACGAAAACCGAAGGGGCAAAAAATAAAGTTGTTAAAACACAGGGGGACAAAAAAGTATTTAACCTTAATATTAAAATCATTCTTAAATAAAATTCTCATGTTGAACGTAGAGATATTTTGGGCCTTGTGATGAACTGCCAAAGATTCTCATCATAATTTACAATGACACTTAATCAGCAATAAATTATGATCACAAGTCCCAACTAAAAATTGAATAGTCATTGCATGGGATATGAGTTTGTTTTTTCTTTTTATTCTTTTCTTTCTCTTTCTAACGTGGGACATAGGTTGCTTTTGTCCACAAAATATAAATTTATTATTGGATTCCAACCTTTAAAAAACTTAAATGTTAAGAAGATGGAAAGTATTTAAATATTTTATTCAATTACAAACTCATATTTATAAGTTTCTATTTTTTTTTTCTCTCTATTTTCTATTCAAGTCTTATTCAAATTGAAATTCTTCTTTTTTGCTCAAATTTTATTATTTTCCAACAACTAATTGTTCAAGTCCTTAAAATCATTTCATATCTGGTAAGTGATTAAAAAAAGAAAAGAGATGTTAGAAAAACTTTAATATAAAACCTTAATAAATAATTTTGCATTCCAAAAAGTGAGAAGAATAATTTTTAAATAAAAATATAATATTAAATTAAATATTATTTAATTAATATTTAAATTTAAAGAAAATACCCCGCTTAAATTTTTCACCTTGGGTCCCAAAATGCATCGAGCCAGCTCTGCTTAATATAGGTCTAACTTAGCTAAACCTTATTGTTTAGGTTTTAATAGTTGTTACTGAGGTAACTTGTACTCTTTGCCACTTCTAAATGCATTTCAATTAAAAAACACTTGTTAAAAAAATAGAAAATCTGGTCAAATGTTTTCTCTCTAGCAAAGCACTAGAGGAACAGGAACCGTTTTTCATGATTTTCTAAAATCGTGGAAGGATACACTATACTTTTTCTTTCGTATCTACAATGGCGGATGAGCTTTCAAAACTTTGGGACTCTTTCTCTTTGTCGGAGGGAGAAGGAACGGAGGTTGATATTCAGGCAAATGACATCAAAGGAGCGTTGGTAAGAGGAAACTCTTGTATAGTGGGAAAACTGGTGACAGATCGGCTAGTGAGCAAGGAAACAATCAAAACGACACTTATGCGTTGGTGGCGATTGTCCGGATCCTTATCTTTCAAAGTTCTTGGCGATAATCTTTTTCTGATCGAATTCGAATTGATTAGTGATAAAGTCAGAGAAAATCTTCTAAAATAGGTGATGGAGGGAAATCCGGCAAATATGACGAGAATAATGGGAAGGATTTCCATGCAGAGAACTGGACCAATAAGGAAAAGAAAGCTGGAAATATTAATAGTGAGCAACGGGCAAAAACTTTTGAAGATTCGTGGACTAGTTCTAAAGAAACACTAGCGCTGCGTGGAATTGAGAAATTAATACAAGATCTATTCCCAAAGGGGCAGAATCATTTATCACCCTCCAGTGTGTGGTCTGGTAGGACCATTGATGACAAGGAAAGCCCAAGCCCAAGGTCTACGGGCCTTGGAGGAGTCTCTGCTAGTTCGGGGGGATCATACTCAGGCCCGGTTTTGGCTGATGTTGAAAAAACGATGAAAGAGAACACAATGGGTGCCAAGCTGGGAAACGGTAAGGAGGTTGCTGTTTCGGAAAAGAAGGTTGTTTCATGGAAGAGAAAATTTAATGAAGAGGAACCGGATGGGATATCTTCACTGCAAGGCAACCGAAAAAAGAGGGGATTAGGAGACGAAGCAAAAGGGACTGAGAATGTCAACCAAAATTGTCAACGTAACTATGGGATGAATTCCTCAAATGGATCGGGATTGGTGGAGGCTGGTTTCCAGCCCCGCCGACCGCAATGATCGTTCTTAGTTGGAACTGTCGAGGGCTTAGGAACCCTCGTACAATTCATGA
Source organism: Corylus avellana (assembly GCF_965113065.1). NCBI lineage: Eukaryota > Viridiplantae > Streptophyta > Magnoliopsida > Fagales > Betulaceae > Corylus > Corylus avellana. Next base: position 3,819,102 of record NC_142494.1, read on the forward strand.
CGTTCGATGGATGGTGAAGGTTAAGCGGCCCAATTTGGTCTTCCTCATGGAGACCAAGCTACGACAAAATAAAGTGGAAGGTATACGAATGAAACTGGGTTTTGGAAATATGTTTGTGGTGGATTGTGTTGGATGGAGTGGAGGATTGGTACTTTTTTGGGAGGATGGAAGTGGGGTTGAAATTCAAAATTTTAGCCACCGACATATCAATGCAATTGTAAGTAACCAAAACCATAGTATGGAATGGAAGTTCACTGGCTTCTATGGCCACCCGGAGGCGTCGAAGCGTAATGAGGTGTGGGATTTATTGAAATACTTGGCTCAAATTAGCCCGAAACCTTGGATGTGCATTGGAGATTTTAATGAGGTGGTGATGATGTCGGAAAAACGGGGTGCAAATGTGCGTCCAAGGGGCTTAATGCAAGCATTCCAACATACCTTAGAGGAGTGTGAGATGGCAGATTTGGGCTACTGTGGCCCAAAATTCACTTGGAGCAATTGCCAAGAAGGAGTGGGGTTGATAAAGGAGAGGCTTGACAGGGTTCTGGCCAACCATGAATGGAGGAGTTTATTTCCGGATGCAGTGAATCATGTAAGTGTAACTACCAACTCTGACCATGCTCCACTTTTTCTCCATCTACTACATTCACAATCCACAGGGAGGAAAAAGGCCAAATTTCGCTATGAATCTTGCTGGGCTGCAGTGGCGGGCTGTAAGGATGCTATTGATAGTGCATGGTCGAAGCAATATACACAAGGAGGAAAGTGGGCAAAGTTGGAAGCAAAACTGACTAGGTGCGTGTAGGAGTTGGTCAAAGGGAAGGAGAAAACCTATGATGGCACAAAAGCAGAAATCACCAAGATGCAGAAAACACTTGTAGAGTTGCAGGCCAGGGAAGAGCAGTGGGCTGAACCAGAAATTAAACAGACTAAGTTGAAGTTACAGGGCCTGCTGGATATGGAGGAGATGTGGTGGAAACAAAGAGCAAAGGAGGAATGGCTTAAGTTGGGGGATCGCAATACCAAGTATTATCATGCTTGTGTAAATGCAAAACGTCGGAGAAACCATGTGGAGTTTATAACGGATGAAAATGGCATGGAGTGGAGCACATCTGATGCTGTAGGAGAAGCCTTTGTGCAATACTTCACCAAGTTATTTTCAAGTGGTCCGCAAGGTGATCTTAACCCATGTCTCTAGCCGCTGGGTAGATGTGTTTCAGCCGAGATGAACCTTGAACTTACAAAGCCATTCACAGAAGATGAAATTTCGATTGCTCTTTCCCAAATGGTGCCCCTCAAAACACCGGGTCCGGATGGATTTAATGCATGCTTTTTTCAGAAAAATTGGCCTGTCATGAGAGATGAGGTATGTAGTGCAATTCTGGAAATTATTAACTCTGGGGAAATGCCTCCTAATTTGAATTTGACTCATATCGCCTTGATTCCAAAAACTAAAAATCCGGGGAGTGTAATGGAATTCAGACCCATCAGTTTATGTAATGTTTTATATAAGCTTATTTCCAAGGTCTTAGCTAATAGACTTAAACGGGTTTTACCCCTTATCATTGATCATTTCCAAAGTGCTTTTATCTCGGGATAGCATATCACGGATAACGTCTTAGCGGCTAATGAAACATTACATACGATGCATTCCGGTATGTGGGGAAAGAAGGGATACATGGCCATAAAGCTCGATATGAGCAAGGCCTATGACCGGGTAGAGTGGAGATTTTTGGAGGCGGTTATGAGAAGGTTGGGGTTTGACGAATGGTGGATTTCTTTAATAATGATGTGTATTAAATCGGTTCGGTATTCCATTATTGTAAATGGTTCTCCTTATGGGCTGATTACCCCTTCTAGGGGTCTTCGCCAAGGAGACACCATTTCACCTTACCTCCTCCTTATATGTGCAGAGGCTTTAAGCTCTATGTTGTATCAGGCACGCAAGCAAGGGTTACTAAATGGAGTGCCAACTTCGAAGAAGGGACCGGAGTTAAGTCATCTTTTCTTCGCTGATGATAGCCTTCTCTTTTGCAGAGCCACGTTGTCCCAATGGAACCAATTGTACTATATTTTGCATCAATATGAAATGGCATCCGGGCAAAAGATGAATACCAATAAAACGGGCATTTTCTTTAGTAGAAACACCTCCACTGAGGTTAAAGAATTAATTCAGGGAGTTGCGGGGCTGTCCTCCACACAAAGCTATGATACTTACTTGGGTTTGCCATCTCTTGTGGGGCGCTCAAGAACAACGGCTTTTAAGGGTATCCGGGACAGAGTTTGGAAACGCCTCCAAAATTGGAAGCTGAAGTTTTTGTCACAAGCGGGGAAGGAAATCTTGTTGAAGGCAGTAATCCAAGCTATGCCTACATATTGCATGAGCATTTTCCAGCTCTCAAAATCCTTATGCAATGATATAAATTCTTTGATGAAGAAGTTTTTTGGGGCCATAAGGAGAAGGAGCATCGGGTACATTGGATCAATTGGGATAAGTTGGGCCTCTCAAAAGCGTGTGGGGGGCTGGGCTTCCGTGAACTTTCTTGTTTCAATAAAGCCCTTCTGTCAAAGCAAATTTGGAGACTATGGAAAATGCTCGATAGCTTGCTTGCAACGATAATAAAAGCAAAGTACCATCCAGAGTGTTTGGTGCTTGAGGCTCAACTAGGAAGAAAACCTTCTTTTGATTGGAGGAGTATCCAAGGTGCTAGTGATCTAATTCGTGAGGGTTTGATTTGGAGAATTGGGAATGGGAGTTCAGTGCGCATCTGGGAAGCTCGATGGATCCCAATCCCCTCTACTTTCAAACTGCAATCCCCTCCGAAGATGCTTGACCCTGCTGCCACAGTAAACCAACTCATCGATGCAGAGACGAGTTGGTGGAATAAGCCACTAATGCAACAGATTTTTTCAAAAGAGGAGGTTGCTGCTATTATGAAACTTCCCATTAGCCACTCGAATCAGGACGATAAGCTCATTTGGAGAGGAACGGCTAGAGGGGTCTTTTCTGTGAAGAGTGCGTATCACCTCCAAAAAGAACGTGAAATGGTTGCTAAGGCGGAAGGATCCTCTCGTTCTAGAACAAGTGATTTCTGGCGCAATTTGTGGTCACTCAATTTATCGAACGTGGCGAAGCATTTTTTATGGCGTGCTTGTCACGATATACTACCAACACGAGACAACCTCTGTCGTCGAAAAATTCTCTCTGACCCGGGGTGCCCAATCTGTGAACTTGAGGCTGAAACTACCTTTCACATTTTGTGGCAATGCCCCTTGGCAAGGGATGTTTGGAGTGGGGGGAATGTTTTATTTCAGAAGAGCTGTTATTCTGGTTCATCTTTCTGTCAGGTTGTGGAAGACATGTATCAGAAGTGCTCCACGTTGGTCTTCCAACAATTTGTGAGCATAGCCAAAAGGATTTGGCATAGACAGAATGAGGTAATTCACGAAGGTTTTTTTCTACATCCTAATTCTGTTTTACAGCAAGCCTTAAGGGGGGTAGAGGAATTTCTCAGTCTTGAGCCAGCACGTCATACTGAGAGTCTCCCATTTGGCATTGGTGCGAACCAAATATGTAAGGCACCTCCTCCTGGTTGGTATAAGGTGAATTGGGAGGCCGGAGTTGATCGTAAAAATGGAAGGTTGGGACTAGGGGCTATTATACGAGACCATCAGGGGAATATGTGTGCGGCAAAATGTTTGACACAGCCAGGTTATGTGGATCCTACATCTGCGGAAGCCTGGGCAGCGTTGATGGCAATTACTCTGTGCAAGGAGGCGGGCATCCAGAAACTGGTACTCGAGAGCGACGCTACGGTGCTGGTGGACTCTATAAATTCTACGGAACCTGATGATAGCTGCCGTGGACATCTAGTGGCTGATATTCAGCAAGCATTAACTGGGTTTTCAAGCTGGGAGATAGGCTTTGTTCCACGACAAGTCAATAGGGTTGCGCATGTTTTATCAGGCCAGGCAGTAAAGGAGCAGCTGGATATGTTTTGGTGTATTGATCCCCCAACATGTATTCAGAATATTTTAGCGGCGGAACGTAACGTTCTGGGTTCTCTGCTAGTGAATTAATAAAACTGCTCCAAGTTTTACCAAAATAAATAAATAAATGCATTTCAATTTATGTGATTAATGCTCTTATGAACGTGTTTAGCTTTCTTCTTCTTCTATGTCACTCTGTGATTCGACACTTCTATCAAAATTGTTTTGCTTTGATTCATTCAATCAGCAAATATTGTTGACTCATTTGTTATGATAATTGTTTTATGCTTCTGGTAACAAATTTGATTTGTAATATTGAAGAAAAAGAAAAAAAGAAAACAATGGAAGGGTCTAATTGTTTTGGGCCTCAAGGCTCCAAGAAATCTAAAATTTTGGTATGAAGATATCATTTTTTCCAGGGAAGATATATACTAGAGGAGATGGGGAGATTGTTCATTAATTTTGGCGAAAAGAAGGGTATTCATGGTGTTCAACTGAGTCATAACTTGACCTAGTCTTACTAGGGTATCAATGGAAATCCAAGGCAGCAAATACTTATTAGGCATATCTGAGGATTCTCCATTGTGAAAATTCGAACACACGCCCTACTACATGTATTAACCACTTGAAAAAAAATTTGGGCCATTGAATCACAACCTATGATGGTTTCTTAAGTTCTAAGACCCTATGCTTATGCAAATTATTATTTTTCTCAGGACATGCATTATAGTGGTTAACAAATGTTATAGGTTCTTATTAGGTAACCTTTGCGTCTCCAAGGCTTTGGAGTTAAAAACTGGGTCATCTCAGGCCGGGGCGTTACAGTAACAAATTCGTAATGCATCAACAATGTATGTAAATATTTGTTGTGGATTTATAATCATCTATGTCAAAATGATTATATGTGAATATGGTCGTAGCTATATAAATATTTATATGCTCCTATATGTACACATGTTATGGTGCGGTGCACATTTAGGAATTGGGTTGTTACCTGTTTTGCCTTCTTATCCCGTGTCATCACTTGTTGCCGTAAACGTTGAGTGGAGGAGTCATCCAGCAAATCGCCAGCGTCGTACATGGCATCCTTCAGCTTTTCAAGCCAATCTCTGACCTCATGGCTGTGGGCCTGCTTCTCCTCCGCATCCAAAAGCACATTTTTTATAGTGGAAACCGAGTTTGTGAGCTTTTGAAGCTCATCTTTGAAACCACATAGCAGTCCAATCTCTTGGAGAGCAGGAGAGCCCAAACTCTTAATCATACCCTCAGCAATGTTGAAGAGAACTCCTTCGGCCATTTCTTGTTGGTTCGTGGAGCGATGCTAAAATGCCGCGTTTGATTCAGCGAGAGGTGTTGGAGCTTAGAATTAAGGAAGATGCATGTGTTTGGTGTATTATATATAGGGGTGGCCATGTGCATTTTCTCTCATATTTTAGGACCTTCAAGAGTTCTTCAAGTAGAGGTTAAGCACAAAAAGAAAAAGTAAAAAGGAAGGTTAACGTATCAAGAAGTATGGGATCACAACATTTATATATATATAGCTTCTCCATCAGATTTGCGTTTGTCTCATATTTAAGTTACTAAATCTTAACTTTTTAAGCAAACGACATATTAAAAGCTTTGCTTTCACTTGCATTTTTTGTTTTCTTTTGGTGTCTGGCATGCAATACCTCTCCTGGTTCTTACTTGTCCCTGTGGCATCCAATACCTTTTATTTCCCTGGCATCCAATGCAAAACTTTAAAATTTGTTAATTTAAAGTCACCATCTTTCAAGTCAATGCTCACGTCAAAATTCATTGTTAAATCAAAGATATGAAGCTAAAATAACTAAAATGCCCTTCAAACAAAAACATATCTGACTTTATCAAGTTTGACCCACGGCCTCGGTCATTTGTGGCCCTCCGGATATATCTGAGCCTCCATGGGTCACCTAGTGACCGACAGTGTAACAGGTGACCAATGCTGGGTCAGAAGTGACCCTGGGTCTCAATATTTTTGTTTTTTAAAATTTTCATTCTTTAATTAAAATATTTTGGTAATTTTACAAATTTACAGTGGTACAACTTTAGGGACATTTTCTTGATAAACCGTTTGATTTAATACTGAATTTTAATGGGATGATTGACATTGTACACTTTAGAAAAATGGTAACCATAAATTGACACATTTTAAGGTTTAAGAGTATGATTGCAAAAGTGATAAAAAATTAGAGGTGGTAAGTGAAGTTTTTTCCAGCACATCACTTAACTTGGCCAATCGGCTTTCGCACATCCGTTTTTTGCTGTAGTAGTTTTATGGCCTTCTCTCTTTGTTCTTCCTATGGGGTTATATCAAGAAAACCATAATTCATAAGGGCAGCAAGCTTAAGTCATCAGTTATATGACTTTTTTTTTTGCAAGTACATCAACGAAGAAACTACAACATTGTAGTTATGGTGTCTTATTATCTTTATGTTTCTTTTCTGTTGTTTTTCTGTAATCGTTGTTGTGTTTTATTGTCTTTGTTGTTCTCTCTAGGTTACTGTCTCCCTGTTTTGACTTGATTTGATTTTGTGGAGGAGACTTTTGTGGCTAGTGTTTGGCCTTCAACGGCACCCATCCGGTTTACTGTAGTTCCTCTCCTACAACAATCACTTCATTGTGGTTATTGCCTTTACCGCAACGGACTCTTCACCGAGTTCTTTTGCATTTATCACTACCTTGTACAGCCCTGAAAAAGGCCCGGCTTGTATGTCACTGCCTGTTGTTTGGTCCTTTTAGGACCATATCAAAAATTTGTTATTCTGAATTTGAACTACTTTTACCTTTTAGGCTTGGTTGTCGGGGTGCCCACCCCTTATGTGGTCAACTAGTCTTGTAACCCGCTTTCTCTTATTTGATTAAAAAAAAAAAAAAAAAAAAAGGGGGCTATGCAACCCAACAAAAGCCCACAAAACAACCACACCAGTGTAGGTAAACAAAAATTAGAAGGAAATCCATCAAATGAATGACACGACCCTATAAATTCTTGGAACGAACACCAAGAAACTTGCCCACTAATTAAGGTAGTTAAACAATGCGCACTGGGGATGGCACAATCAAGAGGCACAAGAAGGGCCACACACCTCAAGAGGTCCATCAGCCCATTCTGAAGCCCAACAAAGAAACAATTGTAGTAGTACACTCGAAAGAGAATCACAACAACAGAGAAGACACTAATGAAGGTCGAATCAAAGCTAACTAATGAAAGGAGACTATAACAACCCAGAAAAAAGTACTGGCCATATCTGCGTTATTACCCTAAAAAGACTAGTCAATTTAGAATTTCCTTAGAATTCATTATAAAACACAGTTTCACCTAATAACTAGGAAATGTGGAACTTAGCACCCATTAATATCTTTATAAATTACTCACTCTATATGGCTACTTCTTATTTTCCCAATCTGAGATTGGAGTGTTACAAACTTTCCCTCTTAAATTTCCGGTTTCCTTGTCATGGCCATGTCATACAGTGATCCAATACCACATGGCCTAGCATTACGAGGTGGCTCTAATACCATATATAATACTTCGTTCCAAGTCGTATGATATTATACGCTTTGGGCCTCAACTTGCTTGATTTTGTCATTGGGTTTACCCAAAATGGCTTATACTATTTAGAGAGAGCATGTTCTATATAAGCACATCCCATTTCGCACATCTAGGCAATGTGAAATACCACAATTACCCCCTCTTAAGACCCAGTGTCCTCGTTGGCGACCTTCATGGGTGTGTCCACATTCTGCCATCTAAAGCTGGGCTTCGGCTTAGATAGCATTTGTAACGACCTAGGGAAAAACGCTAACCACATATGCGCTATCACCCCAAAATAATTAGTTAATTTAGAGCTTACCTAAAATTTCTTATAAAGCCGAGTTCCACCTAGTAATATTAAGTCATGTGGTACTAAAGTACTGCATGATGTGGCCCTAACGAGGACGTCAGGAGTTTAAGAGAGGAAATTTGTAACACCTCGATCCTATATTGAGAAGATGAGGAATAGCCCACATAGAATATATTATTTATAAAAATAGCCATGAGTGCTAAGTCTAGAAACTCCAAATTAGGAAACTATAAGGAATTATAGGGGAACTCCAAAATGATTAATCCTTATGGGTGATAGCGTAAAGGTGACTAGCGTTTTTTCTTGAATCGTTATAGAGACACTAGCAAGGAATCTAGAGAACACCCTAGAAGATCAGCAACCAGATCAGAGAGCACCATAGATGGTGGTAAGGGCATCAAAAGCCCTAAAATTACAAGTGTTAAATATATTGGATAATATATTAGAAGCGGAAGAAAGAGAGAGAAGAGAGAGAGAGCGAAAGCACACAATGGACTACATTGTATTGACTCTAATCTTATAATAATAATGAATACAGAAACCTCTATTTATAGAGAGGCAAGTAACCTAATAGATTAAGGAAATGTAAACCTAGTAGAATAAGGAAAGGTAAACCTAGTAGAATAAGAAAACCTAAAGAAGTAAATAACAAGTAATATTCTTAACATCCCCCCTCAAACTCAATGTGTAAACTTGAGTTTGGATAAACGAAAAGGGAAAGAAAAAGGAATTCGCCGAAAAAGCTGCTTGTGCCGAAACAATTGCCGAAGTAACGCCATAAAAGTTGTTAAGGACCCGTGGATTCTGCCTGAATTTGAGCAATGCATTTAAGCTGGAGCTTGGTTCACTTAGTGGATTCTGCCTGAATTTGAAAACCATATACTAGCAATGAAGAAGCTTGCCTAGTCGGCTTAGAAAAGCAAGGCCGGTTAAAAGGGGCTTGTTTGGCCCGTAACCCTTGGACTGTCTCGCCTGATCGGCTGAGCTAAAGTCTGACCCAAAAATTCTAGCTAGTAGATTGTCTCGCCTGGTCGGCTGAGATAAGCAGGGCCGGTTGAAGAGGCTAATCATGTCTGAAACCCTTGGACCGTCTCGCCTAGTCGGCTGAGATAAGTAGGCCCGATTGAAGAGGCTAATCATGTCTGAAACCCTTGGACCGTCTCGCCTTGTCGGCTGAACTAAAGTCTGACTAGTAGACCGTCTCGCCTGATCGGCTGAGATAAGCAGGGCCGGTTGAAGAGGCTAATCATGCCTGAAACCCTTGGACCGTCTCGCCTTGTCGGCTGAACTAAAGTCTGGCCCATCTAACTAGTAGACCGTCTCGCCTATTCGGCTGAGCTAAGTAAGGAGAAAAATGGCCGGTTGAAGAGGCTATTCAGTGACCGGTGATGGCGGCATTTGACAAGGCATAAGTGGGCCAGTTGAAAGGGGCTTCTTTGGCCCGAAAACCCATGGACCTAAGGAAAGATTGGTCTGACCCGAGAGTGCCATCCGCAAGAAGAATGAACCGGATTGAATTGCGCCAAAGAATAGGCTATAAAACCGAATTGAACAAGCATAAACCAACTTGAACCGCATAAAACAAACGCCTAAATTTGAAGAAGAGTCTTGTTTTCTGCCATATAGAGATGCCAAAAGCAAAAATAGACCACAAATTTGAAATCAGGACGAAAAATTGAGTAGGAAACACCTGGTCAACTTTTTCAGTGGTCAAAGTCAACGGTCAACAGTCAAGTCAACACTACAAAAGTCAACCATGTCAAGGTGCTGACGTGGCAGATAGGGCTGACGTGGTGCATAGAGCTGACGTGGCTCTGATGACGTGGCTATGATGACGTGGCAATTAGGGCTGACGTGGCAATGATGATGTGGCAATCAGGGCTGACGCATGGCACGTGGGTGCGATGGCGCGTGTGGCACACGCGTGAACGGAGGAGGCTTGTCCTGGCGCGTGGATCTAACGCGCGGAACTTCTGGGGGCGCGTGGAGGTGCGTGCAGCGTCGTATGGAGGATATGGGACTTGTTCTGGAATCACCGAGATGAAAGCTATCGATCGGTGGCCTTGGAGAAGTGATCGAACCACCGTGGCGGCTGGTGGCGGAAGGGCAGTGGCGGAATTGCCAAAAATTTGGGCGGCGCGTGAGGGCGCGTGGAAGCTCCAATGGGGCTGTGTGCGGCGGATCTAGGACGGTTGTCTTCCGGGTTTTCAAGCGGTATAGTGATACACTGAAAACCTCGAGGAGAAGATAAAGAACCGTGAGGAGCAGAGAGAATGATTCGCCGTATAACACTGGCGGCGCCGGAAAACGTCAAAGACGTTTATTGGAGGCCACAGAAAGGTGGCTCTGATACCATATTAAATATATTGGATAATATATTAGAAGCGGAAGAAAGAGAGAGAAGAGAGAGAGAGCGAAAGCACACAATGGACTACATTGTATTGACTCTAATCTTATAATAATAATGAATACAGAAGCCTCTATTTATAGAGAGGCAAGTAACCTAATAGATTAAGGAAATGTAAACCTAGTAGAATAAGGAAAGGTAAACCTAGTAGAATAAAAAAACCTAAAGAAGTAAATAACAAGTAATATTCTTAACAACAAGAAAACCACATAAAAAGGAAAAAAAAATACAAAAAAAAAATAAAAGTAGCAGCATTGGTGGAAGGGCAGGGCGAGAGAAGGTAGAATGGACGCGGTTGAATGCCGGCGTGTGTAAGCCATTCACTAGTGAGTAAGCATTGCTGGTAAGGCTTTTTACCACCTAGGCTTAGACTCTTAGTGGCCTCGTCCTTTTTAGTTTTTACCATAGATTAGATATATCCATTCACCTAATTATTTTCTCCTTAAAAAAAAAAAAAAAAAGAGTAAATAAGATTCATCAAAATTTTTCATTTACATCATAATTAATTGTTCGCTTAGATGAGAAGGCACTTCTCTTAACATTTGTCCAACTGTACCCACAATCTTAAATTCCAAGTACTTGGAGGAGATATGATCCAGAAATAGTGTATATCAAGTATTTTCTTTTTTGCTGCATGGAATCTCTCCGAGACTTCTAACCAACCAACTTCAATGTCATATCCAATTATTTGACGGGATTTTACTTCTATTATGGTCCAACCTTACTGTTTGGCCGTGGACCTAATGCTTGGTCTATCAACCAACTAACCCAAAACTTTTAAACAGTACTTTCATACTAAATCCCTTCTCAAGTCACGACACTAACCGTCGCTATAATTTCTAACACGAGACTTTACACATAAAGGAGCCGGGTGGAAGAAATAATATTAGCGGGAAAACCTCCAATTACACTTTCTTGTTAGTTTTTGCATCATGTTTTCTTAACCTACATCAAACTATGCACAACAAACCAATTGGAAACTTGTAAAGGAAACTATTATATGAGATATTGTTTTTGTTGTTTCCACCTTTTTGCAGTAATCTCATATGAGGAATCTTAAGTGTCTCATCTGCTCAATGAGGAGGTCGCATCACAAAGTTTTAGTTTAAATTGAATTCTATCAAATTATTATAGTTTAGTCAATTAAATTGATGAGAAATGTGAGACACTAATTCTATCTAACTTTCATCTAATAAGATTAATGTAGCAATTTCAACTAACCATTGATTTTTTATTTGTTATTTTTTATTTTTAAGAGTAATTGTTTCATTGGGTTCTTTTATTCCAAACTGGACCATATTCAAGGCAAGTAAGAAAATAAAATGCAGCGAGCAATAATAACTGAAGTCCCTAACAATAAAAAGGTAAAAAAATTGTAGAGCATTGCTGATATAACCGTAAAAAGAATAAAAATTAAACAAAATTATGTAATGCAAAACAATGCCATAACAAATATATATCTATAACCCTTGCAAAATGCAGCTAACCATGCACAGGTCCAGGTGTCACCATCACCGGACTCGGCTGATTAATTGGCGCTGCCGGCGGAGGAGGTGAGCTTGGGCTTGGGTTTGGGTTAGGTGGACTGGGCTGGTTGAAGATGTTAGGTCAGGGAATGGATATGGGTTAGGTGAGCTTGGTGGGGTAAAGCTGGGGTTGGGGAAGGCCACGGGAGGAGAAGATGAAGAAGAGTGGCAAGAGTCACCAAAGCATTTGTGGGTATTCTGGAGGGTGTGGGGGAGAAGCCCAAATCCCAGAACAAGGCCGAGAACCACCAACACCGTGACAATGAAGATGAAGAAGATCTTTGTAGCTTTACCCACATAACACATTTCTTTTTTCTTTTTTCCCAAAGATTTGGGCTTGGGAAACTCTGAATCTGAGATGGGTATTGAGGTTGGGTTGCTTTCGGTAAATGGTAGCAGACGAAGGAGAGAGAGTGAGGATTAGTTGGTCTGTCATTGCCATATCTTCATGATATTTGAACCAACTCCAAAGACCAAACACAACTTAACAGCTTATCCAAGCTCAAACTGATAACCCATCAAATCATTTCTCTGTGGTTAACTTTCTTCCTCTTGTATTCAATCGTTCCTTAATTTCCATTTTATTATTTTTTAGCCCAAAATGACAATATTAATGATAAAAACATTGATGAGCTTGGCTGTTTCAGCCACGCAAATCAAATTAGCCATGGCGGCAAATTACAAATATATAGTTGGAGGCCAAAACGGTGGGTGGGATACAACAGCCAGACTCACTTTTATATGCCAACAATCACTTTATTTCTATGTAAACACGATTCTGCTCGTTATGATTTGAATTAAATTCACAGTTTTCCAGTATGCACCAAACCATGATGTGCTTGAAAGAAGATTGTGGAGAAACTCTGTTTTGGTTGCATTAACCAAAACAATTAGTTGTTATTATATTTATAACCAAAGAAGCTAAGAGCTCGTTACAATAAGTGCAGAAAACTAAATAAAATACAAGAGGAAAGTTTACAAGTAGGCTATTAAGTGGAAGACACAATTAAGCAAAACCACCAGCTTCTTCGGTGACACCCTCTGGTTCCTACAATCCTACTCCTACTCCAGAAAGTACTTCGGCTTCCTCCCCAACACAAGCGCCAGAATCCACTCCTACAAATACAATGCTCCCTCATCGCCATCTGAGTCGCCTTTGGGTAGTTCTGCATCATCATCTATTATTCCTTCAACCCAATCCACTTGAACCTCTTCGACTGGATCTTCCCAACTGAACCACCATCCTCATCAGCTCACAAAGGTCAAAGGGAGTTTTCTTGTCAACATCCTAATGGGATTCAGCATCATAATGGTGATGCTTCAGGCATAACAATCATCAGATAAATTCTTCGTGAGCAATGCTGTTGAGTGATTTCTGTGGCCAAGTTTTATTTTACCTGATGCATTTGGGAGACAAGTTCATGACAAAAGTGTTCAATATTCAATTATGAATAAATTTCAAATTCAAAACAGAACGAAGGACCTCCAAAAAAGCATATGATAAATGAACCCCAGTCTACCCATTTTAAAGTTGGACTTTCCTTTTCGTTTATCAGAAAGAAAAGGAAAAAAAAAATTCTAACAAATCTACTTTCTTTGAGGTCCTCTGCAAATATTCATAAGCAACTGCTCAAAAACAAGATGGCCTAAAAGCTGAAGGGGCCTACACAAAAAAAATGCTTACAAAGAGGCAAATTAACATGGGCTAAATAGACTAAAAAATTATATCAGAAGAATCCTAAGAACCAGCTGGAGAACTATCAACTGGAGAATTATATGATTTCTGAATCAATGTACCTGGAATATATTCCTATTTCTTGAAGTAACAGCGCACCAACTTCTCTATGTCCGCCTTGAGCCTCTGCTTCTCATCACGAAGCTCATTCTTCTCGCCTGCACAAGAAAAGGGAAAGCTAATATTACACCTTCACATCCAGTTACCAATACAAATATGGTGGTTCTTCAGCCAGGGATGATAAGATGAAATGCAGATGAAACCGCAGTTTCTAAATGAAGGAATGCTATTTTACTTAATTGTTGCTCAATTGAATTAGTTTACATGTATCATCAAGAAACTTTAGGATACTATTTGAATTTCTTCTATCATAGGATCCATGCTATCTTTTCTTAAGAAATAGTTATTTACTATGTAGGAACAGGAATCAATCTTAAGTACACTGCAATCATAAGATCCGCATAACCCACACTCATGACAACTTCAATCATTTCACAGTATATTCTGGAATACCAAAATTACTTTAATATTAAACAAACGAATATAGCTTGATAAGATTACCAAAGAATTTGAAGATAAGAAGTCTGGATGTTTTACCTAACAACCATCCCTGTATTCTTCTGGAAATTCTTCAGAAGCGGATAGATCATCAAGAATGATGAAGTAAACCTCAAGAGTAGAGCAAAAATTTAAACACAGGCATGGGCAACACAAACACACACATGTAAATTGGATGGATATAAACCAAAATATCCATTTGCAAAATGATATAGTCTTTTCGACTCGCTGTACACACTCACATTGAACACAGAAAGATGGGCATAGAATTGAACTAATATTCATGGACAAGTAGGGAAAGCAAGGAAGGTATATAGTACCAAACAAGAGTGAGAACTCCATCAGCACATAATATAGTTCTTGTCCAACCAGCCAATTGTCAATGGATCTTCATAATAGTGTAACAAATTGGGCGACTGCAAGTGTATGCCTGAGATTAATGAATGAGGAAGTGGGAATATGAATGATTAGGGAGGAAAAATAAATAAATAAAAGTATGTACCTTTTATCATCGAAATTTTTTACCACTCTGCTATCGATAATGCACCATAGGAAGGAATTGAGCAAACTAGCCCAAAAGGCTGATTTTTCAAGCACTGCGTACACAATATTTCAGCTGTAGCTTTCCTGCAAATAACTATTGACATTAAAAATATTATATAGACAATCAAGCATACAATATTTACAAAATCTGCATGTAAATAACTTGCCACAGCAAGCAGAACGGAATTTGAATTTGTTTCTTAATGCTTACTCCCAAATACTTGTTTCTCCGAACCATAAAATAACTTGAACTTTCGCATTACTTCTGTTGAGACGCTAATCACTGACTAAAATTACCCATTTATATATCACAATATTTACAAAATCAGATTAATCTAAATAGTCGGAATAAGATTAATGAAAGTGTCACAGTCACACTATAAACTGAACTACTCATAAGGTTTTGAATAAGATATGCTTTTCTTCTTCGATCAAGAGTTGAATACGGAAAAAATATGTTTATTTTAGATTCAAGCTTCTTTTCTCGTCCATCCTAAGTATATCATTCCATCCAGCTTGAAAGTGATATCACTATGATCCAGGCTTTCAAAGGCATCAGTATCTAATATTTTAAATATTTAGCACATTAAAGAAAATTAACAATCTGAATCTTCAACACACTGAATTTATAAAAGCCTGTTTAGATATAACAAATCCTTGAATATAAATTCCAAAGAATAAATGGAAAGGCAGCACTAACAAAAGCACTGCACTAACAATAGATTCATAAACAGAGTAGTTGAAGCAACTAATTACACTTGAAGACAAGTAAGCATTCCTTGCAGACCCGGTCAGAAAAAGAGTGTGACAAGTGTAATCGGAATCAGGAGCTGCATCAGAGAGCTGCATCAGGATTCTTGATCATGTCTTCCAATGTTCTAAATGCTGATAAAAGGTGCTCAACAAATTGTAGGCAGAATTTTATTTAAAAATGCAAACCATGGTTAATTAAATGTCCCCTTTTCACAGGCAGAGCTGGTTGTCATTCTTACAACATTTACTCACCCGATCTTCCTCATCCTGGAAGTGCTTTGTATATTGTCCATTGTTTTGTCTACAAATGAGGCTGACATATATGAGCAAATTGCATAAATCCCCAAAATGAATCTACACCAATTTCATGAATTGATGTTTTTCTACGCATATCTCCCTGACCATAAAAAAAAAACAAAAAGTAAACTCAACAATAACTCAAAATTTTCCAATGAGAACAGCAAAAAGGTAAAAAATCAATCCATGAACAGAATGAGTTGCAGTCAGACTCCAGTAACAATAATAATAAAAAGAACATATCTGAGCAAATTGCAACATTTACTCACCCGATCTTCCTTAGCATGGAAGTCCTCTGTATATTGTCTACTGGTGTGGCTGACATATCTGAGCAAATTGCAACATTTACTCACCCGATCTTCCTTAGCATGGAAGTCCTCTGTATATTGTCTACAAGTGCGGCTGACATATCTGAGCAAATTGCATAAATCCCCCCAAAGAATCTCACACTCATTTCATGAATTGATGCTTTTTTAGTGCTTGTCTCTCCTGACCATCAAAAAACCAAATAATAAACTCAACAAAAACTCAAAACTTTCCAACGAAAACAGTAAAAAGGTAAAATCAATCCATGAACAAAGAGAGTTGCATTTAGACTCCAGTTACAATCATAATAAAAAGCATCTGTCTAAATATGCATTTGATTATGAGAAAACCCAGAGTTGCACAAAATTTTCAATGAGTTTTTATGAACATTTGAGACGGGAAAGACTTTCCTGGTCTATCATAAGTGGTTTATCCAATATGTGATGCTACTATTTGTAGAATATAAATTTCAAATGGAAATGCAAGAAACATTTAAAAAACAAAAAAAAAAAAAAAGAAACAATGTATTAGGTACGTAGGAATGCCATTGAGGTGACAGATAGGAAACAATACTGAAAATTTGAGAGCTTTGCGCAAATCTGATTGTCTATTCTTAAATCCTTTTTTTTTTGTTCCATGCTACAGTTGGTTCTACATACGAAATCAAATAATATATATCAAAATCCTAACAGAGTAAAACGAGATGAACAAGAAGAAGAAGAAGAAGAAGAAGAAAATTACCGTCTAATTGGTGACTCAAAACCTCTGATTCGAAAAGTGTGGGACGTGAGCAATTTTTGGCCAATCCTCTCCTATTCATCGTTCACATCTTTTCTCCAAGTGAGGACACTCCACAATACTCAATTCACGTAAAGAGGTGAGGCGGCGAATACCTTCAGGCAATGATATCAGTCCAGGGCAGTTCTCAATGTAAAGCCTCCGAAGGGAATTGAGGTCACCTATCCACTCCGGTAAAGACACCAAACTAGGGCAGTCATTAATGAAAAGAGATTGCAAAGTGGTAACATGTCTAATCTCTGTTGGGAGAGACACCAAGCTTATAACTTTTGATATCCGTAGTTGACGAAGTGCTGTGGGTCCAAGGCAATGTGCACCCTCGTCATCCTCATTGCTGATAAGTTCCATGTAGTCTTCAATCCACAGTTCTTCATGTTGGCTGCCAACAAGGTTTTTTCCTACTTAAGATAAGATTTTGATTAAACAAAATGGAGCAAGTCCTACAAAGATTTATCTAGATGGTTCTCCATCCATCTAGAAGGTTCTTTACAAAAATTATTCTAGATGGTTCTCCATCCATCTAAAAGGTTCTTTACAAAAATTATTTTAAATGGTTCTCCATCCATCTAGAAGGTTCCCTTCAAGATTTATCTAGATGGTTCTTTATCCATCTAGAAGGTTCTCTTCAAGATTTATCTAGATGAATCTCTATCCATCTAGAAGGTTTTCAATTTGTCTTCATCATCTAGAGGGTTCTACCTTGGAGGCCAAGTTCATTCATCTAGAAGATTCTAACTTGGGGGCTAAGATCATCATCTAGATGGTTCTAACTTTGGCTATAAATAGCCAAGGGGTCTTGAGAAGTTTCACGGAAAAAACTGCATGTGCACTGCACATGATTAAATTTCCGTCAGAGAAGACGGTGGTGATTAACAAATGGGCTACATTGATAAAATTTGAAATTTTGTTAAGGTAAATTGTAAATTTTAAAACATTAAAAGTCAAATTAAAAAATGGGTGAAACTTAGGGAGGACAGAGTACCATATCGATACAACCAGAAAACGGTCAAACAAGGAAAGAATCGAGTAACCAACGGAAATTGGTCAATAAGTTGACCCCCATTAAGAGAACCAAAGCCGTCGTTATATGAACTGAAGTTTGCATTAAACAGTTTTCGTCAAATGGTTGGATAACAAGGACCATTTTGAATGAATAGTCATCTCATAAATCTTCATGATACTTTCTGTATCCAAGAGATCAGTGAGGGGTGACTTTTTTTTGTTTTTATTATTTTTTATTTTTTATTTGAGGGATAAAACTACAATTTCATAAGGGCAGCAAACCTAAGTCATTAGTTATACCACATGTCAATTGCCGATTGGATATGAAGTCAATTCGGGTTTGTATCTGACTTGTTAAATTAACTAGCTTAGAACCCGCGCTACACGACGGGTTTTTTTTATTTTGCAATTTACTCAAAAAAAAATTAGCTACAAAAAATGACAAATGTTCATAAGATCCTTTTAAACCATAGTTTTACTCAATACATAGATTAATCAATGACACCACTTCTCCTCCACTACACAATCCATTATGGTAAACTTTTGTCTTTCAGGAGTTGAACTTTCTCCTCATAAACAATTTTTTTGAGAAATTTTTCTATTACACTGACAGAAATAAAGAAGTATTCTAAAATATATGAGCATATTGATATTTGATTACAGTTATGTTTACTATGTAGTAGAATTTTTCATTAAGAAACAACGATTGGAAAATTGAAAGAACTATTCTAGAAAAAAAATATATATATATAAAAGAACTGTAGTATAATTTTTCATTGAGAAACAACAATGCAAATCTTTCTCTCTCTCTCTCTCTCTCTCTCTTGTCTTTTCTGAATTGATTGTGAAATTTACAAAGGAACATTAAGATATAAATAGAAAGTAAGAGAAGAAAAAAAAAATTAGAAAAAAATATAAGGGACAAAAACAAAAATGGAAGAACATAAGCACCGAAAATAAAGATAAAAAAACCGAATAAAATGAAAATACTAATATAATTGAAAATAACTATTCTACTCTTCATTGAGAATAGTATAATTTTTCATTGAGAAACAACGATTGAAAAATTGAAAAGAACTATTCTTGGAAAAAAATAAAATAAAGAAAAGAAATCACTAAGAAACAACGATAAGAAACTCTCTCTACCTCTCTCTTGTAGTCCTGTCTTTTTCCTGATTTGAGTGTGAAATTGACAGATGAACATTGAGATATAAATAGAAAGCAAGAGAAGAGAAAAATAAAAATAAACAGAGAGAGAAAAAGAGAATTTCGGAACCTTTTGTTTTCTTCATTAAGATAATTAAATATATTACAAATAAAACTCATACATTTTAATTGTCTCATATTGAGATATAAACATAAAGTAAGAGAAGATAAAAAGAAAATTAAATAAAGAGAGAGAAATAGAGAATTTGAAAACCTTATATTTTCTTCATTAAGACAATTCAATGCATTACAAATAAAAAATCAAAAAATCGGTTCAAACATAAATTATGGGAGAGAGAAAGATTTAAGACATTTAAGTGGAGATAGAGGAAGAGAGAGAGACCTACGGATTTATGGGAGAGAGAGTTAAGACAAAAAAAAAAAAAAAAAATTAGGACCCGTGTCACAATTCTACGCTCTCTCTTTGAGCCAAAACTCGGCTTTTATATATGATGATGATGAATATATATAATAATATATCTCACATTGAGATATAAAGATAAAGCAAGAGAAGATAAAAAGAAAATTAAATAAAGAGAGAGAAACAGAGAATTTGAAAACCTTTTGTTTTTTTCATTAAGACAATTCAATGCATTACAAATAAAAAATCAAAAAATCTGTTCAAACAGAAATTATGGGAGAAAGAGAGAGAGAGAGATTTAAGACATTTAAGTGGAGATAGAGGGAGAGAGAGAGAGAGAGACCTACGGATTTATGGGAGAGAAAGTTGAGACAAAAAAAAAAACATGGAGTTAGGAGGACACGTGTCGCAATTCTAAGCACTCCCTACGTCAAAACTCAGCTTTTATGGGAGAGTGAGAGTTAGCACAATTAATTAAAAAAAAAAAATGAATTCAGATATAAAATTATGGGATAAAGATTTAAGACATTTAAGTAGAGATAGAGGGAAAGAGAGAGAGAGACAAAATTATGGGAGAGAGAAATAGTTAAGACACTTAAACTATATAATTAGTTTAGAGAGAGAAAAGAAAAGGTTCAAACATAAAATTATATTAAAAAAAACAGTTGAAACAAAAATTATGGGAGAGAGAGATTATGGGAGAGTGAGAGTTAGCGCAATTAATTAAAAAAAAAAAAAACGAATTCAGATATAAAATTTTGGGAGAGAGATTTAAGACAATTAAGTAGAGATAGAGGGAGAGAGAGAGAGAGAGACAAAAAACGGTTGAAATACAAATTATGGGAGAGAGTTAGCACAATTAATTAAAAAAAAAAAAGATGATTGAAACACAAATTATGGGAGTGTGAGAGTTAATACAATTAATTGTCTTAAACCATAGAATTAGTTTAAGACATTTAAGTGGAGAGAGAGAGAAAGAGAGAGAGAGAGAGAGAGAGAGAGAGAGAGACAAAAAAAACGTTAGCACAATCAATTAAAAAAAAAATGAATTCAGATATAAAATTATGTGAGAAAGATTTAAGACATTTAAGTGGAGATAGAGGGAGAGAGAAATAGTTAAGACACTTAAACCATATAATTAGTTTAGAGAGAGAAAAGAAAAGGTTCAAACATAAAATTATATTAAAAAAAACGGTTGAAACAAAAATTATGGGAGAGAGAGAGATTATGGGAGAGTGAGAGTTAGCGCAATTAATTTTTTTTTTTAAAAAAAAAAACGAATTCAGATATAAAATTATGGGAGAGAGATTTAAGACAATTAAGTGGAGATAGAGGGAGAGGGAGAGAGAGAGAGAAAAAAAAAAAACGGTTGAAACACAAATTATGGGAGAGAGTTAGCACAATTAATTAAAAAAAAAAAAAAAACGATTGAAACACAAATTATGGGAGAGTGAGAGTTAGCACAATTAATTGTCTTAAACCATAGAATTAGTTTAAGACATTTAAGTGGAGGATAGAGGGAGAGAGAGAGAGAGAGAGAGACAAAAAGCGTTAGCACAATTAATTAAAAAAAAAAAAAGAATTCAGATATAAAATTATGTGCGAAAGATTTAAGACATTTAAGTGGAGATAGAGGGAGAGAGAAATAGTTAAGACACTTAAACCATATAATTAGTTTAGAGAGAGAAAAGAAAAGGTTCAAACATAAAATTATATTAAAAAAAACGGTTGAAACAAAAATTATGGGAGAGAGAGAGATTATGAGAGAGTGAGAGTTAGCGCAATTAATTAAAAAAAAAAAAAAAAACGAATTCAGATATAAAATTATGGGAGAGAGATTTAAAACAATTAAGTGGAGATAGAGGGAGAGAGAGAGAGAGAGAGACAAAAACCGGTTGAAACACAAATTATGGGAGAGAGTTAGCACAATTAATTAAAAAAAAAAAAACGATTGAAACACAAATTATGGGAGAGTGAGAGTTAGCTCAATTAATTGTCTTAAACCATAGAATTAGTTTAAGACATTTAAGTGGAGATAGAGGGAGAGAGAGAGAGAGAGAGACAAAAAACGGTTGAAACACAAATTATGGGAGAGTGAAAGTTAACACAATTAATTAAATGTCTTAAACTATATAATTAGTTTAAGACATTTAAGTTGAGATAGAGGGAGAGAGAGAGAGAGAGAGACGTGGGAGATGGAGTTAAGAGGACATGTGTCGCAATTCTAAGCATTCCCTACGTCAAAACTCGGCTTTTATATATATATATATGATGATAAAGATAATTTTAAACAGATATAGCTCATCCCATAAATCTTGATGATATCTAAGGATTTATTTGTTTACTACGACTACACTCGTAAAGGCTTCAAGATAAATAAGTAATTTTTCTTTTTCTTTTCTTTTCTAATTAAATAAAATATGATAAGGTCTTTTATTGTAGTCTTTACCGATCAAGATCCCCTACAATGGAGAACTTTCTCCATTTATCTTTTCCTTGGGCAAAGGGCTTTCTCTATTTTTCTCCGATTCCCACTATCCAAGTATAGAGACAAGAAAATTACAGATGATTTGAAAAGGAGAAAGCAACATGACATCCCCTCCCAGGATAACTTTGATCGTCTGAAAGTAGGCATAAACTGTCTTGGATTCTCAACCTTTCCGACCTTGTAGGCAGGGCCGGCTCAATGGCTAGGCCATTGAGACGGTCGCCTAGGGCCCCCAATTAGTAAGGCCTAAAATCTTTTTTAATATGGCCCAAATAAATTTTTAATAAGGCCTAAAAAAATTTTTAATTTTATTTTAACTTAAGGCCTAATTTTTTTTTAAATAAGGCCCAAAATTTTTTCCCATAAAAATTTAAGGCCTCTAAAATAAGGCCCCAATATAATAAGCTCATTGTAAAATAAGACCAATTAACCCAAAAAAATAAATATGTCGCATCAATTTTTTTGGGCAACTAGTTAAAAGTTAAACTTAAAAGTCATGAAACAATAATGAGAATGAAAATAATAATAATATTATAAAAATATAATAATATTATTAAAATAAATATTATTTAATTAATATTTAAAATTTAAAAAAATAAGATCCAACTTCAAAATTTCGCCTAAGGCCCCCAAATACATTGAGCTGGCCTTGCTTGTTGGGCAACCACTCAACTCAAATTGTGAAATTGTAAAATTATAAAATTAGCCGTCACTTTAGCTATCACTATTAGATGCTGCATGTACTTTAATTTATTATTTTATCTAATGGTAATTTTCATTGTGGTTAGAGACTCAATGCTTACGAGAATGTGTATAGCACATTTCTTATCCCCATTCCAGTCGTTTGCATTTGCCCAATTCTAGTAGGAAGTATCATTGCTGGTAAGGCTTTTTACCACCTAGTCCTTTTTAGTTTTTACCATATATTAGATATATCCATTCACCTAATTATTTTCTCCTTAAATTAAAAAAAAAAAAAAATAGTAAATAAGATTCATCAAAAAATTTCACTTACATCATAACTAATTGTTCGCTTAGATGAGAAGGCACGTCTCTTAACATTTGCTACATGGAATCTCTCTAAGACTTTTAACCAACCAACTACAATGTTATATTGAAGTATTTGATGGGATTATATTTCTATTATGGTCCAACCTTATTGTTGGGCCGTGGACCTAATGCTTAGTTCATCGATCAACCAACCAACCCAAAAACTTTTAAACAATTTTGCATTGAATTCCATCGTAAGTCACGCTACTAACTGTCTCCATAATTCCAAACATGAGACTTTACACATAATGTAGTCGGGTGCAAAAAATAATATTAGCGGGAAAACCTCCAAATACACTTCCTTGTTAGTTGTTGAATCATGTCTTCTTAACCTTAGATCAAACTATGCACAACAAACCAATCACAAACTTGTAAAGGAAACTATTATATGAGATAATTGTTTCGTTGTTTCCACCTTTTCACAGTAATCTCATATGAGGAATTTTAAGAGTCCCAACTACTGAATGAGGAGGGCCACATCACAAAATTTTGATTTAAATTGAATTCAATGAAATTATTACAATGTAGTCTGTTAAATTGATTAGAAATGTGAGACACTAATTCTATCAAACTTTCATCTAATAAGATTAATGTAGCAATTTCAACTAATAAGAGTAATTGTTTCAATGGGCTCTTTTATTCCAAACTGGACCATAATTAAGGCAAGTAAGAAAATAAAATGCAGCAAGCAATGATAACTGAAGTCCCTAACAATAAAAAGGTAAAAAAATTATAGAAAATTGCAGGGATAACCGTAAAAAGAATAAAAATTAAACAAAATTATGTAATGCAAAACAATGCCATAACAAATATACATCTACAACCCTTGCAAGATGCAGCTAACCATGCACAGGTCCAGGTGTCGCCATCACCGGAATCGGCTGATTAATTGGCGCTGCCGGTGTAGGAGGTGAGCTTGGGCTTGGGTTTGGGTTAGGTGGACTGGGCTGGTTGGAGATGTTGGGGTCAGGGCATGGATATGGGTTAGGTGGGCTTGGTGGGGTAAAGCTTGGGTTGGGGACGGCCACCGGAAGAGAAGATGAAGAAGAGTGGCAAGAGTCGCCGGAGCATTTGTGGGCCTTTTGGAGGCTGTGGCGGAGAAGCCCAAATCCTATAACAAGGCCGAGAACCACCAACACCGTGACAATGAAGATGAAGAAGATCTTTGTACCTTTACCCACATAACACATTTCTTCTTTCTTTTTTTCCCAAAGATTTGAGCTTGGGAAACTCTGAATCTGAGATGGGTATTGAGGTTGGGTTCCTTCTGGTAAATGGTAGCAGACGAAGAAGGGAGAGAGAATGAGGGTTAGTTGATCTGTCATTGCCATATCTTCATGATACTTGAACCAACTCCAAAGACCAAACACAACTAAACAGCTTATCTTCATTCTCAAAGGGTTCTCTCCTTTTCCCTCTACTCTACCTGTATATATACATGATTCCTGTGATTAGCTCAAACTGAAAACCCATCAAATCATTTCTCTGTGATTAACCTTCTTCTTTTTGTATTCAATTTTATTACTTTTTAGCCCAAATTGACATTAATGCTAAAAACAATGATGAGCTTGGCTACTCCAGCCACGCTAATCAAATTAGCCATGGCGGCAAATTACAAATATATAGTTGGAGGCCCAAACGGTGGGTGGGATACAAGTACAACCACCAGACTCACTTTTATATGCCAACAATCACTATATTTCTATTTAAACATGATTCTGCTTGTTATGATTTGAATTAAATTCACAGTTTTCCAGTATGCACCAACAATAATAAGTTGGTGCATACTGGAAACTCTGTTTTGGTTTCATTAACCACAACAATAAGTTGTTCTTATATTTATAACCAAAGGAGGTTAGAGCTCTTTAAGTAGGCTAATAAGTGGAAGACACAAGTACGCAAAAAATGGAAAACAGAGGACATATATACGGCTGTGTCACTGTGTGGGTCTGCAGGCGCTCCTTGAATGCTGGAGCGAAGTGAGGCACAAATCATGGAAGTAGATTGAATCATGGGAGTTCGGCTGCTGTTGGCTGCTGTGTGTGCTGCCTCTAACAGTGCTTAAGGTTTCCAAGGCGAGTAACGCAATTCAGTCCTACAATGGTGGCACCACAGCCATCCCCTTCATCTGTGGAACAAAAGCGCCAAGGAATGAAGGTCGAGATAGACACTCTTGCATCATCAGCAGCTCCAGAAAGTACTTCTGATTCCTCACCAACATAAGCGCCAGAATCCACTCCTACAAATACAATGCTCCCTCCGTTGCCATCTGACTCGCCTTTGGATGGTCCTGCATCATCCTTTATTATTCCTTCAACCGAATCCACTCGAACCTCTTCAACTGAATCTTCAACTGAACCACCATCCTCATCAGCTCACAAAGGCAGTTCTCTTGTCAGCATCCTAATGGGTTTCAGCTTCGTAATGATGATGCTGCAGGCATAACAATCATCAGATAAATTCTTCGTGAGGACTGCTGTTGAGTGATTTCTGTGACCAAGTTTTTATTTTACCTGATGCATTTGGTAGACAAGTTCATGACAAAAGTGTTCAATATTAAATTACAAGTA
Source organism: Corylus avellana (assembly GCF_965113065.1). Taxonomy (NCBI): domain Eukaryota; kingdom Viridiplantae; phylum Streptophyta; class Magnoliopsida; order Fagales; family Betulaceae; genus Corylus; species Corylus avellana. The sequence continues at coordinate 3,844,555 of NC_142494.1, forward strand.
AATTTCAAATTCAAAATAGAACGAACGACCTCCAAAAAAGCATATTATAAATGAATCCCAGTCTACCCATTTTTAAGTTAGACTTTCCTTTTTCGTTTGTCAGAAAGAAAAGGGAAAAAAAAAAAAATCCAACAAATTTTCTTTCCATGGAGGTCTTCTGCAAATATTCATAAGCAATTGGTCAAAAGCAAGACGGCCTAAAAGCTATAAGGTCCTACACAAAAAAAATGTTTACAAAGAGGCAAACATGGGATAAAAAAACTAAAAAAATTACATGAGAAAAATCCTAAGAATCAGCTGGAGAACTATTAACGGAAGAATTAGGAACCCTTAAAGGATTTGACTTTATATCTAACCCAAAATATGATTTCTGAATCAATGTACCTGGAATTCCTATTTCTTGAAACAATGTAGCCTTTTTTGAAGTCATAAAGCATATAATATACAAGCCATCATAATTCTAATCACAATGGAGAGAAGATTTGCCTCTATCTCTTGCTCTACCTCCTAGATTTGGAAACCAACCCTACACCAAGCATATTTTATTGTACACAACATCAGTAGAAATCCACAAGAAGTTCTAGTCACTATACTGTCTATACATAGATGTTGCACCTATTTACCTCTCGGACCCTAAGATACAAACACAGAAGCAATTGAAAACAATTACATAAAAAAACATAATAAAAGAAACACACTTGCCTTACAAAGTTACAAGTAACATGAAGCAAACCCTGGGTGTGTTCAATTCTAAGCAACTGGGCTCCAACTTCTCTTTGTCCGCGTTGAGCCATCACGAAGCTCATTCTTCTGGGCCTGCACAAGAAAAGGGAAAGCTAATATTATACCATCGCATCCAGTTACCAATACAAATATGGTGGTTCTTCAGCCAGGGATGATAAGATGAAATGCAGATGAAGCTGCAGTTTCTAAATGAAGTAATGCTATTTAACTTAATTGTTGCTGAATTGAATTAGTTTTACTTGTATCATCAAGAAACTTTAGGAGAATATTTGGGTTTCTTCTGCCTGCTATAGGATCCATGCTATCTTTTCTTAAGAAATGGTTATTTAGTATGTAGGAACAGGAATCAACCTTAAGTCGACTGCTAGCATAGGATCCGCATAACCCACACTTATGATAGCTTCACTCATTTCACAGTACATTCTGGAATACCAAAAGGGAGGCCCATCTTTCTGCCATCTTCTTCTTCTTGTTTTTCGTATTTCAAACAAGTCAGTAACAAGGCAACAGGCAAAGGAGAGCAGAGAACCAATATCATATCGATCACATGGGTAAAGTCCAGGTCAGTTACCACAAAATGGACTCACAGTAGACATCTGCACAACTTACAAAAAAAAAAAAAAAAAAAAAAAAAAGATGATTTTGGACTCAATTCTTTCAGTCGGCTCCAACAAATTTGCACTCCATAAAATTCTGAAAACATAAAAACTAATGTCATCAATTAATGATTAGGGAGGAAAAATTAATAAAAAAAAAGTATATACATTTTATCATATTAAAATTTGCAAATAATGCAATAGTACTCTGCTATCAATAGTCCACCACAGGAAGGAATTGTGAAAACTGGTCTCAAGCACGGCATGCATAATATTTCAGCCGTAGCTTTCCTGCAAATAAACATTGATACTAAAAACATTATCTATGGAAGTCCACTGTTAATCAAGCAAACAATATAAGGGCAAACTTACAATCCATTAATTTCACTGACTTTATCAGGGCAGAATCTGCATGTATAAAACTTGCCACAGCACTCAGCAGAGTTTGCAATTTCTTTCGTAGTTCTTACTCCCAAATACTTGCTTCATTGATCCATAAAACAACAAAGAACATTCAAGTAAATCTTCATAATTTGAAATTTCACCAGTTGTTGCTCCAGCATTCAAGTATATCATTCCATCCAGCATTGAAAGTGAGATCACTATGATCCATACTTTCATAGGCATCACTGTCTAATATTTTAAATTTGTAACACAAAAAATTAATAATAACAATTTGAATCTTCAACACACTAAATTTTATAAAGTATATTTAGATATAACAGAACCATGAATATAAATTGCAAAGAATATATGCAAAGGCAGCACTAACAATAGCACTGCACTAACAAAAGACACATAAACAGAGCAGTTGGCAAACATAATCTTCAATTCCAGTCGGTACCCTTGGAGCACAACAACCAATTTCACTTGAAGACAAGCAAGCAAGTTGAAGAACCTGCAAATGCAAAATACTAGTTAGATGGCTTTTAAGGACAGCTAGGACTCTTGATCATATCTTTCAAGTTCTAAATGCTGATAAAAAGTGTTCAACAAATTGAAGGCATAATACTAATTAAAAATGCAAAATTAACTGAATGTCCCCTTTTCACAGGCTCATTTCATTCTCATTCCTGCAACATTTACTCACCCGATCTTCCTCAGCATGGAAGTCCTCTATATATTGTCTACAAGTGAGGCTGACATATCTGAGCAAATTGCATAAACCCCCCCAAAAATTTTTTTGTTTTTGATAAGTAATGTTGTATAAATCAAAAGTGCAAAGGGGCACAACCCTATTACACGGGAAGTATAAAAAGAGAGCGCCTCGGAGTACCCATGAAAAAGAACCCTATGCTCATGATGAGCAACCGTGAAAGAAACCCAAACAAACCCAGCTACAAACCACAACAACCCTATGCTCACTATGAGCTCCCACAAAAAACCCCATAGTACAAAGGTAAACCCATCCAACAAAGAGCTACAAAGCCAATCCCCCCAAAAGAATCTCACACGCATTTCATGAATTGATGCTTTTTTAATGCTTGTCTCTGCTCACCATCCAAAAACCAAATAATAAACTCAACAAAAACTCTAAAATTTCCAATGAAAACAGTAAAAATGTAAAATCAATCTATGAACAGAGAGAGTTGCAGTTAGACTCCAGTAACAATAATAATAAAAAGCATCTGTCTAAATCTACATTTGATTATAAGAAAACCCAGAGTTAAGCAAAAATGTTATTGGATTTTTATGAAAATTTGGGACGGGAAAGACTTTCCTGGTCTATCATAAGTCTTTTACCCAATATGTGATGCTACCATGTGTAGAATATAAATTTCAAATGGAAAGGCAAGAGACAATTTTAAAAAAAAAGAAAAAAGAAAAAAGAAACAAGATATTAGGCACGTAGGAATGCCATTGAAGTGAAAAATACAAACAATACTAAAAATTTGAGAGCTTTGAGCAAATCTGATTGTCGGCAAGGTGTCTATTCTTAAATCCATTTTTTTTTTTTTTTTTAATTTTTTTTATGTTCCATGCTACAGTTGGTTCCACAAATGAAAATGAAATCAAATAATATATATCAAAACCCTGACAGAGTAAAACGAAGATGAACAACAAGAAGAAGAAAATTATCGTCTAATTGGTGGCTCAAAACCACTTATTCGAAAAGTCTGGGACATGAGCAATCTTTGGCCAATCCTCTCCTGCTCCTTGTTCACATCTTTTCTCCAGGTGAGGACACTCCACAATTCTCAAAAGACGTAAAGAGGTGAGGCGACGCATGCCTTCAGGCAGTGATATTAAATTGGGACAATTGCTGAGCCGAAGGTCTGAAGTGAATTGAGGTCACCTATCCACTCCGGTAAAGACATCAAACTAGGCCAGTCCTTAATGGAAAGAGATTGCAAAGTGGTAACATGTCTAAGCTCCATTGGGAGAGACACCAAGCTCCTAACTTTTAATATACGTAGTTCACGAAGTCCTGTGGGTCCAAGGCATTGTGCTCCCTTGTCATCCTCATTGCTGATAAGTTCCATGACGTCATCAATAAACAGATATTCAAGTTTCAGTGAGATGTTGGAAGAGTGGAGATAGTTTTACTCGCAGTTTACCACAGCGCCCAATATTCAGTGTCCGAAGAGAAGTGAGGTTTTGCAGCCACTCCTTTGGAAGATATTCAAGTTCCTCTAAACCCTCTAGTTGAAGAAACTTCAATTTGGAGAGATCGGAAAAGAGAGCGGAAGTGGAGGGTGTTGTTTGGCTCCCTGGTGTTGCGACTGGTATTAGAGACATCATAGGGCAATTCCTGATAACTAAATTAGAAAGGCAAGGAAATGATGGGAATAATGGAAGACGATGATGTCGTTCATGCTCTCCTGTTACTGTTTCCCTCATCCTCCACCAGCCCTTCAACTTGGGCAAATTCTCAAGACTGAGATTTGTGAGGGGAAAAGAAGACACGTCACTACCATCATTGATTATGTACTCCAGCGCAATCAAGTTTTCAAGATCAAGCCTCATGAGAGAAGGGAATCGGTCCAGTGGTGGGATGTGTTGACACCATTTACAATTTCGTATGGAAATATAAACCAATTTCGAGAGGGAAGACACCCAGCTAGATAACCTCACACCTGCATACCCATTTACTTCAAGCCGTTTCAAATTTTGGTTTGGCCGAAGGTTTTCCAATAGTTGTTCGTCGTTTGCAATTGCCTTACCACTATCATCACCGGCTTCTGGGTCCCACTCTAAATCCAATTTGTGAAGGTTTTTATTCGTCTCCAAGTTTGCAGCCTGAGCTTCTAATGGAGCAGATCTCAAAGTACTCTAAACCCTTGATACATAATTTTCCACCCAACGTATTAAAACCACCTAGCTCGCATGGCCCACCCTTTTGCTTTGGAACAGAACTTTCCATCTTCCTTAAACTGTACATTTTCAATGTTTGAAGAGCAGTCAACTTTCCCAGTCCATGCGGCATATGAGTCAAGCTATCACACCCATCAAGTGTAAGATACATAAGACTAATCAAGTTTCTAGTGTCTACAGGCAATTCTTTAAGCCCACGACAATTGTGAAGTCTTAGTATTTGCAAATTCTGTAATTTAGTCATAGAAGTGGGAAGTAGTTTTATATCTTTATTCTCGGAAAGATCAAGAAATTTTAGATGCTTTAACTTTCCAATGAAATTTGATACTTCCTAAATATTCGAGTTACTCAAATTCAAGGCACGCAAGCATTTAAAACTTGAAATAAGTGTATCATAGACTCGCTTATTCCCCTCAAGTACTGATTGACCATATCCATAAAATATTGGAAAGCGCGGCAAAAGCAATCTCATTTTGTCTGCCTTGAACAAGGGAGCTGGAATATCCCTTAATGAATTTAAAGAATCAAAGGCCACATGGCGAGTTTTTTCAACTACATTTTTTGCATCTGAAGTTGAAATTATGGACTTGGCTCCCGCTACTGACTGTGCAAGATCATGAATAAGGTCATGCATTTTGCATTGGTAAATATCCCCATACGCATTGATATTTATGTCTTGGAAAAACGACCGCCAAAGCAAATCCTTAAAATACTCGAGACCAACATCTTCAAGCCGGCTCTTTTCATCTAATAAATGAATAAAGCCTTGAGCTATCCATAACTGAATCAACTCATCCACTTTAATTCCATAATCTTTTGGAAACAACGAACAAAATGCAAAACATTGCTTCAAGTGTGGTGGGAGATGATCATAACTCAACTTAAGTATTGGGAAAATACCTTTCTCTTGTTGAGTTATTTTGTAAAGTTCATTGTTTTTAAAAGACAACCAATAAACTTCTGAGTTGTTGAAGTATAATAGACTTACTATGCTCCTTATAGCAAGAGGAACTTGTGCACACTTTTGTACGATCTCCCATCCGATTTCTACTAGCTTTGGATTCCTTGGCTCTTCCTCGTCTTTAAATGCCATTTTCTTAAATAAATTTCATGAATCACTTTCAGATAGACCTCTCAAAAGATACGGTAACATTGTGCATGTAATATTTGCAACTTTTACACTGCGTGTAGTAATCAAAATTTTGCTTCCTCTCAAGCCACCCAATAACAATGTCTCAAATCTCAACCATGTATCACGATCTTCATTCCATACATCGTCTAAAACAAGTAAATATCGCTTCCCATCAATTTTTTCTCGAAGGTGACGTTGCAACAAATTCATCTCAAGGCTTTCAGGTTTCCTTCCAGTTGCGCATTCTATGATCTTTTGAACAATAGTTCTAATATCAAAAGGATCAGAGACACACACCAACAACATAAGATCAAAATGACTTTGGACCTCGTCATCATTAAACACATGTTGAGCAAGTGTGGTTTTGCCTAGTCCACCAATCCCAACTATGGGAATGATGGAAACGTTCCTTTTCACATCAGAATCCAAAAACAATTGATCTTTAATAGCCTTTTTTTCACCCTCCCTCCCAATAACTTCTTGGTCAGGTACAAAAGAGTACGTGTGTATCTTCTCTCCTCTTACGCTCAAGCTGGCGTTTAGTGAAGCTAAATTTGATCCTATCAGCTGCGATGTCATCCAATCTTGTCCTAACTGCCTTGATCCTATGACCCATTTTATGGCCATATACAAGCTGGTTCAAATTGGAAAAGAAGATGCATACCTGTAATACCCCCAAATATTTAGTATGGTCCATTCTGAAAAGTTAAAACATTTTTTGGACTATGTGTATAATTAAGGAAAATATGAACATCATATTTGTAATTATTGTAAGTTTAAGTTAGGCTTTGTTTTGATTGTTTCATTTACTACTACCAATTCAAATCCGTTCATTGTGATAGTTTTAGAATTCCTCTACCATTGAATAGTTGGGTTTAACATTATAATGGAGGGGGGTAATTTATGTGACTTTTTCAGACTCCATTTGCTCCTTGAAAAGATGTCGCAACTTAATTAAACATACATTTTAGCATATGTTTTTTTTTTTTTTGGTAGCAGCATATGGTTAGTATTCTTACAAATGAGACTATTTTAGGTAAGACTCCATTTATAGCAAATGTAAGGATAAAGAAAACAGACAAAAGAGGGAATATAAATGCATCTATATATATCAAAATGATACATGAAAACATGCTTTCTGTAACACCACAATTTTTTATTTTTTATTTATCTATTTATTTTTTATTTTTTATTCAAATGAGGAAAGGGATAACACCCCATATTTGATATAAGTTGGAATGAGTTTTGGCCAATGTCTTGGGCTTTTAGATATGTGAACCAATGTCATTGGCGGTAGTGAACTTAGTATAAATTGGATCAAAGCCCCTAAAAGAGATTATAAGAGATAATTAATTTCTTAACCTAATGGTCTAATCCATGGCATAGTCTTATCCCTAATAATGGGCATAATTTAATGTTTCGGTCATAATTTTGTAAGATGATAGTTTTTAACCAAAAACTTATTTAAGCCTATCTGTACAAGATGTGTGGATATTTTTGGAACAAAATATTGTCCTTTAAAAATGACGTTTATAATGATGTTCATTCATGAAAAAAACAGACGATCTAATACCTAAAGCCCATAGTGATTATTGGTGTGAATAGTGTCTTTTAAAATAAGTCATGAGCATGGATTTTTGGGCTAAATCAGAAACTTTTATAGCCAAAAATCACTTTTAAATGGCTCCTTTGAGTGGTAAAACATTTCTAAACACTAACCCTCTCAAAACTATATTAAGAAAATAAGTAGTGTTAGAATATATGAAAAATATATTATATTTTCCATATATTCTATAATTATGCTGATATTGAAATATTATCTATTTATGGGTTGATTGTAATCATATATTGTGATTGTAATCAAATTAAGGGGATTTGATTACCAAACTTGTATTTAGACATTACCCTATAAATAGGGACCTTAGTATTGTAGACAAATTAAGTTAATGAGCACAATGTAGCCTTTAGGGGTATTCCGAGTGGTGGACGTAGGTGTCTAACACCAAACCACCCGTAAAGTTCTTTGTGTTCATTCTCTCTCTTGCTTCCGATTTTATTCCCACATCATCGTTATTTTAACATGGTATCAGAGATATTTCAACATGGTATCAGAGCTATTAGCTTACGCCAGTTTTCGATCAAAATGGTCTTGTGGACTACTTTTGTTTTTTTCCTTGTTGAAAAAAAAAAAAAAATGCAAATAGTGTCACTATTTTCTATTTGCAATTTCGGTTTACTCAGGGGCAACTCCACCGCACAAACACGCCGTCCAGATCCGTCCTCCGGAGTGGTGGTCTCTCATGCACAAGCCGCCAGATTTGGCGCATCTCCTGCTGTTCCAGACAACAGAACCGGCATTGCATCCGGCGTCATCCCACCGTCCAGAGAGAGTCGCGCCACCTTCTGGCCTTCTCCGGCGTCAGGCCACCGTCCACCAGGCCACGACCCACAAACACCCTCACCCTCTTCATCCTCTTCAAGCACAGGAGCCAAGCCCGCAAGGCCCTGCGGCAGCCCTAGAAGCAGATCAGAAGTCGCACCACCTCCTCCTTGCTCCCCTACATAGCTGTTCTGCGCCACACCGGATTTGAACTCGCCATTGCACCTCTGTACGCACGCCACATTGGATCGCAACCTTGCGGTTCCACCAGCTTAGTTCGCACCAGATTGCAACCCGCAATCCCACTTGCATGCGCGCTACACCAGATCATAGCTCGAGGGTGTACCTGTGTACACCACACTGGATCGCAGCCTTGAAGTCCTACATGCCTCCCATACACTCGCCCACAACTGATAAAAAAAAAAAAAAAAAGAAATTGTTGTGTGTGGCGTGGAGTGAGGAGAGAGAAGGTGTCGACCAGGTGAAAAAAAAAAAAAAAAAAAAAAAAAAAAAAAAAAAAGAAGGTGTTGGCCAAGTAAAAAAAAAAAAAAAAAAGGAAGAAGAAGCGGTCCAAGTGGACCAAATCACGCACGCCACGCGCTGGTCAGGTTTGGTGCGCCGATCTGATTACCGCCCAAGTGGGCTCATTTTCTTTTCATTTTTGGCCCAAGTCAGCGCCCTTTTTATTTTTGGCTCATTGTCAGCCCTGGCCTGTTGTCGGCCTCTTTTTAGATTTTGGCTTGTTGTCGGCCTTTTTATTTTTGGCTCATTGTCAGCCTTAGCCCGTTGTTGGCCCCTTTTGAAGTTTGGCTCTTTGTCAGCCCTGGCCCGTTGTCGGCCCCTTTTGAAGTATGACTCCTTATCAGCCTTGGCCCGTTGTCGGCCCCTTTTGAAGTTTGGCTCTTTGTCAGCCCTAGCTCGTTGTCGGCCCCTTTTGAAGCTTGACTCCTTGTCAGCCTTGGCCCGTTGTCGGCCCCTTTTGAAGTTTGGCTCGTTGTCAGCCCTGGCCCGTTGTCGGCCCTTTTTGGAGTTTTGCCCGTTGTCGGCCCTTTTGAATATGCATTCACTAGCCACCTGCCACCGTCGCTGGTCGCCCGCGAGCCTCTATCTCTTCCGGCAGTCGTCATCATTTACGGCATGTTCCCCGCCTCCACCACTGCTGTCATCATTGTTTCTAATTTCAAACTCAAGGTTCCAGAATATTCCACCTTGAGTTTGAGGGGGGATGTTAGAATATATGAAAAATATATTATATTGTCCATATATTCTATAATTATGCTGATATTGAAATATTATCTATTTATGGGTTGATTGTAATCATATATTGTGATTGTAATCAAATCAAGGGGATTTGATTACCAAACTTGTATTTAGACATTACCCTATAAATAGGGACCTTAGTATTGTAGACAAATTAAGTTAATGAGCACAATGTAGCCTTTAGGGGTATTCCGAGTGGTGGACGTAGGTGTCTAACACCAAACCACCCGTAAAGTTCTTTGTGTTCATTCTCTCCCTTGCTTACGCTATTATTTCTACATCATCAATATTTTAACATGGTATTAGAGCCTAGCCCAATTGGCTGTGGCCCACCGTCACCTATTGTCGTACGTAAGAGGGCGTGTTGGAAGTCTCACATTGCCTGGGTATTAAGGAGATTGACATTTATAAGGGTGAGGGGAAACCTCAACTCTTGAGCTAGTTTTTGGGTTGAATTAGGCCCAAGACCCATTTCTAACATGGTATCAGAGTCACGTTTCTGTTACTGTGGCTTTCAATAAAAGTCTTATGACGTTTCTATGGTGTTTTCTAGCATTCTCTTCCGATGATCTCTTAATTTTGTTGTGATCCACGGCTTTATTCATTGGCGAATCTTGGCACAATGCGGTTTTGGCCCTTCACGGGAATTTTAGCGGCTAGTTTTCGTTCTCCGGCCTCATTGTCAGTTGCGGCTTGGCCCTTCACCGGATTCTTTTAGTGGCTTGTCTCCGTTCTCCGGTATTTCTCCAGCCGTCACTTTCAGCCTTTCTCGTCTTTGTTATTGGCGAACCCTGGCACAATGTAGTTTGGCCCTTCAAGGGATTTAATGACTAGTTTTCGTTCTTCAACCGTCATTGTCAGTTGCGGCATAGCCCTTAACTGGATTCTTTTAGCAGCTTGTCTCTGGTCTCCGGTATTTCTTTGGCCGTCACTTTCAGCCTTTCTCGCCGGCATTGTATTGATCCAACCATCGACTTCAGATGCCTTTAATTTATTCTCTTTTCCAAACTCAAGCACCTTGAGTTTGAGGGGGGATGTTAGAATATATTATTTCCTTTGTTAGAATATTTTATATTTCCGTTATTTAATTTGTAATGTAGGGTTTATTTCTTTCCTTATATATTTTAGTGTTTAATTTGGGTTTTTTGGTCACTACTCATTGTCTCTCTATAAATAGAGAGTTATGTAATATTGATTGATATGGTGAATATACAAGATGTAGCCCATACGTCTCTCTCCACTTCCGCTCTCTTTTCTTATTTTTCATATATTCTAACAAGTAGGAAAAAGTCAACATACTCCTCTCAAACTACAATTCAATTGATAATATCTCTAACTACAATTCAATTGATAATATCTCTCAAAACTTTCAATTCTGACAATGTCTTCTCTAAAGTACCAAAACATTGTCAATGACCCCCAAGGCTGGTAAAGAAGATAAAATTGTCCCTATAGATTTCTCAATAAGACAAAAATACCCCTATAAATTCGAGAAAAAAAAAGTTAAAAAAAAAATTTAATTAAAAAACGTTTTTAATTTTCTTTTTTCATACGGAAATGTTTAATTTTATTTTGAAACATAAATTTTCATTTCAAAAACCAAAAAAAAAAAAAAAAAAGATTTTTTTTTTTAAATTACGTTTTAAAAAACAAAAATGTTTATATTTTTAAATGGAAATTTCTATTTAAAAAAATTATAAAACAAAACTAGAAAAAACGAAAATTTTCAATTTTAATTAAAAAAATAGATTTTTTTTTTTAAAAAAAAAAAAACAAAAAATCCTTATTATAAGAATATTTTTTTAAAAAAAAAAAAAAATTAATTTGGCCTCCTCTTTGATTTTATATTTTCATTTTTTGTTTTATATTTTTTCTAGAAGTTTTAGTATTTTTTTATTTTATTTTACAAACGATAGTTTCTTCATTGGGAGAACATTGACAATGTTTTGATAGTTTGGGAAGGATATTGTCACAATTGAAAGTCTGAAGAGGACATTATCAATTGTGTGATAATTTGAGAGCGGTATCTGGACTTTACCCAAATAAGTAATTTCTTATATATGGCATCAAGAAGAGCATCAGGTTAAATTTGGAAACTTTAAGTCCATGGCAAGTTTAGTTGGGGGAATTGCTAAACATCCCAAATTTCCTTTCAAAAATTGGTTCCCAAATGATGTGTCACCATCCCATGAGTTGGTAACACACTTTTCAAAATAATAAATCTCATGAGATTGTAACACATAATTTGAGAATCAACTTTTGAGAAGAAAATTTAGAATGCGTAGCACTCTTTTAGTTGGTTATTTGATCAAATTAAATTTCATTAAGTGAAAATCCTTAGTTGTGTTTTGGGCCAATGGGCCAAGTGACCAAGTGTAGTGCTATAGTTTAAGTCAATTTAGTGAGTTGTGGGCCTTATTTGGTTAACCTAGTTAGCAGGAAGTTCAAATGCACTTTATGATGAAATTACCTTGAGAGTTTAATTATTCTGCAAAGTGTAGTTTCATAATTGAATGACTAAGTAATATGTATCTCTTACAAATGTGTTTAATTTTTAATGATTATGATATTAAGTTTCATCTTAAAATGTTTTAATGGTATGTACTTGTATTGCATTAATTAAATGATGTCAATACTTCACGTTTTAAATGTTGCCACATGATTTAAAAGCTCAAGGTATCAAAATGTTTTATAAGCTACATGAGTAGAAATGTTCAATTTTTATTTATTTATTTATTTTTAAACCAGTACAAATGTTCATTTATGAATGAAAGTTTCTGAAAATTAGGAAAGTTTTTATTTTAGGAAATTTTCCAAATTAAGATAAGTTTCTAAATAAGGAAAGTTCCCATTTAAGGAAACGTTTCCAATAGAGAAAGTTTCATGAAAGGAAATGGTACCCCTTCACACATTTTAAGTTATATGATTATTGAAAGTTTAAGAAAGTGGTCTACATACTGTGGATGGTTTAAATTTCTCGCCTTAAACTCTAAAATATATCGAGCTGGCCTTGTAGTACCCAATTAGATTTCACTACATGCCAAGATCATTTGACGTGGCCTTGGTGAGGACCTAATGAGTTTAAGAGCAGGAGTTTGTAACGTACACTCTGGTCTCATATTGGAAGATGAGGTAGAACGTGAGTAGTTTATAAAGCTCAGTGTCACCTAATAAGTAGGGAATGTGAGACTTACTATTCATAACTATCTTTATAAACCACCCACTCTATGTGAGCTACTTCTCATCTTCTTAATATGTGACCGAAGTGTTACACCATATTTTATTTTCATTTTCATTTGTTTTAATGTTATTATAATTTTTAGGTATTTAGTTTTTAAATTTTTTAATGAAAGCATATGGCCATGTGTCAATTTTTGAATGACAATGACCTAGACTAGCTTCCGTTTTTTTTTTTTTTTTTTTTTTTTTTTTGTATACGGAAGTTAGATACAAGTAACATCTCCATTTTTTTTTTTTTTAATATTTTTGGCAATCCAAAATATTTTTCAGAAATTATTTCATGGCAAAACAATCCAAGCTTACTTAAAATGATATATATTTGCTCTGGCTTGTGTTGTGAAAAATATTCGTATGCAGGTCTGGGAATGCTTTACTTACAGACGACGTCATATGCAGATTTATTAATTTACCTGTTTTGCCTTCTTATCCCATGTCATCACTTGCCGGCGCAGAAGTTCAGTGGAGTAGTCATCTAGCAAGTCGTCCGCGTCGTACATGGCATCCTTTAGTTTTTCAAGCCAATCTTTGACGGCATGGTTCTTGGCCTGCTGCTCCTCCGCATCCAAAAGCATAGCTTGGATGGTGGAAACCGTGTTTCGGAGCTTTTGATGCTCTTCTTTGAAACTCCAGAGCAGTCCAATCTCTTGGACAACAAGAGAGCCCAAACTCTGAATGATACCCTCAGCAGTGCTGAAGAGAACTCCTTCGGCCATTTCTTGTTGGTAAATTGAGTGAATGCTAAAAGCTGCTGTTGATTCAGGGAGAGGAGTTGGAGCATAGAATTAAGAAAGATGTGTTTGCTGTGAAGCGCATGGACATGGTCAATTGCCATAAAAAGAACTAAAATGCCCATAAAAAATCCCAAGAGAAAAAAATTGTAACAAAAAATAATATTATATATGGAGAGAGCCATCGAGTTTGAATACAAAATTATTAATGTATTATCAAGTTAGAATTATGGGAAAATTACAGTTTACCCCCCCAAAGTTGACAGCGTTTTTCAATTCGAACACTAAAGTTTCAATTTTTGCAATCCACCCCCACGAAGTTTCAATTTTTTTTTTCAATTCGACCAATATTATCCCAAAATTCCCATATTGCCCCTAATTTTTATTTTTTATGAAAAAAAAAAAATTTTGGAGTGCAAAAATGGCCAGATGGCTGTAGCCACCCCAAATTTTTTAATTTTTTTTTATAAAAAATAAAAAAATAAAAATTAGGGGCAATATGAGAAGTTTTGGATACAATTTGTCAAATTGCAAAAATTTGAAACTTTGGGGGGGTAGATTACCAAAAATTGAAACTTTGGTGTTCGAATTGAAAAATGCTGTTAACTTTGGGAGGATAAACTGTAATTTTTCCTAGAATTATTGTGCGAATGCAAATAAAATATATATGGCATCCTGATCAATTTCCAAGAATACAGACAAGATGCAGGCGTCTATCACAATGCATAAGTAAGAATCCAAAGCAAAAGTTGGTGTAAGTCAAGTGTCGGGGAGTTGCTTTCTTCACCCACCCAATTTACTTTCTTTTTATTTCCCTCGCCGGCCTTCACCCACCCACTTGCTTTTATTTGGTTTCTATGGTTGTCTATAGTGAATGTTCTTCATAGAAAACCATGTGCGTTGTTAATTTGAAAAGAGTCCATCACATCTAACGGCCATGTGCGTTTCTCTCATATTTTACTTCTTAAATCTTCTAATAATCTAATTAACCATTTGTGTACCATATTCTAGGGTGTGCTTTATTGGCTTTCATAATAAAATTTTTTATGTCTAATTAGTGTAAACTACCATGAATTCTCAATTTTTGATGAGGCTATATAAAAAAATTCCAACCAATAGTTTTCAAATATCCACTAAATTCACCAGACATGATCACTTGGTTGAAATAAGATCATGCAATTATATATAACGTGTATACTATTCATTAATATTTGCTACTTCACCATTTATTGACGTGGTAGTTAATGACACGTTACTAAAATATTCAGTAACATGGAAAACTCCACACGTAACCATTTGGTGATGTGTCATAAATAACACGTTACCAATTGGTAACGTGCCATTATGACACGTTACCAATTGGTAACGTGTCATAATGGCACGTTACCAAATTGGTAATGTATCATAATTAACCACACGTTACAATAGGGCATTGGGAACCTGCGACCAGCTGGTTTCCAATATTTTTTTCCCCCTTTTCTCTCTTTCTTCCCTCATATTTTTTTTCTACCTCCCCCACACAGGCCTTCTCTTCTATCTTTTTTCTCTCTATCTTTTCCTTTCTCTTCTTCAAAGAAGAGGGAATTTCCTCTCCAGCACTAGCCTCTCACAATACTCTCTCTCTCTCTCTCTCTCTCTCCGGCAGGTCCAGCCTCTCTCCATCCATCTCCTCAAGTATATATATTCCTCATTATATATATAACTTGTGTTTTGCATTAATATATTGGGGTTTAATATATATAACTTGTCTTTCTATTGTTAGAAAAAATGGCTAGGTGAAAACAAGCCAAAGAAGAGGCTGAAAAGGAGATAGCTAAATATCGGGCCTAAATGGAGCTCAAGTTCCAGAGGAAAGTTGCAAATGTTGGTATATGTTGTTGAAACTGATTCAAGGCATTTTGAGTTCTATGATATTATTTGATGGTTTATTAAATCTGATTCCATGACATTATTTGAAAAAAAAAAATTAGATTCCATGATATCAACTGTGCTGCGTTTGGATTTTTGAAAATCAGATTTCATAATATTATTTGAAAAAAAAAATTCCGGAAAAAAAAAATTTGAAAAAAAAAAATTTCAAATTTTTGTCCGGAATTTTTTTTTTTTAATAATTTTTTAAACTTTAGTAACATATCAAGTTTGACACGTCACCATTTGGTGACGTGTCAAACTTGACACGTTACTAGGGATTTAGTAACGTGTCAGAAATTGACACGTTACTAAATCTCTAGTAGTTATGACCAATTTGGAAACGCCCCAGACATATTACCAATGACACATTACTAATCTTTAGTAACGTGTCAACAGCCTTGACACGTCACTAACGGTCCGTTACCAAAAAATTGAATTTTCGTAGATAGCATTTCATCAACCAAATAAATTTTCATAATATTATAAACTACCCAACTTATTCTAAATCAATAATTAGTTTTGTTTACTATGTATATGAAATAATTACTTTTTAAAAAATATTTTGACAAAGCCCGTACTAATAAAACAATCTTACGTACGTATTCATCAACTTTTGCTTATATATCATCTCTAGTTAACAAAGAATATGATGATACATTTAATTTTTTTGTGTGATATAAAAAAACTTAAACTAATAATTATTTAATTAATACTTTAAGAGTAGGTATATCAACAAAATGTAATATAGCGGTAGTAGAGCAAAGAGTGAGACGAGAGATCAACAGATTATAAAGAGTAGGAGTTGTAAAGGAAAAGAGAAGGAGGAATTATGAAAAGAATAAAGTTAGTTTTACTATGATTACTTTTAGAAATAAAGGTTTTTTTTGTTTGTTTTTTTAAAAAAAATTAATTTATATAATTTATTCACATCAAATAAGTTAAATAACCTTTATAGAGAAAGTAAGAGGTTGACCATGATCCTGAATTTTTGGGCTTTCTTGACACAATTTCTAAGCAAAAACAGGTACCCTTTTCACCTTTTGATTGGAGTAACTCTGTTTGGTCATGGGTAGCAGCAGGGGCCTTGGTAACATCCAAAGGTATATATTCAAATATTTTTTGTTGCTTCACGTCCAAGTTAAGAGAACGGCCAAAGAAGAAGCAATTAATTTCTATCAAACTAATATCCGGTAGAGTTAAACTGAGCTATAACCTCATCTAACTCCATCAATGCATTAATAAAAATCAAGGTGATTTACACTAAAATAAGCTCATCATAAAAAGGGGTTGTTGAATTTAGAAGTGTGTTTGAGCAATTTCAAAAATTTCAGGGTGTTCACATCTGTTATTTTACATGTTTGTATGGCTTAATTAAAATGATTCATGTCTTGACTTTTGCTTAATTGTATTGTGGCCAGTTTCACTATTAATTTGTGCATCTCCAGATTTAAATATCAAGATCGTGCTTCTAATCCAAACAAATTAAGCTATCAAACACATTTTAAAAAACATATAGAAATTCCAATACCCAAACGACTCTTGAGGGGGCACCACTTTCAACTTATAATCTACCTCTTCCCCAAGGTTTCCTTTAAGAGGAAAAAAAAACTTCACTTAATTTAGAGTGACTGGAGGCATGGAAAATAACAGAAAATAACATGATGATCATGAGCACTCTCTTCACAAAAACCTCAAGATCCTCCTCCTGTCAAGCATCCTACCACTTCAACTTTCAGATCCTTATGATCTTTGAGAAGATCATTACAAGCTCGATGCTTAAGATTCTATTCCGGCCAAGAGTACCATAGTTGCCAAATTTGGTACAGAAATCCCCACATGATTCCCATAACCCATTTCATGAATTACTTGCTGCTTCCTAAGCATGCGTCCATCAAAAAATTACCAATGAAATTAAATTTTTGCAAGTGAACATAATTGGTAATTGGAATATATATATATATATATATATTTCATCCGTGAAAATTGGCAATTTATTTTGGTTTACATTTAACCACATTATATATAAAAGGACATAATTTTGAACCCATTGAATTGAACAAAAAGCGATAATGAAATCTATTTAATTTGTTGTTTTTCAATGGACCTTAATTTTGTCGACACCCTTAGAGGAAAACAAAAGCCATTGAGAATAATGTTGAGATAATGAAGAGAGAAACACCATGTAAAAATTGCAGAAAAATCCCAATTGAGTATTCTAACAAAATTAGTATTCTAGCAAAATGTTGTATGTTGATGCACAGTTTTCTAGATGATGATGTGGCACGCCTGCCGAGCTTGAGTTGACCAACACACGAACTATTTGACTGCACAACAAAGAAGAAAGAAGGATCGAAGTGACCGGGGGTGAGCCGGCGGGAACACTCCGATGCCTAACTCAGAATGGGAAAGGATATTGACAACAACTACAGAGCTCAGATAATGAGAGTTGTGATTACCTTTGCTTTGATAACATGACTTGTATTTATAGGCAAGGAGAGGATTTGATTTCCCATACATTCAGGAATCTTATCCCTTGATATCGGCTAAACAAACATTTGAATGAAAGATCATGTTTGTTAGTTGTTCCACGATTTCAGTGGTTTGAGATCAGAGGATCAGCCTTGTAATCTTCTAGGCCATGCTAAATTAGAGCGTCCGAGTAGGACTTAATTGCTTTTGTGATCTTAGATATCAACTGACATATCTTCTTGGATATATGCAGGATCTAGATTGTAAAAGATATGATAACAAGATTACTTATTTATTAGAAATAACCTCTTTCAGGATATCGGAGTTATTCCCTTTACCGAGACTTGCATGTCCTGAGTTAACCTCAGACTTTGTGGTCTCGATTAGAGGAAGTCTTGGATTTCAAGGTCTCGAATAAGCAAGTCTCGGATTCATGGTCTCGGATAAGCAGGTCTCGGATTCATGGTCTCGGATAAGCAGGTCTCGGATTTATGGTCTCGGGCTTGGGCCTCTTCAGGCTGGGCCCGACGACTACTGGATAAATAGTGGGCTAATCCATGTCCCAACAGTTACCCCCCAATTTCGATGTTTATAGAACTACGGAAATCTTATCTTTTGATGGAATGGGCCCACCTACCGAGACCAGCTTTATTAGGAGAAGTTCTGAGATAGTCAATGATTTTCCCACCTTGTCTCGAACAACTAAGGCGGCAAAATTTGAATTTCCAATTTCGGAGGGAAAATTCAAATTTCAAATTCAAATTTCTGGGCGGCGTCGGTTGGTATCCCGAGGCCTTATCGCATCATTAACTCTGGTGTTTGAGTACCCTGAACGCCTCATCTGTATGCGGCGTCGGTTGGCATCCCGAGACCCTGTTGCATCTGTCGCATTTAATACCCCTGCTACCGAGGTGAGCTTCTTTTTAAATACGGTCCCATCTCCTTTGCATCTATCCATTTTCTGTTCTGTTGATAAGATTCTAGTTTCTCTTCTTTATTCTCCAAACGCCTGCTCCTCCTCTCTCTCTCATTCCTTAACATTGTGTCTGACGATGAAGGATCTGGCTCTGATGGTCTCGGCGGTAATACTTATCCGGCTTGCTAGCGGTCGGAACTAACTAAAGCAGACGAGGCTAGAATCCGAGAGGAATGCTTCATTCCCAGATCAGTGAAGCTTTGGTTCGATGAGGGGCAAGTAGGTGCCATTGTGCGAGCTGACGCACACGAGGTCTGTTTATACGAAACTATGTTTCGTTCTGGTTTCCGACTGCCTTTCCCAAGGGTAGTGCGAGAGCTGCTGAGTCTCATAAATCTAGCCCCGCACCAAATTGTGCCTAACGGATGGAGGGTCTTCTATGCTTGTACTTTACTTTGGCCAATGGCCCTTGGACCAGGCCATTATCTCTCCGCTCGGGAGTTTTTGTGGTTCTATCGGCTTCAGAAGAACCCTAAGTGCGAGGGCTTGTACAACTTCCAATCTCAACGAGGGATGTTTATACACATAGATGGCAAGTATTCCAGCAATCACAGGTGGAAAGCTAAGTATTTTTTCGCCACTGGTCAGTGGGAGTTTCACCCCACTGAAATTGCTAAAGGTCCAAGGGTGCCGCGGGAGACGAGTGTTCCTGCCAGAAATGCTTCCAAGGAACCGACTTTCAATGAAGACGAGCTGAAGTGTGTGGATGACATTGCAGCATGGGCTCAGAGACACAAAAATCTGATGTTCTATACCGAACTGATGGAGACATTTTCTGAAGGAAAGGGTATTGAAAATCTTGATGGAGGCGCTGGCGGAAAAAGGAAGAGACTTGCCTCTGTGGTCGTCCGAGACCCAAGTCTTGCCGCCTCGGGTCCTCCGGCCGCAAACACCCGAGAAGCTACCCCCCGAAAATCTCGTCTTGATAAAGGCAAGGGCAAAATGGTTGAACAGCCCAAGCAGAAAAATATCCCTCTTCAAACCGGCGGGGCTTTAAAAATACGTGGAGATCCAGCCCCACTTGTGGTCCCTCAGTTTCGGACTACTGGCCCCCTAAAGATGGATGCCAAGGCCAAAAAGCCTAGCACTCCTCCTCGGGCAGCCAGAGTTTTGAAATTGGTTGACGAGCCTGAGGACCTTGAGGTCCCTCAACCGGAAAAAAAGAAATCGAAGAAGGTGGCTGAAATAAAAGCGCAAGACCAACTTGCTAACTTTCTGGCTACTAGGAGAAAGGCGGGTCCTGAACCCATGGTGAGATCTGCTACGGAAGTCGAGGCCTTCCTTGCAAACGAGCCCATCTCGGCTCGGCCGCTGAACGCTACACCTCTCGGCTCAGCGTGAGTTGCTGCAGATAATGCTATCCCCATTGGGTCCCTGTCGTTCCAACCTCTTGGTTCGAACATCCAACATATTTTGGATGAAATAGAGCTAGTGGAGAATTCCGAGGCCTCAGTGGGGATGGTACAGGAGGGAACCAAGAAGCATACCGCCGCGGTCGTAGAGGAAGGAGTAAGGCCGTTATCACCCATTGCTGAAGGTGAGCGTATGGTTCAGGCTTCAAAGCCTGTCGAGGCTTGTCAGCTGACACCTTCAAATGTCGAAAAGGCCTCTGCTGCTGAGATGGCTCCTAGTGCTGAGAAGGTCTCTGCTTCAAATGCCGAGACCTCCTCTTCGTCCGAGGCTCTTGTGAGACTAGAGGGGATGGATTGGACAGTCGGCGAACCCCTTGCTACATTTGGCGGCGACCTGAAGGGCAATCCTTTCCAGGCATTAGTGGATTTGATTCCTCATGAGGGTCTCATCATGGAACGTGACACCTCTGCTCAGGGCATGACTGAGCAAATGCTCTTCAACCAACTTGTCGTAAGTTTTTTGATTTTTGCCTTGGTTTGTTTTCCCTTCTCTGCATATGCTAACTGAATTTTTGTTGCAGAGTTTCATGAGGTCGTTGATATTGTACGGTTATTTTTGGAAGACAACACAGGGCTCGGCTACTGAGACATGTTGCCTTAAAGACAAGGTCACTGAACTGGAAGCCAAGAATGCGGAACTGACGAAAGTTATTGTGACGCAAGACGAGGAGCTGCTAATCTCGGGCCGAGAGCAGTCTAAATTGCTGGCTGAGACCTCCGAGGCCGCCGCGGCTCGGGCGAAGGCTGAATCAAAGGTTAATGATCTGGTGACTGTGAAGGCCTCCGAGTTAAAGTGAACCGCTTGCAAGAGGATAACTCTATTATTAAGGAGGACTTCAACCAGTTAGAAGAAACACATACAGGGGTCTCGGACCAGCTGAAATTGGCTCAAGACGAGGTCTCGGATTTGAAGGCTTTGGTGACCAAGACAAATGAAGCCAAAGTGGTAGCCGAGGAGAAGCTCAAATTCTTTAAGGTAAAGTATGCCCAAGAAAGGGCTCAGCTGAAGGAGGTTAAGACCCAAGCTGCCGATTATTTACATCAGCTGTCCTTTGCCTCATGGGTTCGGAATTCTGCCTGTGCCGACAGACTCATCCTTAGCTTCGAAACTTTTCAAACATGGGCTAAGGACCCGACTCAGAGGATAGATCTTGACAAGGTGAAAGTCAAGGACATCCCTTGTTCGGATGCAGCTATGGCACAACTGGTAAACCTAGGCCAAGAACAAATGCCTAATGCAGCAGGAATAAAAGAATGTCTCTACGATCATTTTTTGGATCAACAACACCAAGGCACCGAGTCTGTTCCTGATAATGCCCGCTCTACCGAGGCCGACACTGCCGAGTCCGCATCTACCGAAGCCCCTGATGTTACTCCTGTTTTTGCTCCAAAGGCAGAATGATGTATCATTTTTAATGGTTCCTTGTATATATTTCAAGTTTCTTTCTAATGAAATGAGTTTTCATGTTTATACGAATCTTAAGATAATAACTTTTTTATTGCTTAAGGTAGTAAGAAAATTTACAATTATATTTCTCCGAGTCAGGTCTCGGAGATTTTCGACTTATCCTTTAGCTGTACTACCCCGAGTTTGGTCTCGCAGATTTTAACTGCTACCCCGAGTTAGGCCTCAGGGAATTTAATTGCTACCTCGAGTTAAGTCTCGAGGAGTTTGGTTGCTACCTCGAGTTAGGCCTCGAGGAGTCTAATTGCTACCTCGAGTTAAGGCTCGGGGAGTTTGATTAGGTTTTTTGATCTATCCTCAGACTTGCCCATAGTTATGCTATTCCGAGTTAGGTCTCGGGTAGTTCTATTAGGTTTTTTGAGTCTGGGTTATGTTATGTTAAGAGAATGCTCCTTACGGTTGCATCATTTTTGGGCTCGGAAGAGCCTTTTCAGCCGTCTTCTCCGAGACTAATAATTTAATTTGTACATACGAACTTTATGCTGCATAACTCCGAGATACTTTTATTCATTAAAATGAAAATAATAATGAAATGACAAAGAATTCACATCATTTAGACATAGTACTTTTTGAGGTGTTCAGCATTCCAAGGCCTCGGAAGAGCCTTACCTTCGAAGTCTTTTAGGTGGTATGCTCCTGCTCTTTTGCACTCAATCACCCTATAAGGTCCTTCCCAATTAGGAGCCAGCTTTCCCTCATCTGGGTCCTTGGTCGCCAAAGTAGCTTTACGTAGGACCATATCTCCAACTTTAAAACTCCAAGGCTTGACCTTCCTGTTGAAATACCAGGTTACTCTTGCCTGGTATGCTACCATAGTCACCTGGGCTTGATCCCGCTTTTCTTGTAGTAAGTCCAAGTGTAACTGTAAACCCTCGTTATTGGTCTCAGATTGGAAGGCTTCTACATGATAGCTGCCCGAGCCTACCTCGGCTGGAATAACTACCTCAGTTCCAAATGCTAAGGTATATGGTGTCTTTGCAGTTGGAATTCTCTTGGTTGTTCGGTATGCCCATAATACTTCTGGAAGGTCTTCTGCCCAATTTCCTTTCCGATCATCCAGCTTCTTCTTCAAGATCTTAAAAATTGTTTTGTTGGTAGCCTCTACCTGCCCATTTGCCTGGGGGATGCCCTGGAGACGAGTAATAGTTCCTTATTCGTAGTTGGGCACACCAGGCTCAGAATGAGTCGCAGTCAAACTGCTTGCTATTATCTGTGACAAAAGTATGGGGAATGCCATACCGGCGTATGATGTTCTTCCATAAAAATCGGTTTATTGCCTTAGCTGTGATATTCACTAAGGCTTTAACCTCTGCCCACTTGGTGAAATAATCCACGGCAACAATGGTAAACCGTAGACCTCCCCTGCTCCGAGGCAATGGTCCCACTATATTTACCCCCCATTGAGAGAAGGGCCAAGGTGAAAAGATTGCACTCAGGTCTTCAAGAGGTTGATGAGTTATATTAGCGAAACGCTGGCACTTGTCACAATTTTTGACTAATCCTGCCGAGTCCCTGTTTATGTTAGGCCAATAGAAACCCGCTCAGATTGCTTTATGTGCCAGCATTCTAGCTCCAGCATGGCTTCCGCAAATCCCTTCATGGATTTCTCTAAGGATATAGTTCCCCTCTTCTTTTGAAACGCACTTTAAGAGTGGCAACATGAAACCCCTCTTGTAAAGGATTCTATTTACTATTGTAAACCTTTCTGCTCTTATCTTCAACCAGGTAGCAAGCTTTTTATCGGAGGGAAGTACTCCTCTTTCCAGGTATTCCACGATTTCTAGTTGCCAATCAGGTATGGTCTCGGCTGTCGAGACCGACACCGTCTCGGTAATTGATGACTGTGGAAGAATTTGGATAGGAGTCTCGGCTTCAATCTCTCCACTGGCTGTTGAGGTTATTCGGGCCAATTGGTCTGCTCTCTCATTTTCTGGCCTCGGAATTTTCGTAATGCTAAATTTATTGAATAATGTTTGCAAATCTTGCACTTTAGATAAGTATAACTTCATCTTGTCTCCCTTGGCTTCAAATTCACCTCGGATGTGCCCTACGATGACCTGGGAGTCACTCCGTATTTCCACTAATTTGGCTCCCATTTCAAGAGCTAAACCGAGTCCTGCCAAGACTGCCTCATACTCGGCCTCGTTATTTGTGGTCTTGAACATCAACTTCAATGAACTACACAATTCTTCCCCATCGGGAGTAATCATTACTATCCCAACTCCACCATGCTTCTTCGTAGATGATCCATCTACATAAACTACCCAGGTTTCATCACTTCGCCAGCTGGTGACGTCTGGCAAATTAGTGAATTCTACCAGAAAATCAGCCAGTGCCTGGCCCTTGAGAGAATTCCGAGGGAGAAACTCAATGTCGAATTCTCCCAGCTCAATAGCCCAGTTAGCTAATATTCCCGACAGATCTAGCCTTCGTAGTACTTTCTTCAAAGGGTATTCAGTCAAAACTCTGATAGTATGAGCTTGGAAGTAAGGTCAGAGTTTCCTGGATGCTATGACCAACACAAAAGCCAGTTTCTCCACCTGAGGGTATCTTTCTTCTACTCCTCTCAGAGCTCTACTAATAAAATATACAGGTTTCTGAACTCCTTCCTCTTCTCGGATCAATGCCGCACTCACAGCCATGGGAGACACAGCTAGATACAAATACAATATTTCTCCAGGTATCGTTTGACTTAGCAAAGGCGAGCTTGCTAGATACCTCTTTAGCTGTCCAAAGGCTTCTTCGCATTCGTCCGTCCATTCAAAGGCCTTTCGCAAGACTTTGAAAAACATAAGACACTTATCGGTCGATCGTGAAATGAACCGATTTAGTGCCGCTATCCTTCCTGTAAACTGCTGGAGCTGCTTCAAGTTTCTCGGAGACTGCATATCCAAGAAAACTTGTATTTTTTCAGGATTAGCTTCTATTCCTCGGTTCGACACCATTTAATCGAGGAACTTTCCTGATGCAACTCCGAATGCACACTTTGAGGGATCCAACTTCATCCCGTATTTCTTCAAGGTTGCAAACGTCTCTTGCAGGTCGGTTATATGGTCCTGTGGCAACACACTCTTGACTAGCATGTCATCGACGTATACTTCCATATTGCGTCCGATCTGGTCTCGGAACATCTTGTTTTCCGGCCTTTGGTATGTTGCCCCTGCATTCTTCAAACCAAAGGGCATCACTTTGTAACAGTACAGGCCTCGGTAAGTTATGATCGCAATTTTCACACGATCTTCTGGATGCATGTATATTTGGTTGTAACCAGAGAAGGCGTCCATGAAACTGAGTAAGCCATACCCAGCTATTGAGTCCACCAATGCATCGATGCGAGGTAACGGAAAGCTGTCTTTTGGGCAAGCTTTATTTAACCTCCTCAATGAATTGGGCCTTGAGAAGCTTCTCTACTTCCTCAGCTATTGCCATATTCCGCTCGGGAGCGAACTTCCTTCTCTTTTTCTTCACCGGCTTCATGCTTGGGTCCACGTTGAGTTGGTGGAGAATGTCTTCAGGGCTGATTCCTAGCATATCTTCATGAGTCCATGCGAAAACTTCTAAGTTTCGCTGCAGGAAGGCAACGAGACCGTCTCGGACTGTGGGACTTATCTGTATCCCAATCTTCAAAACTTTGCCTTGACTAACCTCCACTTCTTCCAATGGCTCGGCTGGTGCTCCTTTTGGTTCATTTCGGCCATTACCTCCTACTATACCAATTATAATAGGAGTCGGATCCGAAGCTTTCTTGAGAGATGTATTGTAACATCTTCTCGCCTGAGTTTGATCTCCCTTTACTTCTCCGACTCCTTCTTTCGTTGGGAACTTCATCATCAAGTGGTACGTTGAAGTTACGGCCTTCAACTTATTCAAAGCGGGCCGACTGATGATGGTATAGGCATCGGGTCAGTCAATGACCAGGAAGTCTACCATTACAGTCCTTTGTTTTGGTGTTGTCCCTACTGTTACAAGGAGTGAAATGAGGCCAATTGGCTGGACTTGCTCCCCTGCAAATCTGACCAGAGGGAAACTAAATGGTGTGATCCTATCACGATCAATACTCATTTGTTTGAAGACTGGCCAATACAAAACATCAGCCGAACTTCCATTATCCACCAAAATTCTATAGATCATATGGTTGGCCTCTGTCACTGTTACTACTAATGGATCGTCATGTGGCTGCATCACCCCCTAGCATCCTCTTCCGAGAAAGAAAGAATCATTGAATCTTTCTTTGGAATCTTAGAAGGTCTTTGGACTGAAAGGACTTCTTCAGTCTGTGCCCTTCTCGCATAAGCCTTTCTGGCCGAATTGGACTGTCCTCCACTAGCTATTCCTTCGGCAATAGTGTGGATTTCTCCTACTACTCCTTGATCTCGAGGGGGTCTCGGATCTTCTCTGGGACCATCATCCCGATCACGCCTCGGCTCTCGTCCCCCTGCGTCTCGGTTTGCATCCAACAGAAGGGGCTGTTGGTGAACCGCGTCTCGGTTCCTCTCCCCTGCTAAAAATCTTACTAGCCTTCCATTTCTAATGAAAGTTTCGATTTCTTGTCGCAGGGTTATACAGTCTTCCGTCAAATGTCCGTGATCATTATGGTACTCACAGAATTTAGTCTGATCTCGCTTCCTCGGATCACCCCGTAACTTACTCGGCCACCTGAAAGCTGGGTCCCTTCTGATCTCCATAAATACTTCGTTGACCCTAGTATTCAAAGGTGTGAACCTTCGATCTTCACGTCGCCGGGGTTCTGTCTTTGGGAATGATGGTACAATCTTCTTCACTACTTTCTTCCACTTCTCTTCCTTCGGAGTAGATGCTACAGGTGGCTCCTTTTTGGCGTCCACCTTTTCTTGGTCTTCTTCCTCCTGACCTTTCGTGAGAGCTTTAATCATTTCCTCCTAGTTAATATACTCATCTGTCTTGGCAATAAACTCGGGAAGAGTTATCTCTGTCGAATTCTTTGATACTTCGGCCATTAGAGGTCCGTTTGGCCAGACTCAGTGCCATAATGCGGATAGTACCGTTTGATCCTTCGGGTTATCCACCAACAATTTTTCTTGATTGAACCTATGCATGAAATCTTTTGGGCTTTCGTCCTTCCCCTGACGCAATGACAGTAAACAAGTCGAGTGCTTCCTCCTCTTCTTGGTAGCTAGGAAGTGGCTTAAAAAGAGGCATCCAAGCTCTTTGAAACTGTCTACTAACTTGGCAGGTAATCTGGCGAACCAGTCTTGAGCGACTCCTTCCAAAGTGAGAGGAACGATTTTGCATGCTATTTCATCTGGAAACCTATGAAGGGAAAAGTGAACACGGACACTTTCCATATGTTCAGAAGGGTCGCCACTACCGTTGAACTACTTGACGCGAGGCATCTTGAAGTTGTCAGGCAAAGGGAAACCTAACACTCGATCGGTGAAAGGCAGGTCGGTGTTATCCATAAACCCCACAGCAGGGGTTTTTTCATCCTTTGCAGCCAACTTGCGAGTTAGCTCTTCGTACTTCTTCTTCAGATCTTCCATGTCAGCACTCATCTGGGCTTCATTCCGGCCATGAAGTTGTTCTCGTTGAGGCCTCGTATGCTGAGACCTTTCTGGGTTCTGCTGCTCACGATGCTCCTCATTCTGGACAATAGTATGATGGCTAGCTTGGACTGAAATTGCTTCCTCATCGCGATGCGAACCTGCACTTCGCTTCCCATCACGAATTTCCCTTCGTCTTTCCCTTTCACGGAGTTCTTCACGCCTTCTTGCTCGCTCTTGGTCCCTCTAGCTATTACGGCCCTCAGCGGCTATGAGCCTTACAGCCAGGTCTTCATTTTGCTTCCTCAGAGCCTTCATGGATTCAGACATCTGCTTCATGAATTCAGCTAGATCGGATGGTGGTGGTGTGTTGGAGGCTGCAGCAGTGGAACAGGTAGTCACCATTTTGGATTAGTAGAGAATTGAGGAAAATCGAAATTCCCACATACGGCGCCAAACTGTTGATGCACAATTTTCCAGATGATGACGCGGCACGCCTGCCGAGCTTGAGTTGACCAACACACGAACTATTTGACTGTACAACAAAGAAGAAAGAAGGATTGAAGTGACCGGGGGTGAGCCGGCGGGGAACACTCCGATGCCTAAGTCAGAATAGGAAAGGATATTGACAACAACTACAGAGCTCAAATAATGAGAGTTGAGATTATCTTTGCTTCGATAACATGACTTGTATTTGTAGGCAAGGAAAGGATTTGATTTCCCATACATTCAGGAATCTTATCCCTTGATATCGGCTAAACAAACATTTGAATAAAAGATCATGTTTGTTAGTTGTTCCACGATTTCAGTGGTTTGAGATCAGAGGATCAGCCTTGTAATCTTTTAGGCCATGCTAAATTAGAGCGTCCGAGTAGGACTTAATTGCTTTTGTGATCTTAGATATCAACTGACATATCTTCTTGGATATATGTAGGATCTAGATTGTAAAAGATATCATAACAAGATTACTTATTTATTAGAAATAACCTCTTTCACGATATCGGAGTTATTCCCTTTACCGAGACTTGCATGTCCTGTGTTAACCTCGGACTTTGTGGTCTTGATTAGAGGAAGTCTCGGATTTCAGGGTCTCGGATAAGCGGGTCTCGGATAAGCAGGTCTCGGATTCATGGTCTCGGACTTGGGCCTCTTCAGGCTGGGCCCGAGGACTACTGGATAAATAGTGGGCTAATCCATGTCCCAACATTGTAAAACATTTTGGGATTGAGACTTGAGTCATTTTTTAATTTGGGGTTTGTAGGGAAATTTTTGTACTAACCATTAAAACGTGTTTTCAAATAGACTCATCAAAAATAATAATAGCAAATCGAACAATGACAGTGAATCATAGTGTTAATTAACATAAACAATAACATTGAACAATGGCAATTTGTAAACATAATAAAAACAATTGAAATTGAAACAATCTGCCGTTGACTAAATATCATAATAAACTCAAATAAATACACACAGTAAATGGCAGTTTGTAAACATAATAAGCACAATTTAAAATAAATTTTTAAAAGGAACAGAATAAATTTACTGGGTGTAGAATGAAGGATGTTTCAGAGGGTATAATGAGATATTAGGCATAAAAGAATTGTAAGTGTTTGTTGTTGAATGGGGTAGAAACTGTTTTTGTGGTTTTAATTTGTTTTGTTTTTTAAAATGTTGACGGTGGTTGCGCATACAGTTTTCAGGAATTTATTTATTTACTTTTTCATTTGTAGCAACCAACCAACCAAAGTTAAACCAAACATAAGTACCCAATTCAATGCCATTAACGCCCATTTTTCCCAATTCCCCTAATATCAATTCACTACACCCATATATGGCCTAAAATAAACGTATTTGAAATTTTTTTTAAAAAAGAATCTAAAATAAACATATTTCAATGAAATTCAATAAACAGAAAGCAAGGAAGAAGATGGAGATCTAATTGGCAGTCTCAAAAAGTAATTAAATTTTGAAAAGAGATAAAATAAACTTACTCGATGTTGATAGAGTGAAATTTCAGAGGATTGTGAAACAATTGGAAAGAATAGCAGAATAGAGGAAGAGAGACAGAGCAATTTCATGGCTAAAAGAAATGTACAAAGTTATATATTTTGTATGCTTGATGGCGGTTGAGCGTGAGAGAGAGAGAGCAGTTTGAAGCGATGTGAAAAGGTGTTACGTGTGTTTTGATTTACAAACTTAAATTTAATTTAAAATAATCACTTGTCAAATTAATGGAATGTCACATGTCATGATATTAGCCTTTCCTGGCAGAGTTTAATTTAAACTAAACAATTGTCAATTAAATGTTAGTTTCATTTAAAATAATCACTTGTCAGATTAATGAAATGCCACATATCATGATATTAGCATTTCCTGGCAGAGTTTAAATTAAACTAAACAACTGTTAATTAAATGTAATGTCACGTGTCAGGTTATTAGACTCTCATGTAAAAAACTCCCAAATTATATATATGTGTGTGTGTGTGTGTGTGGGTGGAGTGTGAATGAGTTTGTGGATTTTGTTGGTTGACGAATAAGTAAGATTGTTAGATAAATAGTTAATATAATCACACTAATTCACCTACCACACATTTATTATTGACTTTTGTTGTTTCTGGTATAATATTTTCATGTATGCTGTAGTTGAATCAACGGTCAAGATTAAATTTTAAAGTTGACAAATTTTTAGAAGCATTTAATAGGAGAGAGAAAATGAAAAGAGATTTTAAAATATTCAATCTTGACTGTTGATTAAACTACAGCATACATGCTGTTATTTTAATAACAGCATGTAAGCCAAATCCTTAACTGTAATGCATAAATAAGTGGTTTTATAGATTAAGTGAAGAAAAAATCGTTTATTTAGAATAATTAAATAGTAGTTAATTGAATGATATGAGTAGGTGAAGACCTTGATGCGAGTAGATAGATTAGATAGGATTTTTTTTTTTTTTTTTTTTTTTTACATGTCCGCACAAGAGAGAGAGTTATGACTTTCGCTTCATGAAGCATGGTCCTCAGCCGATTGAACTACCCTTTGAGACGATTAGATAGAATTTTTAAATATATTAAAGTGGGGTTAGAATGTAGAATAAAAGTACCCCATCCCCATTAATCAACGCATGCTTCTTTTCTCCATTTATTGTTCCCATTCTCCCTTCTCTCTCATTGTTTTTATCCTTATTTCCCGTTCCTTATTCTTGTTCATCAAATAACAGAGGAAGGCATACAAATATAAATGGATTTCCATTACATATTATCTCATCAAGGGACATAAGGTATCATTCATAGTATAAGAATAAATCTAAAATCACCCCATAATGATAAGATACCCAAATATTCTACATTAATTTCACACAACCGTAATATCATGTAGAATATTTTAGACCAAACCCTGTAAGAACCTTGTCGTCGACACTTGTCGTTGAGAATATATATTCCAAATATTGTAATTTGTAACTAATACTTTTTCGCCACTTCCTGCGTGCGAAAAAAAAATCCCACCTTAATATTAGGATGACATATCAGCATTGACAACAATTTGTATAGGGGCCGAACTAGATTTTTAGTTTTGGGATGTTAAAAAAAAAAAAAAAATTGAGGGGCTAAAAAAATATTTTTAAGAGTATACGTTAAAAAAAAATTGGGAGATTTTTAAAATTTTTATCAACTAGGTCCGCCTCTGAATTTGTGGTCGCTAAGAAGTGATTATTAAAGATGACTTTTGGGCGGTTGCTGATAATATGGTCACTAAAAACCCTTTTTCTTGTAGTGATGATGTAACCGTTCACATGCATTCAAGCTTTAATGTGTATGAATCCCACCTGTTGCCGCATGACATTTTTCTAGTGAGAAAGAAAATCATAACAAGGTTTTCAATTACCAATTATGTTCATTTGCAAAAATTCACCGGACTTGTCAAGTTAATGCATAGTTGCAGAGTGAATAAGTTTCGAATTGGCTCGGAATCTTCCAAATCTTAAATCAATATATGTCACTGCTTCTTGTTTGTGCAAGCCCTTTCTCAAGTCTGACCGTGCCACAGTTTGACTTAGTCCTATGATATTGACGTAGGACAATATTTATCTATATTTTTAATAAATAAAAAATAGGAAAAATATCAAAAATAATAGGAAAAATTATCCTTTCCCCCATGAATTACCACGCGATGACCATTTTTCTCCATCAACTACCAACTTTATATTACGACACCATCAAACTACCATTTTGTTACCAAAACCCCCATTCCGTCAATCAAGGCCATTAAGTCGGACGGTCAACCGTACTGTTCATAACACTGTTTACAGGGTAATTTCCATGCGATGACCATTTCTCCCCATTAACTACCAACTTTACATTACGACCTCATCAAACTACCATTTTGTTACCAAAACCTCCATTTCGTCAGTCAAGGCTGTTAAGTCGGACGGTCAACCGTATCACTGTTCACAGGATTGACTGTCCGACTTAACGACCTTGATTGACGGAGGAGGGTTACGTTTTTGGTAACAAAATGATAGTTTGATGGGGTCATAATGTAAAGTTGGTAGTTGATGGAGGAAATTATCATCGCGTGGTAGTTCACGGGGGGAAAGGATAATTTCCCCAAAATAATATTTGAGCCGCACACGAGGGGGCCTAAGCGGTAGAAACCACATGCGCTTCCTCAAATCCGACCAAGCCATAGCATGGCCTAGCCCCATGATGTAGGACGATAATAATATTTACCTATATTTTCGATAAAAATGAAAATAGGAAAAATATCAAAAATAAAATTTAAGCAGCACTGCTTGATTAGAATTTTACTAGTTCTCAGACAATATTGAAAGTACAAAAGAAAAGATTATCACAATTCTCACTGATTATCAATTTTATATTAGCATTTTATTTTATTTTATTGTTGATAGTTAATGGGCCACGGCAACCGTAGATGCATAATCTATAGCTTACACGATGAAGCTCATCATTTGGGGTCATTTGACTCATTTGAGGTCTCTGTTTAACTTTGAATCTTTATGGCAAAGAAATGGAAGCAGTGGCAGATTTGGCTTTTGCTAGAATCACAAGCCACGGGACCTGATTGAGAAATAGCCATTGTTGCCAAAACCTGTAAAACACACATAATTTTGAAAAGTTACTGAATTATTTGGTGTGAATGAATCTCAAACTTCTTGAAAGTTACAAAAACTGTTGGAAGAAAGATTGACAAATTTGAAACGGATATTTACTCAACAAACATATGAGAGTACAGTTTTTCTGCAAACGTTAAGTTTGCACGTACTCAAAACATCACGTTTGCAGAATAGTTGCTTCACCTTCTCTTCATTACAACAAGAAGCAATTGTCATGTACTCTCAACAATATCATTACCAACTTGGCTTGGTTCCTCTTTGAAGATACAAACTCGGACTCCTAGCACATTAGAAAGGGGGTTGAAGAGCTGTTTACCAATTAATGCAGAATTTAAAAGTAATAAACCACACAAACAATCACCAAATATAAAGAAATAAATAAATCAATTAACACAAGTAATTTGGTGACGAAGTGGAAACCTTTTGAAGAACTCTCTGAAAGTAAAACCACTCCAGGACAGCCAACCCAAAAAATCAATCAACTATAGAAGAAACAGAGTTAGAAGAAGTTCACTTTTCCAAAACCTTTGTAATGGATACTCTCTTGCTTTAGATAAGCAACCCACTATCTAACTACCATAGTAGATCTTCAGAATATCTGGAAATTTCTTCTACTAGATCTTTTATATATTGGAACTCCGATAGGCTTTAGGCATCACGAGATATATGGACTTGTGTGATGCACAACTTTACTCTAGAAGACAAAAAATAGCATGACGGCTATAAACACAATTTCTAACCACTCCTAGCACAAGGTTCTATAACCTAAAGTTGTTACAAATAACTTACAAAAGATCTCATTAAATAGACTTGAGAGACTTGAGAAACTTGAGCAGCAAGAAAGAGATCTGATTCCAGAATATTATGGAAGTCGGGATTCTGTCTGAATGGGTCTTTGGAATGAGGTCCTTGGGTTTTCGTTCGTTCGAACAGATATTGGAACGATGTATAGAACGAAGCGTTTGACGCTACTTGGAACGCCACTTGGAATGAACTTCTCTAGAAGTCTTTCTTCGAATGCCCATTGGAACAAGACATACTGAAATGCTTCATTGTCTACAAAGAAGCAGACTGGTTCGAACGCAAGAAAACCTGTTTATAAAGCAATTAGAACTCGTCTTTAGATCACTGAATTTAGCCAACATAAAAACCAACACTTATGCATTGCCTGCAATTATCATAATTTTTATGTTCGCGGATAATCTTGACTGAAAAAACTAACTTATAAGTTAAAAAAAAAATTACAACACAATTAGATAACACTTTACAGCAAACGGGATATGCAAAATAGAGATCCAATTCTAGCTATGTGCTTCTAGTGGGCAAATTAGTTCTCCCTAATCTTGAGCAGATTTTCTTTTTGTTCATTGTTCTTGCCTAGAAATTCAGAATGGTAAACAAGCCGCAGTCCTAGAAATTTAAATCATGTTTTGGAGGACACTGACCGGAACCGCCTTTTAAAAGAAACACGTTGATCTGATACAGTTGATCAATTTCTTCATTTTTTTTTTTTTTGTAAGTAATTAGCCGAAAGGAGGGGGAAGGGGGAAACCAGGGACCATAAACAGTAAAACCCAAGACTTCGAATCCTGTTTCAGTTGTTGTGGTTGTTCATAAATTGTTTTGGTTACAAAGGAAAGTATGATTGAAGCTATGGGTCCAAGTATGACCACGAAAACCCCTCACTTGTTAAGCTTGTAAAGGAGGCAGATTATTGGAACCTCAAGAGATTTTTTTGTTTTTGTGACTAGTGGAGGGGATTCTAGTTCTTCCAGTGAAATATCAACTGCGGTAAGTCCTAAGTATAAACCAAATGAGAGGACAATGAGTCATGGCTGTTATTTCCAACTCAGATGATTCCCAAATTATGGATAATACACTTAATATGACATGACTCACTTGCAAGATTAGTAATCTGTGATAGAGATAAGATTGGTATTAGATAGGTTTAAGGTTTAAGAGTTGAATTGGAGTCATTAGGATTCGATCATTTCAAATTAGGATTATGTTATTTAAAATTAGGATTATGATTAATTAGGTGTCTTGTCAATTCATGAGTCATCTTTTTGTATCTATATAAAGACTAGTTGTGATTAATTGAAAGCAAAAAACTTATTTGTGAATTTTGTGCTATCATCCCATCCTCAGTGGAGTTTTGTGGCCTCTCTTACCCGAAAGTAGTTATTGTGGTCTCTACTACACAAATTCCATTCCCGTCTCAACAAACCTCGTGTATCCATCAGTCAGCTGCAGCCTGTTTTAACTCCATAATTCTTGCAAGCACATAAGCTGGAAGTACGTCCCATCTAGATCCTTTAGCATTTCTGAGTGTGAACCTGATAAGTGGACATACATTTTTAAGTAACATGTATAATACCCTGCCTCTCACAACAGGGTGAGAGTTTTGGGATCTTAAAATTAATCAGGTAATACAATAACTAAGACCCTAGTTAAATATCCAGGATATAGACCAATTATTTCTAAGGATAATAAAAATCATTATATGCAACTGTAGGTTTCTATTTGTTAAGTGAAAATTTAGAATTCACATATCTAAAAATCATGATCAGTTTTAGCATTCAAAGCTCCTTTTGCTTCACATGCATAATCAGATATCATTAAATCAACATACTTGGGACAAAAGGTAACAATAAACAGTAGTTAGATGGTATTCGATTAATTTGTAGACTGAGGTTAAATAATATGTGTGGACTAGTAGAAGTATTTGGAGCGTTAAAAATGATATTAGTTCTCTCTCATATATTTTAATGATTTTAATTTCTATCTCTAAGATGTAATCACCTGCAGTCACATGCATACCTGCTTTGATGCATGAATCTCACCTGTAGCCGCTTGGCATTACTCTAAGCGAGAGAGAAATTAAATTACAGAAAGCTTCCATCAATTTTCATGTTGTTTTCACTTGCAAGAAATGAGCTCATCATCTCAAGTGAGCATTCGTTGTAGTTTTTTATTCCAAATGATAAGATGTTTTAAGACATTTTGCATTATAAAATCTTTTATTTTCTTCTTCAAACTTTTCACAGCAACCAAATCGAGCCAAATACACATATTCCATATCTAAAATTGTGCATGTCTAAACTAAAATATCAAAATTGGGGTTTAAAATACAGAAATCAGGATGATTACCCAAACGACTCTTGAGGGGGGCACCCCTTAGAGCTCTGGCTCTTCCCTAAGGTTTCCTTTAGGGGGAAAAATAGCTTCCCTTTAGAGCTCTCTGGGCCTCTGTTGCTAAATTGAGACACTTTCAACCAGGGAGCAAGTTGAGTAGAAAAGGCACAATCTCGAGCCAAGCTCCAAGAGGAAGTAGAACCATGGGGGCATGGGGCAGAGAGGAATGGAAACCATAGTTCAAAACTTGAAAGAAAGATGAAGAATAAAGAATGATATAAAAGCTTGAGTCCTTTTTCAGCAAATAACATGATAAGCACCCTCTTCACAAGAACCTCAATATCCTTCCCCTGACAAGCATCCTACCACTTCAACTTTCAAATCCTTATGATCTTTGAGAAATCATTACAAGCCCAGTGCTTTAGAAGCTATTCCAAGAGTACAATAGGTCCATTAGTTGCCAAATTTTGTTTTCCAACCACAACATTGATATACCTTTGAAAAGATCAACAAAGCAACAGAGACGTCATCATATTCTTGGCGCAGTTTGGACTAAAAAATCAAGCTTTCATATTTTTTCCATCTCATCTGTGAAAAAATCAAATGTGGAATGAACAATTGTACTGATGAAAGTAATGATACCTAATTCACAGCTTCTCAATTTATTGCATTGTTGCTGAGTGAAGAAGTTTAGAATTGGCTCCTAATCTTAAATAGTGCTTCAATTGGTTCTGCACACGAAATCGGATAAAAATCAGAAGCTCTTCCAAATATCAAAACCCTCAAAAGTGAATGAGGAACAAGGAATATAGCATTGGCATATACCATTGGTATACATGTTTTTCCCACTATCAGATAAAAGAGAGAAACATATACCAAGTCCCTTGTTTGCAGCCGCCTTCTTAGCAATAGAGGGTGTAGCCGGGCATAGTCGGTCTCTGTGAAGAATTAAATCTGTCATATCCAAACAGATTGCAGAAATCCCCAGATGATCCCCACAACCCTCTTCATTCATTGCTGCTTCCTAAGCATGCATCCAATGACGATCAAAAAAATAAAATAATAAACTCCAAAATTACCAATGAAAATAGTAAAAGTGTAAATTCCATCGGAGCTACTACCAATTCGGCCCCAATCATCATACATATATATATATATATATATATATATATGCGCCGAATCACTTTCCCTTAATATTGCGACATGTGGCGTGAACCTCTCTTTTTTTTTTAATTATTTTTTTAAAGATAAACCGGTTTTTTAAGACATAATTTTTGAACCGATTTTTTAAGAGTGAACCGGTTTTTCAATAGTGAACCGGTCATTAAATTAGCTTAATTATAGA
Organism: Corylus avellana; assembly: GCF_965113065.1. Lineage (NCBI taxonomy): Eukaryota > Viridiplantae > Streptophyta > Magnoliopsida > Fagales > Betulaceae > Corylus > Corylus avellana. The sequence continues at coordinate 3,881,314 of NC_142494.1, forward strand.
CATTTAATTATATTTCAATAATTTTTCTTATATGCGATTTTATTAAATTCAAACATTTAATCAACAATATTAAGTATTATTAATGTCCGAATCAAATAAGAAAACAAATAATACAAATCAAATTATTATATATTAATATTTTTAATTCAAATTTAGAAAAGGTTAGAGAAGATGATTTTTTTTTTTCTACATATACTTTGTGCATGTAATAATAGATAATTTATAAAATAAGATTTTTTTTTTCTAAATAATAAGCCATTGAAAAACAATTTGATTAATAATAGATTATCTACAAAGTAATAAGGCCTATAAAATAGAGATCTCTCAATTATTTCAGAATTTTTTTTCTCACTCTTCGAAGTGCCTTAATATTTTTTTTTTAAAGATAAACTGGTTTTTTAATGAATAAATTTTTAACTAATTTTTTAAGAGTGAACCAATTTTTCAGTAGTGAACCCATCATTAAATTAGCTTAATTAAAATCATTTAATTATATTTTAATATTTTTCCTTACATGTGATTTCATTAAATTCAAACATTTAATGCACAATATTAAGTATTATTAATGTCCAAATCAAATAAGAAAACAAATAATACAAATCAAATTATTATGTATTCATACATTTTAGTCACTTTAATATTTTTAATTCAAATTTAGAAAAGGTTAGAGAAGACGAATTTTTTTTTTCTACATATACTTTGTGCATGTAATAATAGATAATTTATAAAATAAGATTTTTTTTTTTTTCTAAATAATAAGCCATTGAAAAACAACTTGATTAATAATAGATTATCTGCAAAATAATAAGGCCTAAAAAATAAAGATCTCCCAATTATTTCGGATATTTTCTCTCTCTCTCTCTCTCTCTCTCACGGATTTAACTTTTTTTTTTTTTTTTTTCATGTCTCTCTCTCAACTTTTTAAATATAACAACCTAGAAAATCAACCTGAAGTAATTATTTTTCTTAATCTTCCATGTGTATGTTTTTTATTTCAGAAAAACTACAACTTCAAGAATTAACTTTGTTTTTCTTTTTCTCTCTTCACTCTTCAACAATAATAACCTAAAAAGTCAATCCCAAAGTAATTCTTATTCTTAACCTTTCAAAAACACAATTTTTTAAAAAAATCAATTTTTAAAATTGTACTTATTAAAAATGCAATATCAAAGGAGCCCTTAATAAGAATAACACAACCCTCTCCAAACAATTGTAATCAAGTATTAATTGTATTTGTAGGTTGTTTACTTTTTCCAGTTTGTTATTTGATGAAAATTGCAACTTTTGAATTAAGATAATAAATTGTTTGGATTTTTAGTGGGCTAAGAGAAGATTATAGTGTGTTTATTTGATTTTTGTGCAAAATAAAAAAAAAAAAAAAGAATAGAAACTCTTTCAAAATACTAAAGAAATAATTAAAATTGAACCTGAGAGGATTTATCTGATCGCGTTAAATGTTGAGTGCCATATTTTGTTTTATTAGGTACTTACAAAATAAAACGATTTTGTCTATTTTTGCACTGTATTTGCTTTCGTCTAGGGTTTCTTTTTAATTGAAATTTTGTTGCTTGGATTTATTTTTGTGTATCTATGTATAAATTTTTCACGACAGTAAATTGATTATTTTTATGTTTGTTTCTCTTGAAAATTTATTTGTATTAAAATATAATAGGTATCACACCTATAAGATTTTATGTTTTAATTCATTTGAATATTTTATTCGATTTTTTTTTTTCGTTTTTGTGATTTACTCGGATTTTCTAGCATTTTTTGAAAGTGTTGATGAAATTTATTTGATTGCATTAATATTGAGTGAAATATATGTTTTATTTTGTATTAAAAAGAAGAGAGAAGATTTTGTTTATTGAGTGAAGATTTTATTGTGATTGTATCTCAGAAATTGTAACGATGGAGCATACTGTTCCATCGGTTGATTTGTTTTAATGAGAAAGCAATGAATACTATTTCAAAAAAGAATGAATGATATATATTCTTTGTAAGATTTTATTTATTTTACTCTGTATTTTTCTGAAATGATTAGAACTTTATATGTTTTATTTGTATTGAAATATAACAAGTATCACACCAACATTAATATCAGAGTTTCCTACTAATTTTCTATTAATATTTTGATAATCAGAATTCAAGTTTTCCACTTGCTACTTTTTTTTTATTTTTTTTTTATTTTTTTTTCATTAAGTACATGTTTGGTACACTTCAAAAAAGAAAAAAAAATACATGTTTAGTAATGTACTGCGTATAACATTTAGTATGTATTTTCATTAAAAGAGGCGTAATAGATTTTTGCACACACCTATTTTAACTTAATTATAATGACAAATACGATTAGATGCATTTAAATTTTTGAAATTAAATTACAATAAAGAATCCCGCGCATAACGCGGGATAGTGCACGTTATGTGCTAGTAGCAATAATAATGAAAAGAGTCTGTCCTAATCATTCATCAGCATCTACATTTGAATGGTTTAAATTGATGCAAATATAGTTTAGAACGACTTATCTTATCTTATCTTATCTTTCAGTCTTTTATTAGGTTTCTTTGTTAGTCTTTTATTCTATCTTATCTTTCAGTCTTTTATTTGAATTAGGTTCCTTTGTTAGCCTTTTATTTGGTTTAGTTGTCTTTCGTAGACTTCTAAACTGACTTTATTTCATTGTTATCTTAGGACTAGGGGCTATAAATATATGCTTATAGCCTTTAGCAATTTAGTTTTCATTATTTTTTTTGTTTATCAATAAAAAATAGTCAGAGTTGAGTTTCTTCATTATTTTTTCTTAAAACATAGATAGTCTCTATTGTTTGAGAAGATTTCTTTGATTCTTGTGATAGCCCTTCAACTTGCTGTTTTCTTGTTCACATGGGGATACTATAAGAAGTGAAAGGTAGGAAACATACCAATCAAAGATGTGGGAACTTTGTGCAAAGTTTACTGTCGGCAAGGTCTGAAGTAGCATCTATTGATTCTGCATATGGAAGAAAATCTGATCTAACAAAAGCCTAACAAAATGAAGATGAACAACAACAAGAGTGTTTAATTGGTGACTTACAAACCTCAAGAATAATTGGTGCACTAGGCAGAGATTTAATCCGATTCCCATTTGTAGTACAACGGCTCAATCGGAAAGTTTGGGATGTGAGCGATTTTTTGCCAATCCTCACCTATTCCTTCTTGACATCTTTCCTCTAAGTGAGGACATCTCACAATTGTCAAATAACGTAGAGAGGTGAGGCGAAGCATCCCTTCGGGCATTGATATTAAATTTGGACAATTGAGGATCTGAAGCGTCTGAAGCGAAGTGAAGTCACCTATCCATTCTGGTAAAGACATCAGTGTAGGGCAATCCCCAATGTCAAGCCATTGCAAAGTGGTAGCATGTCTAAGCTCCCTTGGGAGAGACACCAAGTTTGCAACATTGTTTATATATAGATGACGAAGTCTTGTAGGTCCAAAGCATTGTATGCCCTCTTCATCCTCATTGCTGATAAGTTCCCCACATTCACTAATCAGCAAATGTTCAAGCGCAGTGAGATGTTGAAATAGTGGAGACATGGATATTGTCAATTTACCACACTCCCCAATCAACAGAGTCTCAAGTGAAGTGAGGTTTTGCAGCCACTCTTCTGGAAGATATTCAAGTTCCTCTAATCCATTAAGAAAAAGAGACTTCAAATTGGAAAAATCAGAAAATGGAGAGGAAGAGGATGGTGATATGACTGGTATTAGAGACATCGTAGAGCAGTTTTTTATATTTAAATAAGTGAGGCAAGGAAATGATGGGAATAATGGAAAATGATGATGTGGCTCATACTCTGCTGTTACTGTTTCTATCATCCTCCACCATCCCTTCAACTTAGGCAAATTTTGAAGACGGATACTTTGAAGTGAAGAAGATGACACATCACTATCATCATTGCCAATATATTCCAACGCACTTAATTTAGAAAGATGAAGATACTTGAGAAAAGGGAATTGGTTTAACGGTGGGATATGTTGGCACCATCTACAACTCCATATGCTAAGAAAAACCAAATTCGAGAGTGAAGACACCCAGCTAGACAACTCCACACCAGCGTACCCATCTATTAATATGCTTCTCAAATTCAGGTGTGGCCGAAAGTTTTGCAACAGCTGTTCATCATTTGCAATTGCCTTATCAATATCATCATCAGCTTCTGGATCCCACCGTAATCCCAAATGTTGAAGGTATCGTTTCCTCTCCAAGTTTGTAGCCTTGGCCTCTACTGGATAAGATCTCAAGTGCTCTAAACCCTTTATACATAAGCTTCTTCTCAATTCATTTAAACCATACAATTCGCTTAGCCCACCCTTTGGCTTGAAGACATGACTTTCTTTCTTCCCTAAAATGTAGTGCGACAATGTCTGGAGAGCGGTCAACTTTTTCAGTCCATGCGGCATATGAGACAAGCTACACCCATAAATTTCAAGATGCCTAAGGCTGATCAAGTTTGACATATCTTCTGGCAATTCTGTAAGCCCACTACAATAATCAAGATTTAGTGTTTGCAAATTTTGCAATTTGGTTATAGAAGTGGGGAGTAGTTTGATACCTCCATTCCAAGAAAGATCAAGAAATCTTAGATGCTTTAACTTGCCAATGGAATTTGGCACTTCTTGAATATTCGAGCAACTCAAATTCAAGGCACGCAAGCATTTAAAACTTGAAACAAGTGTATCAATGATTGATTTATTCCACCCAGCAAGTACTTCAAAATCTCTATTCACTATTGGAAGTTGTAGAAGAAGCGTTCTCATTTTGTTTGCCTTGAGCAAGGGAGCTTGAATATCACTGAATGAATATACACGATCAAATGCCACATAGCGAGTTTTTTCAACTATTTCTTCTGCATTTGGATTTAAAATTATGCACTCGTTCTCTGTCACAGATTGTGCAAAATCATGAATAAGGTCATGCATTTTGCATGATTTTATATCACCATATGCATTTCTATGTGGTTCTTGGAAAAATGACCCCCAAAGCAAATCCATAAAATACTCATGACCCACATCTTCAAGACATCTATTTCTATCTGAAGAATGAACAAAGCCTTGACTTATCCATAGCTTAATCAACTCTTGCACTTGAATTTCATAATCTTTTGGAAACACTGAACAAAAGGCAAAACATTTCTTCAAGTGTAATGGGAGATGATCATAACTCAATTTAAGTATTGGAAAAATTTCACCTTCTTGTTGAGTTACATTTAAAAGTTCATTGTTTTTAAAGTACAACCAATCATCCACTGAATTTTTGAAGTATAGTATACTCCCTATGCTCCTTATAGCAAGAGGAACTTGTGCACACTTTCGTACAATCTCCCTTCCGATTTTTACTAGCTCTAGATTCTTTGGCTCTTCACCGTTTTTAAATGCCATTTTTTTAAATAAATCCCAAGAATTGTTTTCAGATAGGCCTCCTAGAAGATACGGTGACACTGTACCTGTAATTTTGGCAACTTTCATGCTACGTGTAGTAATCAACACTTTGCTTCCCCTCAGGCCACCCACTAGCAGTGTTTTCAGGTTCAACCATTTGTCACGATTCTCATTCCAAACATCATCTAAAATGAGTAAAAATCTCTTTCCACCAATTATTACTCGAAGCTCACTTTGCAATGGATCCATCTCAAAGCTTTCAGGTATCTTCTTAGTTGTTGATTCTATGAGCTTTTGAACAATAGTTTTCACGTCAAAAGGATCAGAGACACACACCCACACTTTTAGATCAAAATGTCTTTGGACGTGCTCATCATTGAACACATATTTAGCAAGCGTGGTCTTGCCTAGTCCACCAATCCCAACTATAGGAATGATGGAAACATTCTCTTCCATGTTGGAATCCAGTAACAGCTCTTTAACATCCTTCTTTTCATCATTTCTTCCAATGACTTCTTCATTAAGCACAAAAGAGTGCGTGTCTTCTCTTTTCCTATGCTCAGGCGGCTGCGTCGCTATAGGACGCTCAACTAGGCCAAATGTCCACCTATCAGCCGCAATTTCATGCAGTCTCTTCCTAATTGCCTTAATCCTATGACTCATTTGAAGGCCATATCCAAGTTGGTTTGATTTGGAAAAGAAGATGCGTACCTGTAATACCCCAAAATATTTAGTGTAGTCCATCCCAAAAAAATTTAAAAAGTTGGGCTATGTGAGTAGTTAGGCATAATATAGTGCTCATGTTTGTAATTGTTTCAGAGCCAGAAGCCATGAGTTCAAATCCTGACTTTGCCAATGCAACCTTCATTTAATTAAAATATTTCACATATTAAGTATCATCTATTAGAAGTGAGTTTGAGCCCGGTGAGTGTTGAAGTGGTGATTAAATTAAATTATTAAATTTACTTATTTAACAGATAGCTAGGCTTGTGAACCTAACACATGGCAAAAAGAGAATAACATAAAAGATAAATAAAACCATGTTGATTAGAGTCACACCATCAACAATAGAGCTTTTGGTAGAGTCTCATCACCAAGGAGAAGAGGAGTCATGCCTCACACAAAATATATGTTTATCATTAATCATAATCTAATCTTCATAGGGGTACAAAAAAAAAAAAAAAAAAAACACTTTAATAAACTCTGAGATAATCTTTTGATAGTGATTTCCTGGGTTTGGCTGCCCCTGAGAGGTTTTACTTGTAGAACGTTTTCTAAAAGGTTTCCTATTCGTCACCAAAATCTTTGTGTGTGATTGTTCATATTTTGGTGAATATTTGTTTTGATAAATATCTGTTAATTCCGCATAAAATTGTGATATTTATCTGTTTAGAGTTTTTCAAAGGTGTCGCTTTTTCTCCAAGTGTGCAGCCTTGGCTTTCGACGGAGAAGATCTCAAGTGCTTTAAACCCTTGATACGTAGTTCTCCTTTCAATTCATGTAAACCATCCAGACCGTCTAGCCCATCCTTTTGCTTTGGAAAATAACTTTCTTCTTCTTCCCTATACTGTACATTGTCAATGTTTGGAGAGCGGTTAACTTTCCCAGTCCACCCGGCATATGAGTCAAGCTCCTACGCTCATAAAGTGCAAGATGCCTAAGGCTGATCAATTTTTTAGTGTCTTTTGGCAATTCTTTAAGCCCACTACAAAAGTCAAGCCTTAGTGTTTGCAAATTTTGCAATTTAGTTATAAAAGACCGGAGTAGTTTGATATCTTCATTCCAAGAAAGGTCAAGAAATCTTAAATGCTTTAACTTGCCAATGGAATACGATAAATATTGAATATTTGATCGACTCAAATTTAAAGCACATAAGCATTTAAAACTTGAAATAAGTGTATCATAGATTAGCTTATGGCTAGACATTGTTGGAAATAGCAAAAGAAGCATTCTCATTTTGTGTGCCTTGAGCAAGGGATCTAAAATTATGCACTCATTCATTGTTATTAACTGTGCAAAATCATGAATAAGGCCATGCATTTTGCATGTTTCTATATCACCATATTCATTTCTTTCTATGTCTTGGAAAAATGACCTCCACAGCAAATCCATAAAATACTCGTGACCAACATCTTCAAGACGACTATTTCTATTTGATGAATGAATAAAGCCTTGAGCTATCCGTAGTTGAATCAACAACCGCACTTCAATTTCAGAATGTTTTGGAAACAACGACCAAAAAGCAAAGCATTGTTTCAAGTGTCATGGGAGATGATCATAACTCAACTTAGGTATTGGCAAAATATCATTGTCTTGTTGAGTAATTTTGTAAAATTCATTGTTTTCAAAGCGTAACCACTCATCCTCCGATTTTTTGAAGTATAATAGACTCTCTACACTCCTTATAGCAAGAGGAACTTGTGCACACTTTTGTACGATTTCCTTTCTGATTTTTTCTATCTCGATCTGGATTCTAGACCCGAATTATTCTAGTCTGTTTTGGGGGGTTTTTGGCTACGCCGTTAGGCCACAAGAATCAACTTATTCTTTTCTTTTCTTTTCTTTTCTTTTTTCTTTTTTTTTTTCTTTTTATTTTTTACTTACGTAAATTATATTTTCATGTGGGCTCTGTCGGAAAAATGGTTGAAATTTGTACAGAAGAATCATTTTGTTACGGAATTATATAACAGGTTTATAAGTTTATCATCCCAAAACTGAAGAGCAATTGCTAAAATAGATTGTTTGGAACTGATCAGTTTCTTTCTAAAGGACAAAGGTAAGTTTAAGCAAATATTATTCTTTGAAAGGCTTGGGATTTAGATTTTAGATAGGGTTTTGGTTTAATTTCTATTGAGTGGGTGTTTCCCTTTGAGCCTCTTTGATCATCTTCTTTCTTGTTTTCATAATTATTGATTCATTCCCTACGTTTTGACCTAAATCAAATTACTCTCTATTCTACTTTTATCTTTTATCTCCTCGGGTTTGTTTTCATTATTAAATTAATCATTCTGTCAATTTTGTATAGAACCCATCAATTTTCTTTTCAGAGTCTACATAAAATTACAATTATACTATTTTCTTATCAGCCCCTTCTCTGATAGGGGCTGGTCGTAAGGCACCCTTCTATTGGGAGTGGCTCCAAAACTTTGTCGAGGATAAATGCAAGCCACTTTCCTATAATTTTTTTTTTTTTTTTTTTGAAAAATGTTGTAATTATAATATTATGTGGATTCCTTAAAAAATATTTTACAGAATTAAACGGAATGAACTATTTGATAAGAGGAACAAATTCAAGGAGCTTAAAAAAATATATATTTATATATATAGTAAAATAAAGGTTTAAAATTCAGGGATGATTCAGTAATTTTATCTAAATATTATATGCAGTAAAGTAAAGATGTTGTCTAAGTATGCATAGAATTAGGATCCTCACCGGTTCATTTGGAAGAATATTTTTATCCCCTAAAAAATATCCATTCTCCTCCTTTTCCATTTTCTTCGTTTGAATAGAAAAATAAAAAGGTCAATATTCATGATTTACAAACAATATTTACGCTTTGAACATTTAATTTATAAATTTCATTTTAGAAAAAAAAGTTTGGTTTAAAAGTTGATTTGGCTTCTAGGAATGGTGTGAGTCCCCCCAGGGCTTAGCGATTCTTTTTAAATTGATTTTATGGAAAAAAAATTTATGAAAGAGGAAAATAGAGTAAGCAAGGCGAGGGAGAAAAGTATGAAGAAACTCCATGGTGATAAGCATTAATCCCAGATTTTATTCGTTTATTGTTGAGTTTTGATGTTAATTAAAGTTTTTGATTAAATGTTGATTTTCGGTATTTTGGGAGATTATATGATGTTATTTTTTCTTTTGAAATGTTAGTTTTAGGTTTTAAAGTGATAAAAAGGTCAATATTCATTGCACAAAAATAGAGTGGAATTGCAGGGATAACTCTGTAAATCCACTGATACCCAAAGATTGTACCAACAAATAGATTCTACAAACCCAGAAAAACCAGATCCACCGTTGCAAAAACCAGAAGCAGGAACACCCCACCAATCAATCAACCCACATTGTCCTATATATACAAACTCAACTAAGAATTACCAATTATTTAACCGTAAAAAGAATACAAATTAATCAGAATTATCTAATGCAAAATAATGCCATAATAAAATTCTACACAAAATAAAAAATGCAGCTAACCATGCACAGGGCCAGGTGTCGCCATCACCGGAGTCGGCTGATTAATTGGCAGTGGCGCAACCGACGGAGGTGGGTAAGATTCAGGTGGAGGTGAGCTTGGGCTTGGGTTAGATGGACTGGGCTGGTTGGACATGTTAGGTTCAGCGCATGGATATGGGTTAGGTGGGCTTGGTGGGGCAAAGCTGGGGTTGGGAAAGGCCACCGGAGGAGAAGATGAAGAAGAGTGGCAAGAGTCGCCAGTGCATTTGTGGGTCTTCTGGAGGGTGTGGCGGAGAAGCCCAAATCCGAGAACAAGGCCAAGAACCACCAACACGTGACAATGAAGATGAAGAAGATCTTTGTAGCTTTACCCACATAACACATTTCTTCTTCTTTTCTTTTTTTTCCAAAGATTTGAGCTTGGAAAACTCTGAATCTGACATGGGTATTGAGGTTGGGTTACTTTTGGTAAATGGTAGCAGACGAAGGAGAGAGAGAGAGAGAGGGAGAGTGAGGGTAAGTTGGTCTGTCATTGCCATATCTTCATGATACTTGAACCAACTCCAAAGACCAAACACAACTAAACAGCTTATCTTCATTCTCAAAGGGTTCTCTCCTTTTCCCTCTACTCTACCTGTATATATACATGATTCCTGTTGAAAAAACGCTATGCCGATTCCAAAAACTTGTATATCACAATTTATGCGGAATTAAACTATGAAGCAATAAACAATTCAATCACCCAAAATATATAAAGCAATAAAGAGGTAAACACAGATATTTTGGTTACGAAGAGCAAACCTTTTAGAAAACGTTCTAAAAGTAAAACCTCTCCGGGATAGCCAAACCCAGGAAATAACTATCAAAAGATTATCTAGAGATTACAGACACTAGGAACACTTACAACCCTTTGCAAGACCTTGGCTTTGTAAGATCGACAAGCCTACAACTCGTCTCCTTGCTCACAATCTTCTTCAACGTGATTCTCCTTTATCGGACTCTTCCGATAGACTTCAATTAAGCACACAATCAAAACTAACAAAAATCCTCTAAGAGGAATCAATTTGGCTCACAACAAAATAATCACTCAAGCACAGCCTCACACGAACTCTCTGGGGGTGAAAATTCGTGCTTCTGTCTTCTATAATGATGTATATATACCCCCGACAAAACCCTAGACCTAACCCACTTAAAATCATGTTTTTGGGCCTAAAACTTACGGGGTGTCCGGACATGTTAATGGGCGGTCCGGACACAGCTTCGCGGAGCAAGATTTTAGTTTCTGTAAATGAGGTCCGGACCCGGGGAATTGCGGTCCGGACCCGGCCTGTCCAGTCTTCATCAGCAGCTCCGATCGATGAGCGTTTGTGGTCTGATTGAGCTGAAATTTTGCAGGGACGTTCATAACAAATGAATCTACATTATGAACGGTGGAGATTGGATTCTGAGCATTCTATATCAGTGTTTGAGCCCGTGAACAGTAGCCTCTATATTTTGGAACTGAATTAAGCCAACACAAGAACTAACAAACTCCCCCTTTGGCAATTCAGTGACAAAACCAAAATGCTGAGTCAATCCCAATCCCATCTCCCCCTTTTTGTCACAGAATGACAAAAGGTCTTCATATTTCCTGAAACACTTCACAAAATATATCAAGGCATATGTGGAACAGAAATACAGAAATAAAACTCATGATCACAAAAAAATGAAGTAGAATGCAAGATCATGAACACACATCACCAAAAACTCCCCCTCAACATATGACTCAATAATCAACAAGAAACTAAAAAATGCAAAACATGTTTCTCCCCCTCAAAAGTCAAATGAACATAAATGATAACACATCAATGACTCATGTATTGCACAATGAATATCCCAAACATGCTCCAACTATGCAAAACATACATGAGACTAGAAATGGCTAGAAACTCATATTGCTTAACCCAAGCCAATAAAATGTTCCATTCAACCCATGCTTGTGTGGTGTGTGGGTAAGCCATCCAAAGAGAAAAATTTTCAACTTACAAAATGAGGAGAAAGTTTCACCACCATGAGGTTTTGACAATTATATCAAATCAAAAGTCAAACCTTATCATACTAGGGCCTAGCCACTCTCATCCTATACATTTCTCTTTGTAAAACATTTTGCACAAGTTTGACACAGTGAAATAAATTCCTTTTGGAATATAATCTTTTGATTTTATTTGTTTCACTATTTTGTTTATTTTTTTCTTTGAGAAAATGTCCTTAAACTTTTGGTGCTTACCACAAAAGAGAAAGCAAGAATTTTTAAGCCCAAGGTTCAACTAGCATATGGTCAATTTGAAAAATATTACTAGTCAAAAACCTCATATGGTTACCTAACAGACTTCACAAATAAAGTGAAACAAAAACTCAATTTAAGCTTAAATGTGCACAAGGGATAACGCATAGGCAAAATGTACCACATAAGCTCAGGCTTTAGGTAACCACAAAAACAAGTCCATTGATACAAATTTTCATCTCATGCATATTAAGAACATTCCGAGATGTAAGGAATTAAATCCATAAAAAGCAACATGAGAAATTAATGGACTATCTAGGTGCATAAGACAAAAGAAAGAAAAGGAAACAATCAAAGTAATATATTTTTGTCTTTTTGAAATTTTTCACAAAAGAAATGCACACAAAAGAAAAACAAATGCAAAACAAAGAAAAATGCAATGCAGAACAAAACAACATGCTTGAATTGAGATTACAACAGGCAAGACATGAATGTCCTTTAGCATTAAACTTTCATCACATCTTATAGGTCCCACTACAAAATAATGATTTGGTTTAATAACTACTTCTAGGTCTTCACAAGACATTACACATTCCTAAACATTTGATTCGCAAGTAGACAAAAATCTTGGTGGTCCGCACACAACATCTCATCTATAAGCTTTTCAAAGATCATGATATATGAATTTCTTGACAAATCCTTTATGAATATGCCTCAAAACATGAATCTCAAAACAATCATGTATATACTCTTCATACAGAAAGTGTAACAACAAAAACAATGCAGTGCATAAACAATAAAGCAAAAACAAACAAAAAAAAAATGCAATGAAAAAAAACAACATGCTCTAGGATATTACAAAATAAGGAAAATAATCAATCCTATGCATGTTATTGACTCACCTAACTTTAGGTGAGATCACTACCACTCCCCCTCAATGGGTGAATGGTATCATCCTTTCTAACCCACACTTGAGAAATCTTACGTCTAGACTTATGACTTTGCTCAAACTTATCTAGCCTAGATAACACTTCTCTCATCATTATGACCAAACCCTCACTTTCTTTCCTAAAATAGGAATTTTCACTTTTATGCTTATGGGATTTCAAATCAAAACACTTTGGTCGAATATGACCAACCTTTCCACAATGATGACAAGTGGGCACAAACCTTTTAGAAGGTAATTTTCTATGGGGATGCATGACTCTAAGCTTAGGGTAAGATGCATGATGCTTAACATAAATTTTCTTACCTTTCTTACCATGGAGAGTCGGAGCAGCTGCATGATTTTCTTTCTTTGGAGCAGCTTTGAATTTCCAACAATTTGGTCTAATGTGACCAACAATCCCACAATGATGGCATGTAGGAAAAAACTTACCTTGAGTTTGTTTAACTGTAGGAGTCTTAGAAAAATTAGCCTTGGTTTCTTTAACATTCACAGGCTCAACATTCAAGGACTCATTAGAAACATGTGAAGTAGATGCACCAACATTATCAACAATCATACTAGGCTTGTTAGGAACAAATTCTTTAGTACAAAGAAAACTTTTCAAATTATCACTAGAGAAATTTCGTGAGAGTTCCTTAGAAACATTCAATTCATTCTCAAGTGATAAAGACTTTTCAACAAGCATAGAAATCTCAGATTTCAAAGAATCAATCAAGATATGTGATTTAGACAAATCATTCGCCAAAGATTCTTTATTAGATTTCAAAGAATCAATTAGGACATGTGATTTAGACAATTCATTAACAATAGATTCATTCACATGTTTAAGATCTTGAAAATCCCCCAAACAATTTGTGTATTGATGTCTCAAAAGAGTGAATTTTTCCAACAAATTGTTGAAGGAGTTTATAAGATCATATTCTTCTTGAGAAGTATTCATAGCAAACAGGAGTCAACAGATCTCACTCAAGAATTTAATCCAAATAGAGTGAACCCGCTCTGATACCAATTGAAAAAACGCTATGCCGACTCCAAAAACTTGTTTATCACAATTTATGCGGAATTAAACTATGAAGCAATAAACAATTCAATCACCCAAAATATATAAAGCAATAAAGAGGCAAACACAGATATTTTGGTTACGAAGAGAAAACCTTTTAGAAAACGTTCTAAAAGTAAAACCTCTTCGGGGTAGCCAAACCCAGGAAATCACTATCAAAAGATTATCTAGAGATTACAGACACTAGGAACACTTACAATCCTTTGCAAGACCTTGGCTCTGTAAGATCGACAAGCCTACAACTCGTCTCCTTGCTCACAATCTTCTTCAATGTGATTCTCCTTTATCGGACCCTTCCGATAGACTTCAATTAAGCACACAATTAAAACTAACAAAAATCCTCTAAGAGGAATCAATTTGGCTCACAACAAAATAATCACTCAAGCACAGCCTCACACGAACTCTCTGGGGGTGAAAATTCGTGCTTCTCTCTTCTATAATGATGTATATATACCCCCGACAAAACCCTAGACCTAACCCACTTAAAATCATGTTTTTGGGCCTAAAACTTACGGGGTGTCTGGACATGTTAATGGGCGGTCAGGACACAGCTTCGCGGAGCAAGATTTTAGTTTCTGTAAATGAGGTCCGGACCCGGGGAATTGCGGTCCGGACCCGGCCTGTCAAGTCTTCATCAACAGCTCTGATCGATAGGCGTTTGTGGTCCGATTGAGCTGAAATTTTGCAGGGACGTTCATAACACATGAATCTACATTATGAACGGTGGAGATTGGATTCTGAGCATTCTATATCAGTGTTTGAGCCTGTGAACAGTAGCCTCTGTATTTTGGAACTGAATTAAGCCAACACAAGAACTAACACCTATGATTAGCTCAAACTGAAAACCAATCAAATCATTTCTCTGTGATTAGCTCAAACAGTGGGTGGGATACAGCCACCAGACTCAATTTTATATACCGACAATCACTTTATTTCTATATAAACATGATTCTACTTGTTATGATTTGAATTAAATTCACAGTTTTCCAGTATGCCCCTAACCGTGATGTGCTTGAAAGAAGATTTTGGAGAAACTCTGTTTTGGTTGCATTAACCAAGACAATAAGTTGTTCTTATATTTATAACCAAAGGAGCTAAGAGCTCTTTACAATAATTGCAAAAAACTTAAGAAAATACTAGAGGAAAGTTTACAAACAGGCTAATAAGTGGAAGAAACAACTAAGCAAAACCACCAGCTTCTTCAGTGACACCTCTGGCTCTGGTTCCTACTCCAACTCCAGAAAGTACTTCGGCTTCCTACCAACACAAGCGCCAGAATCCACTCCCACAGATACAGTGCTCCCTCCATCGCCATCTGACTCTCCTTTGGATGGTCCTGCATCATCCTTAATTATTCCTTTAACCAAATAAGTGACTAGATCTTCAACTGAACCACCATCCTCATTGGCTCACAAACGTAGTTCTCTTGTCAGCATCCTTTTAAATTACAATTTCTCTCAAAAGCTTAAGTCGATAGGGATAAATAAATTTAATCATTTAATTATATTTTAACACTCTTTTTCATATGTGGACTCGAACTTCTTTTTAATGGACGAGAATCTACACATGATTTTTAATTGAAATGTAAGGTAAATAATAGAGTCAAGTTTCGAATTTAAGACCTTTAGCTCTAATACAATGTTAAATTATCGATTATCTCAAAAGCTTAAGTTAATAAAAAAAGATAAATTTAATCATTTAATCATATTCTAACACATCCTAATATGGGTTTCAACTTCATAATGATGATGCTTTAGGCATAACATAACAATAATATATCAGATAAATTCTTCGTGAGGAATGTTGTTGAGTGATTTCTGTTACCATGTTTTTATTTTACCAAATGTATTTGGGAGACAAGTTCGTAACAAAAGTGTTCAATATTAAATTATTGATTAAATTTCAAATTCAAAATAGAACCAACGACCTCCGAAAAAATGACAAACAAATCATAAAAAATCAGCCATGCATGCATATTTATTTGGTTGCAACTTGAAATTAGATTTGAAAGAAGTCCAACACATCTAACGTGGCCATTTTCATTTCCCTGTGGCATCCAATTCCTCTTATGATCCTTATCTCGATCTGGTGGTGCCGGGTGGAATCTAATTATCTAATATTGCTTGTGGCATCACTTTCCAGAATTATTGAGCGGAACAAAACAACTATCATTTATTTGTAATTATACTTCGACATTGATACTCCATTTACTGTATATTATTGCGCTAAAATGAAAAGGGCCACTTCTATTTGGTGTTTTTAGTTTTCTTTTCTTTTCTTTTTTGGAAAAAATATATATGAAAAAATGAATAACTTCATTTTGGATTCTTGAACTATCACGCATTTTGAAAAGACCTCCCAAATATTATAACAGCCACCTCTAAGTGGCCCACCGGCCACATCTGGTGTGGCCGAGTGTGGCGCTCGGCCACCCCCATTGGCTAGGGATAGCCCGCAGTCAGGAATAGGGGTCGCCAGAAGGCCACCCCCACCTTTGGGGTGGCTTGTGCCCTGAGGTGGCCGGAGGTGGCAGCAAGCCGCCTCCTGCCAATGGCTGCCCAACTAGCAGCCACACATTTCCATTTTTTTTTTTTTTTTTAAAAAAAAAAAGAGATAATTAATTTTTTAGTTTTATATATTTATATATTTTTTTAATCAAGAATGACACGTGTCACCATTTTATTGGCATTGACGTGACATCTAACATAATTCAACAAATTTTTTAACAAAATTTAACTCCAATGACTAAAATTGTTCTTTTGGCATGTTTGAGAAACTTATGATGAGTTCACTTTCATTTCGGCAAAAAACTTTAGACAAGATAATAAAGCCAAACTAAGATATGAACCCAAAGAACCTAGCCTTTTTTCACATATCCTAAAAGATAACTGTTGGGACCACATCCCTATGAGATTTATACAAGCTCCACAATACATCAACAACGTGGCTCAATGTAATTTGCACGATTTTGAGAAAGTAATTTACTGGTCATGAGCATGAAATTTGTATTGTATTTATTCCTATTGGGTAGACTAGCATAGCCATCTGTTTAGTCAAGAGAATATTTGAGGTATGTCATTGTTAGATTTTATTTATACATGCTATGGAGAAAGAATAAATCTATTGTTGAAATATTCTAACAATTTGTTCACATGCATCAGAAGATGGATACTTGAAATATCTACACCAATCATTGCAGGCAAGCTGTGTTGATGGTTGAGTACGTTATAGACTTGATCAAAGATGGGCCACACATGCACTACAATCATCGGGTCTATTGGGATTATGGCATTAGCCATGACTATTATCCAAGCAAGTTGTTAAGGTTGGTTGTTACTGATATTACACGCTAATTACTCCTTAGCTCAGAGGGATAGAAACCAGTGACAGGATCTCCCCATACATTAACCTGAATAAAACAAAAAGGAGCAAGGACATTTGTTAACAACAGTTTCCTAGTACCTATCAAGAATTCATTTAAGAAGTTGAGCAGCATATTTTATATGAAAAGAAGATATGCACAAGGAAACTACATTATATTGAAAATGCACAACCATATGCTCTTATGTGCTGCCAAGATTACCATGTCACAAAGCAACAGTGGGAAATACATGCTCATTTTAAAAATTTAAAAATACATTGCACAGGAGAAGGTTTACTTGACGAACAAGCTTGATCTGGTTTTGCTTTTTCACTAAACATGATTGATAATTAGTCGTTTTCAAGGTAGCTAGAAGGGATTGAGTCACTGGCATCTGTTCCAAAAACCTCACAAAATGCAACTATGAACCATAAATCAAATCTTGAAGCACACAATTTAAACTGGAGATTTTTTTAGCTCAAGGATGATTTGGTACAATTTAAACAGAGAGAGAGAGAGAGAGAGAGAGAGAGCATACTTCTGCGTTAATCTCTGCTGATTCCACATCAACGTTGATATCATCAATAATTTTGATGATTTCTACCAGTAATCTAGGTCTATCTGCTATCTCTATACAAAGTAAGCTGTAAATTGAAGAGAAAAATATATAATAAGATGATAGATCAATATATGCAACCATTCTTTGCAAACAAGTATCAAACTTCATTCAGAATATGACCACCCAACAGGTTGGATCTTGCGAAGGTAGAACCACAAGAGAAACATAAAAATGAACAACAAATTACAATGCTAAAAGACAACTTAATCACAAGTAGCGAACCTCCTCTTATGTCCATCTTCCTTCACTTGTATCTGAGTTGCAATATCAACATCAAGCTGCATAACAAAATCACAAACTTCAGTTCAAACCTGTAAAGTTACAGAAAACACATGAAATTGAAGTTGGTTGAGCTAACTAGATCATAGCCATGAAAACTTTGATTCCCAATGTATTACAAATTATACTTTCTACTGAATAAGCCTCAGCCATGGCACAAGAAGGAAAATGAGAAAGGCATACGGTAGAATAATTGAGTAAGACTGCTAATTATTTTGCATGCAAGAAAAATCTTTCAATGGAAAGCCTGCTGTGCAGATGAGCACACCATTATGCAATTGCAATTCCTTTCAGGTTGTAATTAAAAAAAAATTATTGTAATTGGGTTTAATTGTGTCACATTAACCATTCATACTTGTCTAATCTTTTTAATATGAAACTTAAATTCTTTTCCACCCATGTGTTTAAACTCAACAAAATCCAATAAACACATGTTGCATTTAGTGCCCTCAAAGAATCCAGTTGTGGTAGAATTGAACTATTAAACTTGCATATTAATGTGAAATCAATATTTACTTTCAATTCTTAAAAAGCAAGATGAAGAGGAACACAGGACAATATAAGATCTATTTCCCGACTTGTCAACTTATTGTAGAGTGTTTCGAATCTTAAATCCATGTATGTCAGTGCTTTAACTGTTTCAGCATAAGATTGAAAATTAGAAATTTTCCAAAATATCAGAACCCTTAGAGTGAAAATCGGAAATTCTCCAAAATATCATTGACATTTTAACATTGGTATAGGTGTTTCTATATTCTATGCCTAAAGAAGTCAAAGACGCAGCAAATTCTGAAATAAATTCCACTATCAGAAAAAAGAGAGAAAGTTATACCAAGTCTCTTGTTTGTCTCTACCTTCTTAGAAATAAGGTACCAGCCAAAATTAGTCACTTGGAAGAAGAAAGATTGTCATATCCAAACAGATTATAGAAATCTCCACCTGATTCCCATAACCAATTTCATGAATTGCTGCTTTCAATCAAAAAACCAAATAATAAATTCAACAATAACTCAAAAATTTCCAATGAAAATATTAAAAGTGTAAATTTCAACCATTGCTGGAACTACTTGCAGTTAGGCTCCAACAGCAACAATAATGAAAAGAGCGTTCCCAAATTGTGCAATATGATCTAAATTTGATATTGAGAAAATCGTAATAGAGTAGTGCAAAATTTATATTGAAGTTTTGTAAAAATTTAGGATGGGATTGACTTCCCATTTGCAGAATTTATATTTCAAACAGAAACGCAAGAAAAAATTAAAAAAGAAAACAACACTGGAAATCCCAATGAAGTGAAAGATTGGAAACAATACTGGAAATGTTAGAGCTTTGCATAAATTTGATTGTCAGAAATGTCTGAAGAAGCATCTATATTTCAAATCCAACTTCTATTTGTCCGCCTTGAGCCTCTGCTTCTCATCACGAAGCATTTTCTTCTCAGCCTGCACAAGAAAAGGGAAATGCAGATGAAGCAGCAGTTTCTAAACGAAGTACATCCTCCAAACATATAAAAGAAAGTTGTTACTCTGAAAAAATCCCACCTTCAATTCTTTAATCTTCATTTTCAAATCCTCATTTAATTCATTTAGCTTCTGGGCTTCACTTTGTAACTGGGTCACCACTCACATAGCATCACTCAAAATGGCAGCCTTGTCTGTTTTGGCCGGCCTTCTAGGCACCAGGATAGAATCCTCCTTCTCTCTTACTATGGTATGCATAATAACCCTGCATCTTCATTTTCTGAAGTTAAAATCTTCATTAAAAACACAATACAAGAGAAAGCAATACAGTCCAAACACCCACTAGTAAAATATAACTGTGCATATAACAATCTTTGCAAGAAGGAAAGAGATTAAAGTAAGCATACTTGCATTTTCCTTTGTTTTTTCTTTTTCTTTTTGTTACACACTAATAGTCGTCTAAAGAGTAATGCTATTTTACTTACTTGTTGCTCAAGTGAATTAGTTTACTTTTATCATCAAGAAACTTTTGGAGAATATTTGTATCATCCATGCTATCTTTCCTTAAGAAATAGTTATTTACTAAATTACTATGTAGGAACAGGAATCAACCTTAAGTAGACTGCTATCAAAGGATCCGCACAACCCACACTTATGATAGCTTCACCCATTTCATAGTACATTCTGGAATACCAAAAGGGAGGCACATCTTTCTGCCATCTTCTTCTTCTTCTTGTGCCTATTTCAAACAAGTCAGTAACAAGACTCAATAGCTTAGCCAGTTCAAGGCAACAGGCAAAGGAGAGAACCAATAGTACTCTGCTATCAATAGTCTACCACAGGAAGGAATTGAGCAAACTGGTCCAACAGGCTGAATTTTCAAGCACTGCATACACAATATTTCAGCTGTAGCTTCCCTGCAAATAAATATTGATACTAAAGATATTATCTATGTACAATCAAGCAAACAATATAAGGGCGAACTTACATAACCATTAAATTTCACTGACTTTATCATGGCAGAATCTGCATGTAAATAACTTGCCAGAGCAATCAGCAGAGAACATTCAAGTAAATCTTCATAATTTGAAATTTCACCAGTTGTTGCTCCAACATTCAAGTATCTCATTCCATCCAGCCTTGAAAGTGAGATTACTATGATCCAGGCTTTCATAGGCATCAGTGCCTAATATTTTAAATTTCTAGCACATTAAAAAAAAAAAAAAATCTGAATCTTCAACACACTGAAAAGCCTATTTATATATAACAAAACCATGAAAATAAATTCCAAAGAATATATGGAAAGGCAGCACTAACAATAAATACATAAACAGAGTGGTTGGCTAACATGATATTCAGTTCCAGTCAAGCAATCAATTACACTTGAAGAAAAGTAAGCATTCCTTGTAGACCCGGCCAGAAAAAGAGTATGACGGGTGTAGAATCGGAATCAAGAGCTGCATCAGAGAGCTCTACAAGTAGAACAGATAACAAGCAAATCACACGCTTTTCGAACAACCATTAGCTTAAATTATTAATAACTGATAATGAACCTGGCATATACATATTCTGAAGAAAACACCTCGCTTCTTCGTCACTAAGTGGTCTTACCAACCATGGTAAGAAGCATTCAATCAATTTCAAGGGCATCATAAATAAGCTTCAATACAGAAGTTCTCACTGTCTTTTGGGGTAAAAATGCTTTCAAGCAAGTGAAAGAACCTATGGATGCAAAATACATGTTAGATGACTTTTAAGGACAGCTAGGATTCTTGATCATGTCTTTCAAGTTCCAAATGCTGATAAAAGGTGCTCAACAAATTGTAGGCAGAATACTATTTAAAAATGCAAAAAATATCGTTAATTGAATGTCCCCTTTTCACAGACTCAGCTCATTGTCATGCTTACAACATTTACTCACCCAATCTTCCTCATCATGGAAGTCCTCTGTATATTGTCCATTGTTTTGTGTACAAGTGAGGCTGACACATCTGAGCAAATTGCATAAATCGCCCAATGAACATCCATTTCATGAATTGATGCTTTTCTATGCATATCTCTCTGACCATCAAAAAGCCAAATAATAAACTCAACAATAACTAAAAATTTTCCAATGAAAACAGTAAAAAGGTAAAATCATTCAATGAACAGAGAGAGTTGCAGTTAGACAACAATAATAATAAAAATGGGATGGGAAAGACTTTCCTGGTCTATCAGATAAGAGTAGGTATAGAAAGAAAATGTAATAGAGTGGTAGTAGAGCAAAGAGTGAGATGAGAGATCAATAGATTATAAAGAGTAGGAGTTGTGAATGAAAAGAGGAGAAGGAGGAATTATGAAAAGAATAAATTAGTTTTACTATGTTTACTTGTAGAAATAAAGGTCTATATATATATTTTTGAAAATTAATTTGTATAATTTATTCACATCAATTAAGTTAAATACTCTTTATAAAGAAAGTAAGAGGTTGACCATGATCCTGGATTTTTGGGCTTGCTTGACACAGTTTCTAAGCAAAAACAGGTACCCTTTTTTACCTTTTGATTTGAGTAAACTCTGTTTGGTCATGGATAGAAGCAGAGGCCTTGGTAACATCATTCAAATATTTTTTTGTTTCTTCACGTCCAAGTTAAGAGAACAGCCAAAGAAGACGCAATTAATTTCTATCAAACTAAAATCCGGTAGACTACTTAAACTGAGCTATAGCCTTATCTAACTCCATCAAGGCATCAAATTTGATTTTCCAACCACAATAGCAATATACCTTTGGAAAAATCAACAAAGCAGCAGAGACGTCATATTCTTGGAGTAGTTAATTGGACTAAGAAATCAAGCACTGTTGTGAAGAAATCAAATGTGGAATGAAAAATTGTACTGATGAAAGTAACGATATCTAA
Source organism: Corylus avellana (assembly GCF_965113065.1). Classification (NCBI taxonomy): domain Eukaryota; kingdom Viridiplantae; phylum Streptophyta; class Magnoliopsida; order Fagales; family Betulaceae; genus Corylus; species Corylus avellana. The sequence continues at coordinate 3,903,803 of NC_142494.1, forward strand.
TTCCCAGCTTCTCAATTTATTGCATTGTTGCAGAGTGAAGAAGTTAATTTAGAATTGGCTCCAAATCTTAAATAGTGCTTCAATTGGTTCTGCACATGAAATCAGAAGCTCTTCTAAATCTCAAAACCCTCAGAAGTTACTGAGGAAGAAGGAATAGCATTGGCATATACTATTGCTATACACATCAGATAAAAGAGAGAAACATATACCAAGTCCCTTGTTTGCGTCTGCCTTCTTAGCCGGCCATACTCGGTCTCTTTGAAGAATTAAGGCTGTCTTATCCAAACAGATTCCAGTAATCCGCACATGATTCCCACAACCCATTTCATGAATTGCTGTCTCCTAAGCATGCGTCCATCAAAAAAATCAAATAATAAACTCAACAATAACTCAAAATTACCAATGAAATTAAATAGTACAAGTATAAGTTCCCTCCTTGAACGAACCAGCTAGCAATTAGGCCCCAATAGCAATAATAATGAAAATATATAGTTCGTCCAAATCGTTTAACACAATCTGATCTACATTTGACACTAGAAAATTCAAACAGGGTAATGCAAAATTCATATTGATTCTTTTATTTTTTATTTTTTTTATCAAAATTACGGATTGGATTGACTTCCTGGTCTATCATAAGTCTGTCATTTGCCATATCTTCTCTATACTAAAACCAACTCCAAAGACCAAACAATAAAACATTTGAAGTGAGCATTCACTTGAAAGAAAAGCAACATGTAAGGTTTCACTTGCAATGTTCAATGTTGTTTTCACTAGCAAATAGGGTGGGAGCTAGCAATTATAGTTTGAGGGGCAAAAGTACAAAATAAAAATATTTGGGGGGGGGGGGCATATTCTATTTTTTCTTATTAAATTCTAAGGGAATTTTAAAAAAAATTTGGGGAAACATGGGGTTTGCATGTAGTTCCGCCCTTGCTTGCAAAATCTAGCTCACCAACGCAAGCACAAGAATCCACTCCTACAAATACAATGCTCCCTCCATCGCCATCTGACTCACCTTTGGATGGTCCAACATCATCCTCTATTATTCCTTCAACCGAATCCAGTCGAACCTCTTCAACTAGATCTTTAACAGAAATGTAACGACTACCAATAAATGAGTTACACATTAATTTAATAAACCTCTGTTAGTAAAAGAGTTAGTATACCTATTATTTCTCTAATATTTAATTAAAATAGATAGTAGAATAGAAAATTGTTAGAGTGACTATAGAAAAAGCAATGGGTAAAATGAAAATTTGTACTTTTTCACTAGTCATTTTAGCTATTGTTGCTGGAGAGGCTCTCACGCAACTCAACTCTTAGGTACGGATTACGAAGCATTTTTTCATTAAAAAACAAAACACAACTCATGGGGTTTAATTGAAACGGAGCGTTTTGTATATATAATTCAAGAGCTGTTTAAAGAGCATCGTTTGCAACTGTGTATTGTCTTCTTCGTGACTGGCCTAATTTTTGAAACAATTTGAAACAGTGAAACTGAAATTTTGAAAGTTTGAGAATCATTTGCCGCTTACAAATGCAGGTAATGTCGATGCCCTCATGCCTCTGATGAGTAGTTGAGGGTGGGTATTTAGGATATTCAAAAAACAAATTACTGGAAGTAAGGGAAAATAACCTGACGCTCAAAAAGCTCAACCCCAGCAAAGGTTGCCACTAATTCAGAGATGATGATCAAAAGCATTTGTTAAAGACATGTACCCACTTCCTTTCAACAACTTAAATTTCAAAGCATTTGCATATTTTATTGTACACAAGATGAGCAGAAATCCACAACAAGTTCTAGTCACTATACTGTCTATGCATAGATGTTGCACCTATTTACATCTCTGACCCTAAGATACCAACACAGAAGTAGTTGAAAAAAAATTACATAAAAAACATAATAAAAGAAACACCATTGCCTTGCAAGTAGCATGAACCAAACCCTGGGTGTGTTCAATTTTAAGCAACTGGAGGGCGTAATACATGATCCTGTGATGTGTCAACTACAGCAGGTGCCTTGAATTGCCATGTTGAGACAACCAATGAAAGGCATCAGCTTGTGCAGAAAATGTACCCAACATTGCAGAGGGATGAGGCAGGGAGCCTGGTTGAGCACTCATTGCTTTCACTTGCTCCTCCAACTTGTCTTTGCCAGCCTTGAGCCTCTACTTCTCATCACGAAGCTCATTCTGCTCGGCCTGCACAAGGAAAGGGAAAGCTAATATTATACCTTGGCATCCTTTTACATGTTGAATAAGCAATATTGTGCAAATTTTTGAGGATAGACTATCAAGCGTTTCAATTTGCTTTCGCTCATCTCCACTGTTAAGCTTATTGATGATGCAAGGCCATGTGTCAAGTCTCACCTATTAAGGAAAAATTGAAGTCTCACGTGAAAGGGAAGTGTTACATCAATCAGGAAATGCAACAACTAAGGCCATGTGTTAACAGAACAATTGAAGGGGTACAAAGTAATGCTGAAAGTTTAACTGTACAACCGTTGTCTTTTGACTCTTTTGTCAAGTGTTAATTAATACCATGGAAAATTTTAGAAAAAAAGAAGTTGACGTACTGTCAGAAATCATAATGTTCAAGATATATACCAATTATTTATAAAGATAAAAAGTAATTGCATGCAATTTTATAGGTTTTTTTTGCTGAATTGAAAAATTCAGAATTCACATATATGGAGAAGATGATATAATGAGGAAAACAAGACAACTTACAGAAAAATGAAATTAGTGGGTGATATGCAGATCTGAAAGTATCTCTATGTTAGTATTCAAAGCTCTGTTTTAATATATTCAAAGCTCCTGTTGCTTCCTGCATAATCAGATAAAATAAAATCAACATTGTGCTTCTAATCCAAACAAAGCTATCAAACACATTTTAAAAAACAAATATAGAAATATGGATAAATGCCCAAATGATTATTGAGGGGGCACCACTTCCAGCTCTACCTCTTTCCCAGGGTTTCCTTTAAGAGTGAAAAAAAAAAAAAAAAAAAAAAAAAGAAGAAAAGAAAGAAGCCTTCACTTTAGACTCCTACTTTCTTGGCCTCAGTTGTGAAATGAGACTTTTTGAGTAAGGAGTGAGTTGAGTGAAAACAGCACGATATCAAGGCAAGTGGAAGTGGAAGCATGGAAACCAAGATGAAGAGGATGGAACAATTTGATTGATCACTACAAGCCCAATCCTGAAGATGCTATTCCAGGAGTATTGTAGTTTCCAGGTTTGGTTTTCCAACCACAAAATCGAGATGCCTTTTAAGAGATCAACAAAGCAGAAGAGGCGTCACATTGATCCTCAATGCAGTTTGGAGTGAAAAATCAAGTTCAAGTAGATTTTGCATCTTTTTTTTTTTTCATCTGAAATGTAAATTTCATCCATTCATTCAACAAAATCTACATTTGACACTGAGAAAATCCTAACACAGTAATGCAAAATATGTATTAAATTTTTGTCAAAACTTGGGATGAGGTTGACTTCCCTGATCTATTATTATAAGTCTTTTACCTAATACATGATGCTACCGTTCGTAGAAATTAAATTGCAAATGGAAACACAAGAAATATTTAAAAAAGGAAAAGAAAACAATACTGGAAATGCCATTGAAGTGAAAGTTAGGAAACAAAATGTAAAAGTTAGAGCTTTGTACAAATCTGATTGTCGGCAAGGTTTGAAGAAGCGTCTATACATAAAACCATCAATTGTTCCTGCATATGAAATCAAATATGATATATATCAAAGCCTCATAGAGTAAAACGAGGAAGAAAATTACTGTCTAATTGAAGAATTAAAAACCTGATAAATTTGGCAAGTTTGGCTTGCATTCCACTCTATACGATTACCATCTCCGCCATTTTGAAAGTTTGGAACGTGAGCAATCTTTTGCCAATCCTCTCCCAATCTTTTGCCAATCCTCTCCCATTCTTTGTTCACATCTTTCCTCTAAGCAAGGACACTTCGCAATTATCAAACGACGTAAAGAGGTGAGGCGGTGCATACCTTCGGGCAATGATATTAAATTCGGACAATTTACGATTCCAAGCTCCTAAAGTGAAGTGAGATAGCCTATCCACTCTGGCAAAGATGCCAAACTAGGATAGTCCATAATTTGAAACCCTTGGAGAGTGGTAACATCTCTAAGCTCTCTTGGGAGGGAAACCAATTTGGAACATCTATTATAGATAGATGACCAAATCTTGTAGGTCCAAGGCATCCTGCGCCATCTTCATTCTCATTGCTGATAAGTTCCTTGCAGCGAAGAATAGACAGATTTTCAAGTGAGGTGAGATGTTGAAAGAGGTGAGACGTGGATATTCGCATTTTACAACAATTGAGATCAATATGAGCACTGCACTAACAAGAGACACATAAACAGCGTGGATGGCTAACATGATCTTCAATTCCAGTAAGCAAAACAAATGATTTCACTTGAAGACAAGCAAGTTTTCTCACTGGCTTTTGGGATTAAAATGCTTTCAAGTAAGTGGAAGAAACCTGAAAATGCAAAATACTTGTTAGGTGGAATTTAATGACAACTAGGATTTTTGATCATGTCTTTTAAGTTCTAAATGCTAATAAAAGTTGCTCAACAAATTGTAGGCAGAATAGTATTTACAAATTCAAAATAATATGGTTAATTGAATGTCCCCTTTCACAGGCTCAGCATGCTTGCACCATTTACTCACTCGATCTTCCTCATCATGAAAGTGCTCTGTATAGTTTCCATTGTTTTGAGTACAAGTGAGGTTGACATATCCCAGAATATTGTAGAAATCCCCCAATGATTCTCACATCCACTTCATCAATTGATGATTTTTTATACAAGTCTCTGCTGACCATCAAAAAACCAAATAATAAACTCAACAATAACTCAATTTTCCAATGAAAACAGTAAAAAGGTAAAATCAATCCATCAACAATGACTCCAATAACAATAATAATAAAAAGAATCTCTCTAAATATGCATTTGATTATGAGAATACTAAGAGTTATGCAAAAAATTTATTGAGTTTCTAAGAAAATTTGGGATGGGTTTGACTTCCCTAGTCTATCATAAGTCTTTTATCCAATACCGATCACTGGCATTTAAACAGAGGATTTTTAAACACGTATAGAGAGCGAGAGCGAGAGAAAGAGAGAGAGAGAGAGAGCATACTTCTGCGTCACTCTCTGCTGATTCCACATCAATGTTGAAATCAGCAATAAAATTGATGATTTCTACCAGTAATCCAGGTCTATCAGCTGTCTCTATATAAAGAAAGCTGTAAATTGGAGAGAAAAATGCATAATAAGACGATAGATCAATGCACCCATTCTTTGCAAACAATTATCAAACTTCATTCAAAGTATGACTTCCTCTTTGGTCCACAAGAGAAACATAAAAATGAAGAACAAATTATAAGCGAAAGGACAACTTAATCATAAGTAGCAAACCTCCTCTTAGATCCATCTTCCTTCACTTGTATCTGAGTTGCAATATCACATCAAGCTGCAGAACAAAGTCACAAACTTCAGTTCAACTTTGTAAAGTTACAAAAAAGCACATGAAATTGAAGTTGGTTAAGCTAACTAGATCATAGCCATGAAAACTCTGATTGATCCCCACTGTATTACAAATTATACTTTCTATTGAATAAGCCTCAACGATGGCACCACATGGAAAAAGAGGAGAATATTTGATCAATAAACAGAGGACTAATCAATGGAGCCAAACTTGAAACATCCTCTGAAGAAGATGGGAAAACATGATCAAACAGTTGCTGCTCAAGCTGACAGACCTGCAATTTATGTCAGTTTTTATCAAAATTATGTAACTATCACATACTCCATTCAAAATCACAAAGCTATTCCCATTTTTCTTGTTCATCAAATATCAGAGGAACGCATAAAAATATAAAGGGATTTCCAATACATATTATCTCATCAAGGGACATAAGGTATCATGCATTCAGAGTATAAGAATAAATCTTAAATCTACCCCATAATCATAAGATACCCAAATATTCTACATTAACAAAATGGATAATAACTCATAATATTCAAACACTAGTTGTGCATGTCCAGGTTTAAATATCAAGATCGTGCTTCTAATCCAAACAAAGCCATCAAACACATTTTAAAAATCATATAGAAATCCGGGAAAATACCTAAACAACTCTTGAGCCCAACTCCCAGCTCCCCACCTCTTTCCCAGGGTTTCCTTCAAAAGGGAAAAAAAGAAGAGCTTCATTTTAAAGCTCCCTTATTGGCCTCTGTTGTGAAATGATATTTTTTCAATCAAGGAAGGAGTGAGTTAAGTGAAAAGGACACAGTTCCAAGGCAAGAGGAAATGGAACATGGGACCAGGGGCAAAGACAAATAAAAGTTACAGGCCAACACGTATAAAAGGAATTGTCTCTTTTTCGGCAATTGACATGGAGCACCCTTTTCACAAACGCCTCCTGATCCACTCCAAGGCTAATATCTACTGCTTCAGCTTTCAGCACCTTATGATCTTTGAGAAGATAATTAAAAGACCAAGCCTTAAGATGATATTCTAGGGATCATATAGATTTTTCTTAATTTTTCCATCTGAAATTCCAGACTTCTCAACTTAATGCTTAGCTGCAGAGTGAAAAAGTTTCGAGTTGGCTCCAAATCTTAAATCCATGTATGCTAGTGCTTCAATTGTATCTGCATATGAAATCCAATAAATTAGAAATTCTCTAAAATCATGAATCAGATATGCTTCAATTGCTTCAATCGTTTCTGCAAGTGAAATAAGGAAGAAGGAATAGCATTTGACATTTTAACATTGGTATACGTATCACTAATACAATTCCACCATTAGATAAAAGATAGAAACTCAATTATACCAAGTCTCTTTGAAGAAATGAATTTGTCTTCTCCAAACAGATTGTAGAAATATCCACATGATTCCCACAACCCAGTTCATGAATTGATGCTTCCTATCAAAAAAACAAAATAATAAATTCAACTATAACCCAAAAATTTTCAATGAAAATAATAAAAATGTAAATTGTATCCGTTCGTTCAACAGAATCTACATTTGACACTAAGAAAATCCTAACACAGTAATGCAAATTTGTATTAAATTTTTGTTAAAATTTGGGATGGGATTGACTTCCCTCATCTATTAATTATAAGTCTTTTACCTAATACGTGATGCTACCGTTTGTAGAATTTAAATTTCAAATTGAAATGAGAGAAATGTTGAAAAACTGAAAGAAGAAAACAATACTGGAAATGCCATTGAAGTGAAAGATAGGAAAAAAATACTATAAATGTTTGAGCTTTGCTCAAATCTGATTGTCTCAAGAAGCGTCCATACGGGAAACTAAATGCTTCCTGCATATGAAATCAAATAAGATATATATCAAAAGCCTGACAGAGTAAAATAAAGAGGAACAACAAGAAGAAGAAAAATTATTGACTAATTGGTGACTTAAAAACCTCAAGACATTGGCGAATTCGGCTTGCTATCCATTCTTTGAGATTACCATCGCCGCCTTTACGAAAGTTTGGGACGTGAGCAATCTTTGGCCAATCCTCTCCCGTTCCTTGTTCACATCTTTCCTCCAAGCAAGGACACTCCGCAATTGTCAAATGACGTAAAGAGGTGAGGTGGCGCATACCTTCGGGCAGTGATATTAACTTCGGACAATTTACGACTTCAAGCTCCTGAAGTGAAGTGAGATCGCTTATCCACTCCGGTAAAGACACCAAACTAGGGCAAACCATAATTTGAAGCCCTTGCAGAGTGGTAACATCTTTAAGCTCTCTTGGGAGAGAAACCAAATTTGGAACACCAATGATAGATAGATGACCAAATCTTGTAGGTCCAAGGCCATGTGCGCCATCTTCATTCTCATTGCTGGTAAGTTCTTTGCAGCGAATAATAGTCAGATTTTCAAGTGAGGTGAGATGTTGAAAGAGTGGAGAAATTGATATTCTCATTTTACGACAATCAAAAATCCCCAGGGTCACAAGAGAAGTGAGGTTCTGCAGCCACTCTAGTGGTAGATATTCAAGTTGCTCTAATTCCAGAAGATAAAGATACTTCAATTTGGAGAGATCGGAAAGGGGAGAGGGAGAGGAGGGTGTTGTTAGAGACATCATAGGGCAATTGCTTATACATAAAAAAGAAAGGGAAGGAAAGGAAGGGAATAATGGAAGATGATCTGTTTCCCTCGTCTTTTGCCATCCCCTCAACTTTGGCAAATCAACAAGTCTGAGAATTTTGATGGGAGAAGAGGACACGTCATTACCATCATTGCTTATGTACTCCAGCTCACTTAAGTGACTAAGACAAAGATGCTTGAGAAAAGGGAATCGGTCCAATGGTGGGATATGTTGAAGCCATTTACAACCCGATATTTGAATAAAAGTCAAATTTGAGAGCGAGGACACCCAACTAGATAACCTCACACCTGCATACCCAACTATATATAATAATTTCAAATGTAGGTGTGGCCGAAGGTTTTGCAACAGTTGTTCATCATTTGCAATTGCCTTATCACTTTCATCACTAGGTTCTGGGTCCCACTCCAACGTCAGACACTGAAGATGTCGCTTCCTCTCCAAGTTTGCAGCCTTAGCTTTTGATGGAGAATATCTCGAGTGCTCTAAACCCTTGATCCATAAGTCTCCTCTCAACTCATCTAAACCATCCAGCTCCCCTAGCCCACCCTTTGGCTTGGAAAGAAAACTTTTTTTCTTCCCTAAAATGTATAGCGACAATGTTTGGAGAGCAATCAATTTTCCCAGTCCATGAGGCATATGAGTCAAGCTATCACACCCTTCTAGCCCAAGATGCCTAAGGCTGATTAAGTTTCTAGTCTCTTCTGGCAATTCTTTAAGCCCACGACAAAACTCAAGTCTTAGTGTTTGCAAATTCTGCAATTTAGTTATAGAAGCAGGGAGTAGTTTGATATCTTCATTCCTAGACAGATCTAGAAATCTTAAATGCTCTAACTTTCCAATGGAAGTCGGCACTTTTTGAATATTCGACCGACTCAAATTCAAAGCACGCAAGCATTTAAAACTTGAAATAAGTGTATTAAAGACTGGCTTATTCAACTCAAGTACTGAATTGTTCCAGTTAAATACATCATCAAGTCCTGGAAGTATTGGAATGCGTAGAAGAAGTGTTCTCATTTTGTTAGGCTTGGGCAAAAGAGCAGGAATATCTGGTAATGAATCTGAAGAATGAAATGCCACATGACGAGTTCTTCCAACTACTTTTTCTCTATCTGGATATAAAATTGTGCACTCCTCACCTGCTACTGACTGTGCAAGATCGTGAATAAGGTCATGCATTTTGCACTTTCCTATTTCACCAACTATATCTCTTTGTACGTCTTGGAAAAACGACCTCCAAAGCAAATCCATAAAATATTCACGACCAATATCTTCAAGATGTCTATTTCCATATGATGAATGAAGAAAGCCTTGAGCTATCCATAACTGAATCAACACCTTCATTTCAATTTCATAATCTTTTGGAAACAATGAACAAAAAGCAAAACATTGCTTTAAGTGTGATGGGAGACGATCATAACTCAACTTAAGTATTGGAAAAATATCATTTTCTTGTTGAGTTATTTTGTAAAGATCATGGTTTTTAAAGTACAACCAATCATCTTCCGAATTTTTGAAATATAATAGACACCCAATGCTCCTTATAGCAAGAGGAACTTGTGCACACTTTTGTATGATCTCCCTTCCAATTTCTACTAGCTTTGGATTATTTGGCTCTTCCCCGTTTTTAAATGCCATTTTCTTAAATAAATTCCAAGAACTGCTTTCAGATAAACCTCTCAAAGGATATGGTGAAATTGTACCTGTAATCTCTGCAATCTTTTCGCTACGTGTAGTAATCAAAACTTTGCTTCCTCTTAGGCCACCCACTAACAACTTTTCCAAGTTGGACCATGTACCACGATTCTCATTCCACACATCGTCTAAAACAAGTAAATATCGCTTCCCATCAATTTTTGCTCGAAGCTCACTTTGCAATGGATCCATCTCAAGGCTTTTAGGTCTCTCCTTAGTCGCAGATTCTATAAGCTTTACAATGATAGTTTTCACGTCAAAAGGATCAGAGACACATGCCCACATCCTCAGGTCAAAATGTCTTCGAACCTCCTCGTCGTTGTACACATACTGCGCAAGCGTGGTCTTTCCTTGTCCACCAATCCCAACTATGGGAATTATGGAAACATTCTTCTCATTCATATTGGGATCGAATAACAGCTTTTTAATAGACTCCTTATCATCCTCTCTCCCAATGACATCTTCCCCATGTACAAATGAATGTGTATCTTGTCTTTTCACATGCTCAAACTGTGTCGCTGTGGTGTGCTCATTGAAGCCAAATTTGATCCTATCAATTGCAATTTCATCCAGTCTTGCCCTAACTGCCTTGATCCTATGACCCATTTTAAAGCCATATACAAGCTGGTTCGATTTGGAAAAGAAGATGCGTACCTGTAATACTCCCAAATATTTAGTACGGTCCATTGCGAAAAGTTAAACATTTTTTGGGCTATATGTGTAATTAAGGAAAATATGAAGGTCATGTTTGTAATTGTCGTAAGTTTAAGTTAGAGTTTTTTTTTTTTGGTTGTTTTATTTACAACCATCCATTCCAATCCGTTCACGGTGATAGTTTTAGAATTCCCTTACCATTGAATAGTTGGGTTTATAATGGGGGCCGATAATTTATGTGACTTTTTCTAGACGCCATTTGCTCCTTGGAAAGATGTCGCAACTTAATTAGCTGTACATTTTTTGCATATGGTTAGTACTCTTACAAATGAGACTGTTTTTTGTAAGACTCTATTTATAGCAGTTGTAAGGATAAAGAAAACAGACAAAACAATGGAATATAAAAGCATCTATATATGTCAAAATGATACATGAAGACATTGTTACTGTAACGTCCCATATTTGATATAAGTTAGTATGAGTTTTAGCCCAATGTCTTGGGCTTTAGATATATGAACCAATGTTATTGGCCCTAGTGAACTTAATAAAAATTGGATCAAAGACCCTAAAAGAGATTATAAGAGATAATTAATTTCTTAACCTAATGGACTAATCCATGGCATAGTCTTATCCCTAATGATGGGCATAATTTAATGTTTCATTCATAATTTTGTAAGATGATAGTTTATAACCAGAAAGCAATTTAAGTCTATGTGTACAAGATGTGTTGATCTTTTTGGAAGAAAATATTGTCCTTTAAAAATGACGTTTATAATGATGTTCATTCATGAAATAGACATAGGATCTAATACCAAAAGCCAAAAACCAGAAACTTTTATAGCCAAAAACCTCTTTTCAATGGCTCATTTGAGTGGTAAAAACCTTCTAAACATAACCCTCAAGCGGTGTTAAGACTATATCAAGAAAATAAGTAATTTCTCATATATGGCATCAAGAAGAGCTTTGGGTTAAATCTGGAAATTAAACTTTCAGTCCATGGCATGTTTAGGTGGGTATTTGATCCAAATTTCGTCAAGTTAAAAACCTTAGATATATGTGTTGTGGGCCAATGGGCCAAGTGACCAGAGTGTAGTGCTCTAATTTAGGTCCATTTAGTGAGTTGTGGGCCTTATCTGGTTTACCTAGTTAGGAGGAGGTTCAAATGGGCCATTTCTTACCCAAGCCCCCATAAAAACAATTTTGAGAATTTTGGAAGAAAACTAAACCACTTTTTTAGTGAAATTTCAAGATTAACCCTACTTTCGTTTATTTATTCAAAAGTTATGAAAATATTAATAGAATGAGCTCCTAGAATATGATACATTTTAAGTAAAAAGAAAACTTTATGTTCGGACCAAGGTACAAAAAAGAAATAAACATTAAAAATATTTTTTAATAAAGAGAAAAGAAAAGAAACTTTAGGGTTAAGTTTTTAACTTATTTCTAAGAATAAAACATCTCTAATAATAGAGGGAAGGTTTGAAAGGTCAAGTAACTTAGGAACGAATTTTAATCACAATTTACGTGCCTAGTATAGGGATAATTTCGCTAAACCTTACTATTCAGTCTATTCAGGTTTTAATAGTTGTCGCCTAACTTTTAGTACAGTATTGACTATCGAGGTAATTTGTACTCTTTGCCACTTCTAAATGCATGTCAATTTAAGTGATTATTGCTTTTATATATATATATCAAAGCAATAATTGGGTTTATGATGAAATTATCTTGAGATTAGAATTTCCATACCGTTCAATAGTTGGGTTTAACATTATAAAGAACAAATTGTTGTTGTTGAGAAATTTTAAATTACGTAAAATGATATATATTTGCTTTGGCTTGTGTTGTGATAAATATTTGTATGCAGGTTTAGGAATGCTTTAGTGACAGACAACATCATGTGCACATTAATAAAGAATTTACCTGTTTTGCCATCTTCTTATCCTGTGTCATTAGTTGTCGACGTAAAAGTTGAGTGGAGTAGTCATCCAGCAAGTCGTCGGCGTCGTACATGGCATCCTTGAGCTTCCGAAGCCAATCTTTGATCACATGGTTATGGGCCTGCTTCTCCTCCGAGTCCAAAAGCACAGCTTGGATGGTGGAAACGGTGTCCCCGAGCTTTCGAAGCTCATTTTTGAAACCCCATAACACTCCAATCTCTTGGAGAGCAAGAGAACCCAAACTCCTAATGATGCTCCCAGCAGTGTCGTAGAGAACTATTTCAGCCATTTGTGGGTTGTGGGTGGTGAGTCAAGTAAACCGATCTTGAGGGAATTATTGATGATGCAGAGGTGTATAGGATATATTATTGATGATTTAGAGGTGCATCATTGACTTGACGTTTTTTTTTTTTTCTTTTTTTTTAATTTTTGGTAACATGATTGACTTGACGTTCAAACTTTAAAGGGAGTCCATTAGATATGATGTGGCCATGCATGTGTGGCTCATAGTTCACATCTTAAATCTTCTTATCATCTCGCGGAATCAATTTCCAAAGGTCATGATCAATATATAATGGGTGGCTCATAGCCGTGTGGTCTTATATGCATGAATAAGAAAGTATTTCATTAAAAAAAAAAAATGTATTTCATTAACAAAGAAATTTTGATATATTATAATTAAGTTATTACGGAATTTACAGTGTCTCTTCTAAACTTTTAATTCAAATAATATCTTCTCTAAACTACCAAAAAAAAAAAAAAAACTCAACAAATTTTTTAATAAGATAAAAATATTCTTATAAATTCAAAATAAAAAAAATAAAACAAATTCTTTTATTTTTTTTTCTTTCATATTTTAAAATTTGGCTACCCATTTTTTTTCTTATAATTTTTTTTCTTAAAAAAATGGTTTTATTTTATTAAGGGCAATTTCATCACGGGGAAACATTAATTAACAATTTTTGTAATTCAAAAGGTACATTGTCCTAATTAATTAAAGTTTGAAAGATATTGAAGAGAACTGATTTATCAAGTACTCACAAAACAAAACAAAAAAAAAAAAAAAAAAGATTTCTCAAGAAGACAAAAATAGTCCTATAAATTAAAAAAAAATTAATTAATTAATTTAAAAGAAACAAAAAATTTTAATGCTCTTTCTTTTATATTTTTGAATTTAGCCACTTTTATATGTTTTTTTTTTTAAATTTTATTAAAAGTATTTTCATCATTGATAATTTTTCATAATTTAGAAGGTATGTTGAAAATTTGAGAGAATGTTGAAGAGAACTGAGTCGGCCATTTGTCCTAACATCCCTTACCATGACTTTTAACATTCTTTGCATGAATGGGAACCGATTGCATCATTTTCATTGAAACCGTGTTAGAGGTTGGTCCATTCCATATCATTATCAGTTGAACGTACAGGAAAAGATTTGGAAATCGTGGGAGTCGTTGGTGCATCATTATTCCTTATTCATTGAGTTTTTTTTTTTTTTTTTTTTTTTGTAAATTGGACATAATTGTCAGTTGAATCAAAATAGTTGAATGTAACCCGCGTGAATAGTTCAAGGAGTGCCAATTATGTTCGAAGATAATGTAGAGATATTTAGTTGGAAAATGGAACCCGCGTGAGTAGGTGGGACATCACTATTAGTTGAATGGGAAATGTTGAAAAAATGCGGGAGTGGGCAGGAAGAGTTGAATGGAAATAAAAAGAAAAAAAACTTTTAATTGTGAAAATATTTTTTAAAATTATCAAAATATTGTTAATATTCTCCTCAATGACAATGATGAAACAATTCTTAACAAAATAAAAACAAAAAATACTAAAATTTCTAAAAAAAAAAAACTTAATTTTTGAAAATAAAAAATTTCTGTTTAAAAAAAAAAAATTCGTTTAAAAAAATTTGTTTTAAAAAAATTCTTTTTATTTTTTAATTAAAATTTTTCATTTAAAAAAAAATTAAAAACTCTTTCTTTTTTTTTTTTTACGAATTTATAGGTGTATTTTTGTCATATTGAGAAATTTATAAGCACATTTTTATCTTTTTGCTAGCTTTGGGGGACATTGACAATGTTTTAGTAGTTTGGGGGGACATTATCAAAGTTTAAGAAAACATTGTCAATTGAGTGGTAGTTTGAAGAGGTACGTGAACTTTACCATTTTATTTTTTATTTTTTTCCAATGGCTTACTAGTTTCCCTGTAAAAAAAAAAAAACAGATTATAAATTACTTAATTACTTAATTCCTCTATTTGCGTACTCTCCTCAATTTTCTCTAATTCATTATTTTTTGAAATCGGTTAACATAATTCATGAGTAGGTGAAATAATTGTGGGGGGTAGAAACAGCAACCAATTTTTTTAAATTTGCTTCTTTTTATTGATAATTCTTAAAAGATGGGAATGAATAAAAAGGAGTGTGTATAATTAAATTTTTCTTTCACAATTTCTTGCAAATTTGATTCTACTTTAATTGCTTTTTGTTCTACCAATTATTTTTTCTTTCACAATGTCGAGGTCTTAGCCGAGTCCTAACCGGGTCTCGGCGATATTCCGGCAAAGTCTTGGCAATGGCTCAGTCGGGTCTTGTGATTACAATCAAATCATTGCAATTGCATATCAATTCTTTGTGATTTGATTACCTTATTTGTAGTGTATTCAACTATCCTATTTTTCCTGTAAGTAGGGATATTGATTGATCTTTGTAAATCAATCAAGTGAAATAAGAGCAAAATGCAGCCTATGAGGCTTTATTATGTAGAAGTAGATCATAAACCGAATTCTTTAAAATCTTGTTTATTTTTTTTATTCCGTTTTATCTTTATTTTTCTATTTGATTATCATTTCTTTTAGCTAATTTCAGAATAAGAAGCTCAAACTCAAATAATAGTTTACAGTTTTAAAAAGAAAAATTATTTTACGGAAATTAAATAAATTTTTCTTTGACAATTTCTTGCAAATTTGATTCTACTTTAATTGCTTTTTGTTCTACCAACGATTTTTTTCTTATCAGACTTCAATTTGTCTAATTGTATTCTATTATCAATTTTAACTTTCTCTAACCATTCAAAAAATTTAACATACTCTTTAATTTCATTCATATATTTATAATAATCATTTCTAATTTTATTTCTTTTTAATTTCGAAAACATCTAAAAATCCATTCCCTTTTTTCATCAATTTCTTTTGCTATAAATTCATTTTCAAAGAAATCAAGAGCGCTTAAAAGATACATAAAAGGGCGTATATGCAGGAAACATGATTATGATCAATGTGTAAACACCATAATAAACCACCCAATTGGACCTTAGAGCATTCCTAGCAGCTTCACAAAAAATTACTCACCAAAATAATTAAAAGTAAATTTTTCTTTATTTTAACAACTCATCTTTTTCAAACACCCACAACAGCCTCACTATTTTAATAATCCATTTTCACTATTCTATTTAAATATTATTTTTCAAAGATTTGTTTATTTTTTCTCTAACTTTTGTATTTTTGAATATTTGCATTTTCCTAATGATCTATTTTAAGAATATTTGTCTTATTTAATATTTTTAAAAATTTGTAATTTTCCGATAATATTCTTTATCGAACGGTAATATTCTTGGTTGGTTTTCTTCGGGAGAAAACCACCCAGATTGTGAAGGAGGAAGTGGGTTTGTGGAGAGAAATGGCGCTAAATGCTAAATGGGTGAGAGAAAAGAAAAAGAGAAAGGAGAAAGGCCTGCAGAGAAGAGAAGAAAAGAGAAAAAATTAAAAATTAAAAAAAAAAAGAGAGAAATTATTTGTTTAATCAATAGATGAGTGAATGGTACTCACTATTCACTCACCATTTTATTTTGGTTAAAATAATGAGTCTAAACAGTGAAAATTTAAACCACTTTTATTAAATTACAAATAATTGGAATCCCAATCCCATGTTAAGTATGACTTGAATTAAAAGTAATGTTGAGACCCAGTGGTTTGTCTCCTTCTTCAAGTATGAGAGGTTCTTGGTTCAACCAATTTGCTCCTTTACATGTGGGTTTTGGAGTCCTTCTCTTATGTGTACTTGGACTTCTTATTTGACTTATAGTAGGAATCCTAGACCAACATGTAAAAGGAGAGTTAAGCTTTTATATAAGGAACAAAGCACAAGGTGAATTTGTGTGTGCCAAACGTGAATATATGTGAGCACCAAAGGGAGGATAAAAAGACAGAGAATTTAAGAGAAGGAGGTACAAGGACTGTCACAGTGTTTTCTTCTTGGTAATTTTAGAGGAGCCAAAAACAAGTGATTAGAAGAAAAAAGTGCTGCAGAGTGAGAGAAGAAAATAGAGATCAGCCGTCATCTGCTCTAGCAAAAGAAGAGTTTGTACATCAGTCTTTTGTATTCTATTTTGAGAATAATCTTTCTTGTGTAATAGTGAGATTTGAGTGTATTGGGGCTTTGGTATCTAAGTGATTTTCTATCTACTATTTTTGTACTTCATCTTTTGATAATGATTTCCCCCAGGAAGTCTCCTCCAGTGGATGTAGGCTTGTTAAGCCGAACCACTTAAATATTGGTATCGTGTGTGATTTGATTGCTTATCTTTGTTATTCCGCATACTTCTTATTTTTTGCATCTCACGGGTCTTGGGAAATAGGCTTAATTTCCTAACAATTGGTATCAGAGTTTTTGGTTTGAGTGGGAGTGATGGCAGTAGAAGAAACCGTGTTAGAGATTGGTCCATCATTCCATATCAATATCAGTTGAACGTACAGGAAAAGATTTGGAAATCGTGGGAGTCGTTGGTGCATCATTATTCGTTATTCATTGAGTTTTTTTTTTTTTTTTGGGTAAAGTCCATATACCCCTTCAAACTACCATCCAATTGACAATGTCCTCCCAAACTTTCAATTGCGACAATGTACCCCCCAAACTACCAAAATATTGTCAATATCCCCCCAAAATTAGCAAAAAGATCAAAATACCCCTATATATTTATCAATATGACAAAAATACCCCTAAAATTCAAAAATAAATAAATAAAACGAAAATTTTAATTTTTTTAATATTTAAACGATTTTTTTTAAAACCGAAATTTTTATTTAAAAAAAAATCAATTTTTTATTTTTTTAGATTTTTTTTTAAATATGTTTTAAAAAACGAAAATTTTATTTTTTTAAACGAAAATATTTTAATTTTTTTTAAAACGGAAATTTTTATTTAAAAATTATAAAAGAAAACTTTTTTTAAAAAAAAAAAAACAAAAAAACAAACGAACAATTTTCAATTTTTATAAAAAAAAAAATCGAAATTTTTTAATTTTTTTTTCTAATAAAAAGATTTTTTTTTAATTTTATTTTAGGTTTTTCCAGAAATTTTAGTATTTTTTTAAAAATTTTACTAAGGGTAGTTTCGTCAATGAGGGGTATGTTGACAATGTTTTGGTTGTTTGGAGGGTACATTGTCGCAATTTAAAGTTTGGGAGGACATTATCAATTGGGTGGTAGTTTGAGGGGTATATGGACTTTCCCTTTTTTTTTTTTTTTTTTTTTTTTTGTAAATTGGACATAAATAGGTGCATTTATGTGATGAGACAGTAAGCCAGTCAAATAAATATCCAATATTTGCCATTTGCTCTTTGAGAAATTGGACTTGGTACAATAAATGCTGGGGAAATTTGTGCCTTGGTGGATAAGATTTGGCAAAGCATAGAGAAGGATAATAGTAAAGCTAGAGTTGAGTGGGGTTGCCATGTTCGTTTGTCTCTTAAAACGTGTTGCTTCGTCTCTTAATTTCTTCTTCACCTCCTAAACAAGGGATTAGATATTACATATTAGGCACTTTCGGTTATTGACCACCAATATTATAAAAAGTTTTACTGCATACCAAAAGCAGCCACTAATCTTCAAGTTATTATCTAATTAATTACCTTCTTATGTTAAGAATAATAGGGATCTCTCGTCTAAGGGACGTCATGATTAAGTGTTTTAAAGGATCAAATGTCCAAGTGACATTCTAATTGACATGACTCATGAATTCAACACAAATATAATATAAAATTAAGAAGTTAATGTTAGGATTGAGGAATTAATCTAATCCGTTTAATTAAATGGATCGGGTTAAAATTAACTTACATAGTCTTATATACATACTTCGTCACGATTTAAACCTGACGTGCAAATATGAATTGTCACCCCTACTCTAAACTCATCAATTCTTACATGAAACGAGAATTCTCCAAAATTTTGTCGGAATGTCTTGAAATTTAAGCACAATAGTTAAGAAATTCCAATCTATGCTATATTAGGTTGATAAATGAAGGTGGGGTTTGTTTGTTGGGTTTTGCGTTGGGCCATTTTTCGCAATATATATATATTTTAATTTGTTTACGCCACCTAATATTTAAAAGATCCCCACTAATAGTAGTAGGCATTGGGTAGGTCATTGCTCATCAAATCAGCCAGGCCGTATTGGTATTGACGTATAAGTATTTCAACGATTATCGATGGGTTTCTATTTATAAGGACGGTGAACTTAGGTATCTTTATGTTTTTTCATTATCCAAATTAAATTTTTTCCAAAATTTATTCACCGACACCGATGCTATGCGTGTCAAATGTAATTCTTCCTTTTTTCTCTTGGCAAGAAAGAAATTATTTTTCTTTCAATTGAGTGCATTTTATTATTATAATTT
The DNA here is from genome assembly GCF_965113065.1 of Corylus avellana. Classification (NCBI taxonomy): domain Eukaryota; kingdom Viridiplantae; phylum Streptophyta; class Magnoliopsida; order Fagales; family Betulaceae; genus Corylus; species Corylus avellana. The sequence continues at coordinate 3,922,910 of NC_142494.1, forward strand.
CTCACTTTCTTGTAAAATAAGAAGCTGTACGTGACATCAACACGGTTAAAGCCGTGTGGCCGTGTCGGACCCAAAGGTGTTTAATATGGACGGTGAACTGGGTATCTTATAAATCTGCTAACAAAAAAGAGTCAACACTTTTTAAAATTGGTTCGATCTTTGTGAAGTGGAATTTCGTATTATTTGAAGATTGAATTCAATCAGACATGCATTTCCAGAAATTCCGGTTGGGTCTTCCAAGTAAATCCCATTTCTACTTTGCTTGACGTTTAAGCCACGCCACTGAAATTGGTGTCAATGGTTGACATGCATTTCCACGCCACTGAATTCAGTCTTATTTGAAGATTGAATTCAATCAGACATGCATTTCCAGAAATTCCAGTTGGGTCTTCCAAGTAAATCCCATTTCTACTTTGCTTGACGTTTAAGCCACGCCACTGAAATTGGTGTCAATGGTTCAAGGAGTGCCGTGTTAAAGATAATGTATAGATATTTAGTTGGAAAATGGAGGGCAAGTAGGTGGGACATCACTATTAGTTGAATGGAAATGTTGAAAAAAAATGCGGGAGTGGGCCAGAAGAGTTGAATGGAAATAAAAAGAAAATCACGTCTCATCAAGACAATATTTTTCAAAATTTTCAAAATATTGTTAATATTTTCCTCAATGACAATGATGAAACAATCTTTAATAAAATAAAAACAAAAAATACTAAAACTTTAGAAAAAAATAAAAAATTTCTGTTTTAAAAAAAAATAAAAATTTTCGTTTTAAAAAATTTGTTTTAAAAAATTTGTTTTATTTTTTAAAAATTAAAAATTTTCATTTTAAAAAAAAATTAAAAATTCATTTTATATTTTTTTTTTTTCAAATTTATAAGGATATTTTTGTCTTATTGAGAAATTTATAAGCACATTTTTATCTTTTTGCTACCTTTGGGGTGCCATTGACAATGTTTTAGTAGTTTGGAGAGACATTATCAAAATTTGAGGAGATATTGTCAATTGAGTGGTAGTTTGAGGAGGTACGTAAACTTTACCCTCTTTTTTTTTGTTTTTTTGTTTTTTTTTCAATGGCTTACTAGTTTCCCTGTAATTACTTAATTCCTCCATTTGCTTACTCTCCTCAATTTTCTCTAATTCATTATTTTTTGAAATTGGTGAACATAATTCATGAGTAGGTGAAATAATTGTGGGGTAGAAACAACAACCAATTTTTTTAAATTTGCTTCTTTTTATTGATAATTCTTAAAAGATGGGGAATGAGTGAAAATGAGTGTGTATAATTAAATTTTTCTTTCACAATTTCTTGCAAATTTGATTCTACTTTAATTGCTTTTTGTTCTACCAATTATTTTTTCTTTGACAATGTCGAGGTCTTAGCCGAGTCCTAACCAGGTCTCGGCGATATGCCGGCGAAGTCTTGGCAATGGCTTAGTCGGGTCTTGTGATTACAATCAAATCATTGCAATTGCGTATCAATTCTTTGTGATTTGATTCCCAAATTATGATAATACACTTAATATGACATAACTCACTTTCAAGATTAGTAATCTATGATTACGTTCAGTCTATGATAGAGATAAGATTAGTATTAGATAGGTTTAAGGTTTAAGAGTTGAATTAGAGTCATTAGGATTCCATCATTTCAAATTAGGATTATGTCATTTAAAATTAGGAGTCTTGTCAATTCATGAGTCATCTTATTGTACCTATATAAAAACTAGTTGTGATTAATGAAATGCAGAAAACTTATTTGTGAATTTTGTGCTATCATCCCATCCTCTTTGGAGTTTTGTGGCCTCTCTTACCCGAAAGTAGTTATTGTGGTCTCTCCTACACAAATCCCATTCCCGTCTCAACCCAACCTTGAGTATCCATCAGTCTGCAACCTGTTTTAACTCCATAATTCTTGCAAGCATATAAGCTCGAAGTATGTCCCACCTAGATCCTTTAGCATTTCTGAGTGTGAACCAGACAAGTGGACATACGTTTTTAAGTAACATGTAATACCCTGCCTCTCACAACGGGGTGAGAGTTCTGGGATCTTAAAATTAAAAACGTAATGCAATAACTAGGACCCTAGTTAAACATCCAGGATATAGACCAATTATTTATAAGGATAATAAAAATCATTACATGCAACTATAGGTTTCTATTTGTTAAGTGAAAAGTTTAGAATTCACATATCTAAAAATCATTTTCTGTTTTAGCATTCAAAGCTCCTTTCGCTTCACATGCATAATCAGATATCATTAAATCAACATACGTGAGACAAAAGGTAACAATATAGAGTAGTATTATTTTAAATAATAATACTGTAATAAGCATGTCGATTATTTTAAATCAACATGCTGCACGTGTTTAAGACATTTTGCATTATAAAATCTTTTATTTTCTTCTCCAAACTTTTCTGGGCTTAAAATACAGAAATCAGGATGATTACCCAAACGACTCTTGAGGGGGCACCCCTTCAAGCTCTGGCTCTTCCCCATGGTTTCCTTTAGTGGGAAAAAATCGCTTCCCTTTAGAGCTCTCTGGGCCTCTGTTGCCAAATTGAGACATTTTCAACCAGGGAGCAAGTTGAGTAGAAAAGGAACAATCTCGAGCCAAGTTCCAAGAGGAAGTAGAACCATGGGGGCATATGGCAGAGAGGAATGGAAACCATAGAACAAAACTTGAAAGAAAGATGAAGAATACAGAATGAGAAGCCTCAAGATCCTCTTCCCAAGAACCTCAAGATCCTCCCTCTGTCAAGCATCCTACCACTTCAACTTTCAAATCCTTACGATCTTTGAGAAGACATTACAAGCCCAATGCTTAAGATGCTATTCCAAGAGCAACATAGTTGCCAAATTTGGTGTTCCAACCACAATATCCATATACCTTTGGAAAGATCAACAAAGCAGCAAAGACATCGTATTCTTGGAGTAGTTTTGACTAAGAAATCAAATGTGGAATGAACAATCGTACTGACGAAAGTAACAATATCTAATTCCCAGCTTCTCAACTTAATGCATTGTTGCAGAGTGAAGAAGTTTTGACTTGTCTCCAAATCTTAAATAGTGCTTCAATTGGTTCTGCACATGAAATCAGAAGTTCTTCCAAATATTAAAACCCTCAGAAGTGAATGAGGAAGAAGTACTAGCATTGGCATTTTTCGGCATCATAGTAGCCATCATAATTTAACCATAATAGAGAAAAAATATATATATATATATATTTGCCTTCATCTCTAGCTCTACCTCCTATATTTGACTAATAACCTGACGCTCAAAAAGCTCAACTACAGCAAAGGTTGCCACTAATTCAGAGATGATGATCAAAAGCATTTGTTAAAGACATGTACCCACTTCCGTTCAGCAACTTAAATTTCAAAGCATTTGCTGATTTTATTGTACACAAGATGAGCAGAAATCCAAAACAAGTTGTAGTCACTATACTGTCTATACATAGATGTTGCACCTATTTACCTCTCTGACTCTAAGATACCAACACAGAAGTAGTTGAAAACAATTACATAAAAAACATAATAAAAGAAACACCATAGCCTTACACAAGTAGCATGAACCAAACCCTGGGTGTGTTCAATTTTAAGGGGAAATTTAAGTTTACACGTGAGGGAAAGTGTTGCATCAACCAGGAAATGCAACAACTAAAGCCATGTGTTCACAGAACAATTGAAGGGGTACAGAGTAATGCTGAAAGTACAACTGTACAAGCATTGTCTTTTGACTCTTTGGTCAAGTGTTAATATCATGGAAAATTTTAGAAAAAAAGAAGTTGACATACTGTCATAATGTTCAAGGTATATACCAATTATTTATAAAGATAAAAAGTAATTGCATGTAATTTTATAGGTTTCCTTTTGCTAAATTGAAAAGCTCAGAATTCACATATATGGAGAAGATGATATAATGAGGTCAACAAGGCAACAACTTACAGAAAATGAAATTAGTAGGTGAGATGCATATCTGAAAGTAGCTCTATGTTAGTATTCAAAGCTCTGTTTTAATATATTCAAAGCTCCTGTTGCTTCCTGCATAATCAGATAAAATAAAATCAACATACTTGGTACAAAAGACAACAACGAATAATAGTTTGATGGTATTTGACTAATTTAGAGACTGCGGTTAAAAGGGTATGCGCTTTCTTATGATATTAGTTTTCTCCCATATTTGGAGTGTTCTTATGATATTAATTTCTATCTCTACGATGAAACCAATCACATGCATTCAAGCTTTGATGAATGAATCTCAACTGTTGCTGCTTGGCATTTTTCTGATGAGTGAGAAAGAAAAGCACAATAAGGTTTCCAATTACTAATGTTCAATGTTGTTTTCACTTGCAAAAATTTGACTCATCATTTCAAGTAAGCATTCACTGTAGTTGTTGGCTCCAAATGCTAGAAATTTCAAGACTTTTTAATTATAAAATATTTTCTTTTCCCCCTCCTAGCTTTTCTCACTAACCAAATGGATAATAAATCCAAATATTCAATCACTAATTGTGCATGTCCAGATTTAAATATCAACATCGTGCTTCTAATCCAAACAAAGCTATCAAACACATTTTTTTAAAAAAAAAATAGAAATCTGAATAAATACCCAAATGATTCTTGAGGGGGCACCACTTCCAGCTCTACCACTTTCCCAGGGTTTCCCTTAAGAGGAAAAAAAGCTTCCCTTCAGATCTCCCTTCTTGGCCTCTGTTGTGAAATGAGACTTTTTGAGTAAGAAGTGAGTTGAGTGAAAACAGCACAATTCCAAGTCAAGAGGAAGTGGAAGTTGTTGGCTGCCAACAAGGTTTTTCCCTACTTAAGATAAGATTTTGATCAAACAAAATGGAGCAAGTCATACAAAGATTTATCTAGATGGTTCTCCATCCATCTAGAAAGTTCTTTACAAAGATTATTCTAGATGGTTCTCCATCCATCTAGAAGGTTCTCTTCAAAGATTTATTCTAGATGGTTCTCCATCCATCTAGAAGGTTCTCTTCAAGATGTATCTAGATGATTCTCTATTCATCTAGAAGGTTCTCAATTTGTCTTCATCATCTAGATGGTTCTACCTTGGGGGCCAAGTTCATTCATCTAGAAGGTTCTAACTTGGGGGCTAAGTTCATCATCTAGATGATTCTAACTTTGGCTATAAATAGCCAAGGGGTCTTATGCCTAAGATGATTGATGCTTGAGGAAGATCAAGAACAACACACACAAGAAGAGAAGTCAAGAGAGCCTCAGTTATACTCCAGAGAGAGAGTTAAGAAAAGAGTGTTTTAATACACCACTGAGAGTGTATATTAGTTTCAATAGAGGTTGTTTCTCTCTGTATTGTTTTACTCCTGTATTAACTCAAGTTTTGCATAACTTGAGTAAACACCACTGTAACAAATTGTTTATAGTGGATTGATTGGAGTTACTTCCATGGATGTAGGCCCACTGCCGAACCACGTAAATGCTGTGTGTTGATCTCTTGCATTTATCATTCCATTATTATTCTGTGGAGTTTGCACAACCATTGAGTCAAGGGTGTGGCCATCCCTAACAAGTGGTATCAGAGCCAGGCTGACGGTGATACGGTACTATTCACCGACGTCTTTCATTTGAAGATTGTTGTGCAATTTTAATGGACGGTACAAGCAGCAGAATGATAAGCCTAAATGGTAGTAATTGGCTGCTTTGGAAAGGCAAGATGTTGGACATACTTTACTATAAAGATATGTATGCTCCAATTGAAGGTGACACAGCCAAGCCAAAGGAGACTTCAGATGCAGAGTGGAAGAAATTAAATTTACAAGTAGTTGGTCTCATTCGGCAATGGGTGGATGACAAAGTATACCATCATATTTCCGATGAAACCAATGCTTGTGAATTATGGAAGAAGCTGACAGCAAGATATGAGCGAAAGACAGCCGTAAAGAAAGCCTTCTTGATTCGACAACTTGTTAACTTGAAGTTTAAGGAGGGTGCTTTAGTTTCCGACCATCTGAATGATTTTCAGAGTATCGTAAATCAACTGAACACTATGAAGATGACTCTTGATGAGGAGCTACAAGCTTTGATGCTCTTGAGCTCTCCACCAGATAGCTGGGAAACCTTGGTGGTGTCCTTGAGTAACTCAACTCCCGATGGCACGATGACCATGGAGCAAGTCACAAGCAGCATGTTCAATGAAGAAACCAGAAGACAGGCTGCTGGGACAGACAATGCACAAGCTCTTGTCACAAAGAACAGTGGCAGAAGCAAAAACAGAGGTTTCAAGAGTCGTGATAAATCCAAAGGAAGGTCAAAGTCAAGAGGGAGGTCGATTGAAAGAAGAAAATGTTATCATTGCGGCAAGGAGGGTCATATGAAGAGAAATTGCTATGCTTGGAAGCGAGAACAAAACCAAGCTGACTTCAGCCAAAGGAAAGATGATGAAAAGAATACAACTGCCACTTGCTCGGGGCAAGATGTGGTAGTTCTATCTTATGGCGCTGGGGATTGTTTGCATGTTACGGGTAATGATGAGGAGTGGGTTGTAGACACCGCTGCCTCTTACCATGCTACTCCTAACAAGGAGATCTTCACATCATACAAAGCAGGAGACTTTGGTATGGTAAGAATGGGTAACACTAGCAACTCGAAGATAGTTGGGGTTGGTAACATCCGTGTTCAAACCAATGTCGGGTGTACATTGATTTTGAAGGATGTTCGACATATTCCCGACCTGCGTCTCAATCTCATATCTGGGAATATCCTTGATAAAGAAGGGTATGAAAGTTACTTTGGCAAAGGAGTTTGGAAGCTCACCAAGGGATCTTTGGTGGTGGCTAAAGGCAAGTCTTGTTCATTATACAAGATACATATGAAGGTGTGTCGTGATGAGCTGTTCGCTGTGGAAGATAGTTCATCTCCAAATTTATGGCACAAAAGGCTGGGTCACATGAGTGAGAAAGGGCTGCAGATTTTGGCAAAGAAGTCGCTCATTCCTATTGACAAAGGTAAAGCTCTTAATCCATGTGAACATTGTTTATTCGGGAAGCAGCATAGAGTTTCTTTTGCAACGTCTTCATAAAAGAAATCTACTATTCTGGAGAGGGTCTACTCAGATGTTTGTGGACCTATCGAAGTTCCAACCTTGGGTGGCAATAGATATTTTGCCACATTCATTGATGATGCATCAAGGAAAGTGTGGGTCTATCTATTAAAGACAAAAGATCAAGTCTTTGATATCTTTCAACAATTCCATGCCATGGTTGAAAGAGAGACTGAAAAGCAATTGAAGTGTCTCCGTACTGACAACGGAGGAGAATATACTATGAAGAAATTCAGAAGCTTTTGCTCAGAGCATGGAATAAGGCATGAAAGGACTGTGCCAGGCACCCCACAACACAATGGTATTGCGGAGAGGATGAACCGCACCATTGTAGAAAGAGTTAGATGCATGCTCAAAATGGCTGGATTAGACAAGTCATTTTGGGGAGAGGCCACACTGACGGTCTGCTATTTAATCAACCGTTCACCTTCAGTTCCTTTGGGTTTCGACATACCGGAAAGAGTATGGAGTGGAAGAGATGTCTCATATTCTCATCTGAAGGTATTTGGGTGCAAGGTTTTTGCACATGTTCCAAAGGAGAACAGGTTGAAGCTTGATGACAAGGCACTTCCCTGTATTTTTCTGGGTTATGGAAATGAAGAATTTGGATTCAGGCTATGGGATCCAATCAAGAGGAAGATTGTCAGAAGTCTAGATGTGGTTTTCTATGAAGATCAATTCTATGGTGATGCAGATAAACCTGAGAAGTCTAAAGCTGCGATTGAAGATATAGTTGATTTATCTTCCAGTCCTTCTCAGCATACTCTAGATGAGGAAGTTCTGCATGATGCTACACCAAAATTGACTCCCAGTGATGAGCCGGAGTTGCTTGATAATGATGAAGATACTGAGCAGAGGGAGCATCCTCATGATCAGGAAGATTCAAGATCTCAAGTTAGAAGATCTACGAGAGAGCATAGACTGTCATCCAAATATCCTACTTCAGAATATATTCTGCTTACTGAAGAGGGGGAGCCAGAGAGTTTCCAAGAAGTACAATCTCATAAGGATAAAATCTGCCTGGTAAACGCCATGCAAGAAGAGATGAATTCTTTGCAGAAAAATGATACCTATGAGTTGGTAGAGCTTCCTAAAGACAGAAAAGCATTGAAAAACAAGTGGGTGTTCAAGCTGAAGAGGGATAGCAGTGGAAAGCTAGCAAAGCACAAAGCACGGTTAGTAGATAAAAGCTTTGCACAGAAGAAAGCAATGGAGGTCATTCCTTACTCCTTAGTTGTTGGGAGTCTTATGTATGCCATGGTGTGCACACGACCAGACATTGCACATGCTGTAGGTACTATCAATAGATTTCTCCCAAATCTAGGCAAAGACTATTGGGAAGCTATGAAATGGATCTTAAGATATCTGAAGGGTACTTCCAATTTATGCTCAAGGACGAAGCATATTGATGTGAGGTATCATTGGCTACGTGAGGTGATAGACAAGAAGCAAATGAAGCTTGAAAAGATCCATACAGAAAAGAATCCCTCTGATATGTTGACTAAGGTGGTTCTGACTGGGAAGCATGAGCTATGTTCTTAGTTATCCGGTTTAACCTTCCTGTGAGTGAAGTTAGTTGTGGCTTGCTCCTCTAAGTAGGGAGGGGGAGATTTGTTGGCTGCCGACAAGGTTTTTCCCTACTTAAGATAAGATTTTGATCAAACAAAATGGAGCAAGTCATACAAAGATTTATCTAGATGGTTCTCCATCCATCTAGAAAGTTCTTTACAAAGATTATTCTAGATGGTTCTCCATCCATCTAGAAGGTTCTCTTCAAAGATTTATTCTAGATGGTTCTCCATCCATCTAGAAGGTTCTCTTCAAGATGTATCTAGATGATTCTCTATTCATCTAGAAGGTTCTCAATTTGTCTTCATCATCTAGATGGTTCTACCTTGGGGGCCAAGTTCATTCATCTAGAAGGTTCTAACTTTGGGGCTAAATTCATCATCTAGATGATTCTAACTTTGGCTATAAATAGCCAAGGGGTCTTATGCCTAAGATGATTGATGCTTGAGGAAGATCAAGCACAACACACACAAGAAGAGAAGTCAAGAGAGCCTCAGTTATACTCCAGAGAGAGAGTTAAGAAAAGAGTGTTTTAATACACCACTGAGAGTGTATATTAGTTTCAACAGAAGTTGTTTCTCTCTTGATTGTTTTACTCCTGTATTAACTCAAGTTTTGCATAACTTGAGTAAACACCACTGTAACAAGTTGTTTATAGTGGATTGATTGGAGTTACTTCCGTGGATGTAGGCCCACTGCCGAACCACGTAAATGCTGTGTGTTGATCTCTTGCATTTATCATTCCATTATTATTCTGTGGAGTTTGCACAACCATTGAGTCAAGGGTGTGGCCATCCCTAACAGAAGTATGGAAACCAGGGGCAAAGAGAAATAGAAGTCACAAGCCAGAATTTAAAAAGCAAGATGAAAAGGATCAAACGCAGTCGTTTTCAGAAAGTGATATGTATGATCCACTTTCAGCACCTTGTGGTCTTTGAGAAGATAATTACAAGCCCAATCCTTAAGATGCCATTCCAGGAGTATTGTGGTTTCCTGGTTTGGTTTTCCAACCACAACATCGACATGCCTTCGAAGAGATCAACAAAGCAATTGTAAGATCTAATTCCCAGCTTGTCAACTTATTGCAGAGTGAATAGCTTTCGAGTTGGCTCCGAACATTAAATCCTTGTATGTCAGTGCTTCAATTGTTTCTGCGTATGTGTTGACATTTTAACATATCAAAACAGTGAATAAGGAAGAAGGAATAGAATTGACATTTTAACATCGGTATACGAATTTCTATTCTATACCTAAAGAAGTCAAAGATGCAGCAAATTCTGAGAACTGTCGTCACTAACACAATTCCGCAATCAGAAAAAAGAGAGAAACGTGTGTCAAGTCTCTTGTCTATCTCTACTTTCTTCGAAATAAGTGGGTATTACCAGTCAAGCTCAATCTCTTTATAGAAGCGAGATTGCCATATCCAAACAGAACGTGGAAATCTCCACTTGATTCCCACAACTCATTTCATGAATTGCTGCTTTCGATCAAAAAACCAAATAATAAATTCAACAATAACCCAAAAATTTCCAATGAAAATAATAAAAATGTACATTTCATCCATGAACGAAGCTACTTGCATTTAGGCTTCAATAGCAATAATAATGAAAAGAGTGACCAAATCGTTCTACCGAATTTACATTTAACACCCAGAAAACCCTAACACAGTAATGCAAAATTTGTATTAAATCTCAAAATTTGGGATGGGATTAATTTCCTGATATATTATAAGTCTTTTACCTAGTACGTGATGCTACCGTTTGTAGAATTTAAATTTTAATTGGAAACGTAAGAAATATTTGAAAAAGAAAAAGAAGATAATACTGGAAATGCCATTGAAGTGAAAGTTAGGAAACAATACTGCAAATGTTAGAGCTTTGCACAAATCTAATTGTTGGTACGGTCTGAAGAAGCGTCTCTATGAAAAGCCATAAATTTGTCCTGCATATGTAATCAAATATGATATATATCAAAAGCCTGACAGATTAAAACGAAGAAGAAAATTACAGTCTCACTGGTGACTTAAAAACCTGATTGATTTGGTGACTTTGGTTTGTTGTCCATTCTTTACGATGACCATCTCCACCAATTCGAAAGTTTAGGACGTGAGCAATCTTTGGCGCCAATCCTCTCCCCTTCCTTGTTCACATCTTTCCTCCAACCAAGGACACTCCGCAATTGTCAAACGACGTAAAGAGGCGAGGCGGCACATACCTTCAGGCAGTGATATTAAATTGGGACAATTTACGACTCCAAGCTCCTGAAGTGAAGTAAGATCGCCTATCCACTCTGGAAAAGACAACAAACTAGGGCAATCCACAATTTGAAGCCCTTGCAGAGTGGTAACATCTCTTAGCTCTCTTGGGAGAGAAACAAAATTTGGAACGCCTACAATAGATAGATGACCAAATCTTGTAGGTCCAAGGCCATGTGCGCCATCTTCATTCTCATTGCTGATAAGTGCCTTACAGCCAACAATACATAGATCTTGAAGTGCGGTAAGATGCTGAAAGAGCAGAGACATGGATATTCGCATTTTACAACAATTCCAAATCTTCAGGGTCTCAAGAGAAGTGAGGTTTTTGCAGCCACTCTAGTGGCAGATATTCAAGTTGCTCTAATTCCATAAGATAAAGATACTTCAATTTGGAGAGATCGGAAAGGGGAGAGGAAGAGGAGGGTGTTGTTTTGCTCCTTGCTGCTAGGAACATCATAGGGCAATTCTCGATACATAAATGAGAAAGGGAAGGAAATGAAGGGAATAATGGAAGATGATCTGTTTCCCTTGTCTTTCGTCATCCCCTCAACTTTGGCAAATTAACGACTGTGAGAATTTTGAGTTGAGAAGAGGACACGTCACTACCATCATTGCTTATGTACTCCACCTCACTTAAGTTTTTAAGCGAAAGACTCTTCAAAAAAGGGAATCAGTCCAATGGTGGGATATGTTAAAGCCATTTACAATCCAATATTTGAATAGAAGTCAAATTTGAGAGCAAGAACACCCAACTAGATAATCTCACACCTGCGTATCTAGTAATAGATAATAATTCCAAATTTAGGTGTGGCCAAAGGTTTTTCAACAGTTGTTCATCGTTTGCAATTGCCTTATCACTTTCATCACAAGATTCTGGGTCCCACTCTAATATCAGATATCGAAGTTGTTGCTTCCTCTCCAAGTTTGCAATCGTTGCTTCTAATGGAGAAGATCTCGAGTGCTCTAAACCCTTGATCCATAAGCCTCCTCCTCATCTAAACCATTCACCGGAACTCCGGTTGACTTCAATTGCTTTATCAATGATGATGATCAAATGATCCTTACTCTAAGATAGTGAATTAACGCTTTATAACCAAAGGATCTCTTAGCACAAAATTGCCGAACTCTAGATGCAAAATTCGTAGTTGTACATATCAGTAGAGATCCATGTAAATAGACTAAAGACCCCTATTCTAGTGCGATACAAACTCTTTTGAAATTAGTTTTAAAATACACATGGCATCCGGACTGTAAGTAAGCTCGTCCGGACGAAACTAGGTTAAATGAGTTAAATCCTAGTTCTTTTGGCGGCGTGTCCGAACGGCTTACAGACGGGATTGCAGATGAGGATCTCGGGTTTTCTTGTTCAGCTATCTCGTCCAGACGATTTGTAGATGAAGTTGCAGACAGGGCTATCTGGAAATCAATTTCAATCTTCTCGTCCGAACGTGGCGCAGCCGAGGCTTCAGACGAAGCACTCTATGATTCTTCGGTTTCACTTACTTTTACTATATTGCGCACTGCACATATAAAACTAACATGTTAAGCATAAGTATTTTGATCAAACGAATCCAGCCAATAAACTATAAGAACTAACAATCTAAATAGTTGGAATCAGATTAATGAAAGTTTAACACCATAAACTGAACCATTCATAAGGTCTTGAATAAGATATGGTTTTCTACTTCGTGGGGAATGTTGTTGAGTGATTTATGTGACCAAGTTTTTATTTTACCTGATGCATTTGGGAAACAAGTTAAAAATAGAACGGACGACCACCGAAAAGGCATATGATAATTGATAAATGAACCCCAGTTGGACTTTCTTTTCTTTTATTAGGAAGATAAGAAAAAAAAAAAAAAAAAAATCTACTTTTCTGTTAGATCCTCTGCAAATATTCATAAGCAACTGCTAAAAAACAAGATGGCCTAAAAGCTAAAGGGGCCTACACAAAAAAATGCTTACATATAGGCAAACATGGGCTAAAAAAATACTAAAACATTGTGAAAACCTAATTGACTCCAATTAACACTTATTGTGATTGTATAGGTGTTTCATAAAATAGTATGCGGAAATAGATCTGACGTAACAGATAATAATCAACCAAATACAGATATACAATGAATATTAATAAAGAACACAGATATTTGGTTACGAAGAGGAAACTATTTAAAGAACTCTCTAAACATAAAATCTCTCCGAGGCATCCAAACCCAGGAAATCACTCCACTATAAAAGAATAAGGATTACAAGAAGTTCACACTTACTAAACCTTTGCAATTGACACTCCCTTGCATAAGACAAGCGACCCACTTGACTTTTACCGCAGTAGCCATTTCCAGAACATGTGGCACAATTCTTCTATATGGTCTCCTTTACTAGAACTCCGATTGACTTCAAGTGCTTAATCATAGAAACAAGAATGAGATTTCTCACCTTTACTCTAAGAGATCCAAACGCTCCGAATTGATATCTTTATCTCTCTCTTAATTCACAGTATTCGCTCTCTGAATACATACATAAGAATGTGCATAAGGATCGTTTAAAAAGAAATTTGCACAACAATTAAGCAAACGTGTCTGGACAGGGATAAGTACGTGTCCAGACACGGTTAGGGTTACATATGCGTAAACCCTCAATGTTCGGACATGCCAAGTATAATGAACTTTCTGTAAATTCTGTCTGGACATTGCTTCTGGTTGTCCGTATAGGTCAAGTAGAATGAACTTTCTATAAATGCTATCCGGACACGTCTTTGAAGAAAACAGGTTGAACTTTCTGTAAATGCTGTCCTGATTCTGATTAGTAATAACTGATATTGAACCTGGCATATACATATTTAGAAGAAACACCTTGCGTCTTCATCACTAAATGATCTGCACTACCAACCATGGTAATAAGCATTCAACCAATTTCAAGGGCATCACATATAAGCTTCGATACAGAAGTTCTCACTGTCTTTTGGGTTAAAAATGCTTTCAAGCAAGTGAAAGAACCTGTGAATGCAAAATGCACGGCTATGATTCTTGATCATGTCTTTCAAGTTCTAAATGCTGAAAAAGGTGTTCAACAAATTGTAGGAATAATACTATTTAAAAATGAGAAATATGTTTAATTGAACATCTCCTTTTAACACCCTCAGCTCATTCTCATTCTTACAACATTTACTCACCCGATCTTCCTCATCACGGAAGTCCCCTGTATATTGTCCATTGTTTTGTCTACAAGTGAGCTTGACATATCTAAGCAAATTGCATAAATCTCCCCAATGAATCTCATACACATTTCATGAACTGCTGCTTTTTTAATGCATGTCTTTGTTGACCATCAAAAAACCACATAATTAACTCAACAATAACTCAAAATTTTGAAAACAGTAAAAAGGTAAAATCAATCCATGAACAGAGTGAGTTGCAATTAGACTCCAGTAACAATAATAAAATTTTTTTTTGTCTAGATCTGCATTTGATTATGAGAAAACCCAGAGTTTCGTAAAACTTTTATCGAGTTTTTATGAAAAGTTGGGATGGGAAAGACTTTCCTGGTCTATCATAAGTGTTTTACCCAATATGTGATGCTACCATTTGTAGAATATAAATTTCAAATGGAAATGCAAGAAAAATTTAAAAAAAAACAAGATATTAGGCACGTAGGAATACCATTGAAGCGAAAGAAAGATAGGAAAAAATACTGAAAATTTGAGAGGTTGGCTCAAATCTGATTGTCGGCAAGGTCTGAAAAATGTGTCTATGATGTACAAATTTAATTTTACTCGCAAGCGCACGAGTCGTGTGCAGTACAGCGTGTGCAAGTGCGAGGTTGATCCATAGGGAATTGTGTCTTGAAAACTAATTCTTATCTAAACTAATCCTATTTTAACCTAGTTCTGAAGTTTGTCGTACATTTGAAATTGAAAACAAAGACTGAAACAAAATGCAATAGTTAAAAGATAAAAAGGGCACTAAGGTTTTCAGAATCCACCTCACCAAATTAAAGCATACATTCTCATGTGCTAGTTCATACATCTGACAAACAATTAAAACCTATGCATGTTCTATTGTTCCTATTGAAAGACCATCCATTTGACAAATGACAATGCATATCTAATTTAGTTCAAAAGATCCAATGTATCCATGCTTTGCACAAAAGACAATGGATATCCAAAGTAAATTAAAAGATGCAGTGTATCTGTCGGATGAAACACAATGAATATCCAACTTCGGCACAATCAAACCCAATTTTGTCACATAATTGAATTTGAAACGAACATTCGTTACATTAAGGTTGGAATTGTACGAACAAAACATGAAAACATAAAACTAATCAATGGTGAAGCTTTATATTCAACCTTAGTTGAAGAATTAGCCTCTCATGAGAAAAGGAATCATATAGAAACTAATTAACTTCATTAAAAATCAAATACTTACAAAAGAATTGGAGTTCAAAGCTCCAAAAACCCAGAAAACACGAATTTTTGACAAAGGACGGCGCCCCCGGCGTGTCTTTGTCTAATTGTCTATTCAATTGTGAGGCTTAGAGGTCTATTTATAGGGCTTAGGAGAGTCCTAGAAGCCCTAGTAATCCTAGGAATTTCGGAGATTTAAGTCCAAGTCCAATTAGGATAAAGAAAACCTAAGTACAAATCGGAATAGGATTCGCCTAGAATTGCGGTCCTATCTTGCGGCATGATTTGGGCCTTGCGGCGCTCCGAATTGGGAAAATACTATTTCACAATGAATTGTATAATTTGGAGTTGGCTTTCCAATACTGCTTGAATCACCAGAATCGGATATCTGAACTGAAAGTTATGGGCAAAATACCGAGACGTATTCAGAATCCAATTTTGCATCCAATCCGATTTGACTTCAAATTGAGAAATTCCGAATTAATCATTTCCTTTATTTGATTAAACTTTAACCATGATTGGTTAAGCTTAACCATATCTTCTAGGTCTTCCCAATTTGCCCTTTAAGCTTGAAATTTTTTCAGAAACGCTTTCTTTTCTTCCAAAAGCCTATAAAACATAGAAAATACAAAAATGAAGTAAAATGGCCTAATTAACCAAAACCAAATGATTAAAACATGCAAGTTAAGGGCTGAAAATATGAATATTTTAGCACTTATCACACCCCCAAACTTACATATTGCTAGTCCCTTAGCAATACAAAACTAAAAACAAGAATGGAAAAACAGAATACAAAAGATAAATCCATCTTTCGTGAGATGTACGATTGCATTTAGCGTATGCAACAAGCCTATTAAACTCCTAGGCATCCCTAAAGGACGAGTGAAGTCTCGTGAAGGTTTAACAGGAATGATACCCACAAACATTTATGCACTATGTTATTTGATAAACAAGGACTTCCACACGAACATATGGTGTTTAACATCATGAGCAGGTTTATCATAGTGAACACTACAATCACATCATCAAGACAAGCACAAATCATTCAACTCAAAGATGGAAATTTGAGACAACACATGTTCCAATAAGTGCAATGTGAGACTAACATAAAATCCGGAGGCTTCAATTTATTCTCAAACTTGGGTGTACTTTAGAAGTGATAGAAATTTGCTCAGATGAAACAACCAAGGCTTAATTTTTTTGTTTTTTGTTTTTTTTTTTTGGTGTAGGTTATGCAATGCTTAGCTTCCTTAAGCTTTCTAATTAACCCAAGTAACAAGTGTTGGGCCAAAGACTCTCAAACCAAATGGTTTTAGGGCATTAGATGTAGAAACATCCCTAAGGGCTTAATTACTCAAGTCAACTAGACTATGAAGCCAAACTAGCCATACAACCAACCAGGTTAGGTTTCTCATCTTTTTACGCGAACACTCAATGCTTTGTGAGGCATGAGGTCCGGTTACTCAATGAGAAGCTCAAACTGATTTGATTTTTTTTAAAAAAAAATTTTTTATTTTCAACCCAAGGTTTCATCATACTTCATCCAACCTATCTCAAAATACACCCCAATCAAGTCAATTCTTATACCTTACCGATTCTGTGCTAGTGTGCTCGTGGTGATAAACTCGAACATGTGAAATCTCTCTAATTCAACAATGAGTCAAAAGACTCAAATTCCTACTAACATACTGTGTTCAAAATGCTAAACAGACCAATGACATGCAAACCACAGAATAGGTGTTACCCTTGCTTAATCAATAACATAGCAGATTTTTTATTTTTTTATTTATTTATTTTTAACAAAACAACACGAATAATCAAGGAAAAAGACAGAGAAATGTCTACCCCACCCCCAAACTAAAATGACACATTGTCTCCAATGGGTCCAGAGATACAATACCAGGTGAGCGGCGCAAGTCGGGTGTAACGTAGGAGAATGCTCCCCCAAACTTGAATGGCAGACACTTGTCAAAATCTAACAGCAATATTTCCTCATAGAAACAAACATCAAAAGATTAATTGCTGTTAGAGACAAAAAATGAAATGACAAGAAATGAAATGACAAAAAGGAAAAGAAATCCAAAATAAAGTGCATAAAATAAACAGGAAGAAAGAAGACCACACTTTCCCCGATCATTTGGGTGTCCGACCAATCCCTTCCATCCTTTCTTCTTAAGAATTTGATATCCCTCTGAAAGGATGTTTCGCCATCTTATGTAGCCAACTTGCTTGCTCCGAAGGATCTTTTTGGGACGATGGTTCCTAGGTTTGCTCGCTTGTTTGCAAAGATCCTTGAGAGTCTTGGCATAAAATGGCTCTTTGACATTGAATAAGTGGAGCTTGGGGTTCATGGAGTGTCTCAAGAGGGGTTGTGATGAAGGAATGAGCTTCAGTACTCGCTTCCTTGTCATTGGACAGACTTGGAGGCTTAATTTGCTCCTGTTGCTCAACTTGCTCCAAGTGCTCCTCTTTCTCTTCCTCTTCATTGTTATCCATAATGAAAGGTTTAGCCATTGATGAAGATGATTTAGATGATGCTATCTCAGTGGTTTTCCCATTTTCAGTTCGCATCTTAGGAGTGGAGTCCAATAAGGCATCAGCTTGCTCAAGTAACTTGTCAATGTCTATGTTACATCCAAATTGAGCAAAGCACTTTTCCAATGGGTCCTCCAGATTTGGCTCATCAACAATCTCCTCATCTTTTTCCTCACTCCCAAGTATGGTGGTGGTTTGAACATGCTCATGATAAGGATTGCTGGAATCATACTCATCAATCATGTAGTGCCTTTCAGCTATCAACTGACTTTGAAGCTCTTCTTCCTCTCTTTTGGTGAGTTCAGCAACTAAATGACCAAGCTGTCCTTCCAAGTTTTCAATTGCTTGAGTGTTGGCCATGACTGCATTCTCCACTTCATTTATGGCTCGGGAGTTGACCATGGTGGCATTTTTAAGCTCTTGCAAGGTTTGGCCATTAGACTGTATGAACGCTTTGAGGGTGTTTTCCAATGATAAATCTTGTAGAGGATAATTGCAGGGTGAAGGGGTAGAGGATTGGTTGTCGAACTCCGGATATTCAGGATGGTGCAGTTCATCAAATTTGGGAGCATAATTTCCAGTAGCATTAGCTTGCCACGAGAAATTAGAATGGTTGCTCCAGTCTGGGGTGTAGCAATTGAAATTTGATTTAGACCCCAGACTAGAGAAGTTGGTGTTCATCTGCTCTTGTGAAAAATTGGAAAATTGTCCCCAGGATGGGCAATTACCTGAACTATGATAAGGGTTAGAGCTGTATGAACATGGTCCATATGAGTGAAAATGGTGAGGATAGTTGGTAGGAGTGGGTATCCTACAACTAGGGATAGCATTAAAATTACCTAAAGGAAAATTCATGCTTATCCTCATTCTTTAAACAAAAAACATTTCCACATGAAACATTAACTAAATTTTTTTTTGTTTTTTGTTGGGTTGGGTTTTTTTTTTTTGAAAATAAAATAAACAAAAATACCAAAAATTAAAAATAAAAACTCAAAACAAAAACTCACAAAACGAACCAAACATAAGTTTGGCAAAATTCAAGGTGCTGGCCCGTTTTGGTGCAGTCTGCGAAGGTGCGCTCGAGCGCAGGTGATGTGTAATCAAGCGTAGATGGGCGCAGGGTGTGTGCTCGCTCGGACCTGTGAAAGCGTCGAGCGCAAGCACGCCGGATGCTTGCTGCGTTAGGCTCGAATGCGCTCAAGCGTAGGTGATGTGCGATCGAGCGCTTTGGCAGGGACTAGTTCCTTCGACAGAACTGCAACAGAAACAACAAAAACAAACAACTTTTTCTCTTTTTTTTATTTTTTTATTTTTATTTATTTTTATTTATTTTTTATTAGTAACTATAAACAGAAACAAGTAAAAAAGATAAAAAATTAAAAAAAAAAAAGAAAAAAAAAAGAAAAGAAAAAAAGAAACAAATTGTAAAAAGAAAATAACTAGTAGAAAAATAAAATCAATTTAAACAAAAATCAATTTTCACAAACAAACAAATTCCCCGGCAACGGCGCCAAAATTTGATGTACAAATTTAATTGTACTCGCAAGCGCACGAGTTGTGTGCAGTATAGCGTGTGAAAGTGCGAGGTCGATCCACAGGGAATTGTGTCGTGAAAACTAATTCTTATCTAAACTAATCCTATTTTAACCTAGTTCCGAAGTTTGTTAAAAGATAAAAATGGCACTAAGGTTTTTAGAATCCACCTCACCAAATTAAAGCATACATTCTCATGTGCTAGTTCATACATCTGACAAACAATTAAAACCTATGCATGTTCTATTGTTCCTATTGAAAGATTCAATGAATCCATCCATTTGACAAATGACAATGCATATCTAATTTAGTTCAAAAGATCCAATGTATCCATGCTTTGCACAAAAGACAATGGATATCCAAAGTAAATTAAAAGATGTAGTTTATCTGTTGGATGAAACACAATGAATATCAAACTTCGGCACAATTAAACACAATTTTGTTACATAATTGAATTTGAAACGAACATACGACATTAAGGTCGGAATTGTACGAACAAAACATGAAAACATAAAACAAATCAATGGTCAGGCTTCATCTTCAACCTTAGTTGAAGAATTAGCCTCTCATGACAAAAGGAATCATATAGAAACTAATTAACTTCATTAAAAATCAAATACTTACAAAAGAATTGGAGTTCAAAGCTGCAAAAACCCAGAAAACACGAATTTTTGACAAAGTACAGCGCCCCCGACGCGTCTCCGTCTAATTGTCTATTCAATTGTGAGGCTTAGAGGTCTATTTATCGGGCTTGTGAGAGTCCTAGAAGCCCTAGTAATCCTAGGAATTTCTAAGATTTAAGTCCAAGTCCAATTAGAATAAAGAAAACCCAAGTCCAAATCGAAATAGGATTCGCCCATAATTGCGGTCCTATCTTGTGGCATGATTTTGGCCTTGCGGAGCTCCGAATTGGGAAAATGATATGTCACAATGAATTGTATAATTTTGAGTTAGATTTCTAATGCCGCTTGAATCACCTCAATCGGATATCTGAACTGAAAGTTATGGTCAAAATACTGAGACGTATTAAGAATCCAATTTTGCATCCAATCCGATTTGACTTCAAATTGAAAAATTCCGAGTTAATCCTTTCCTTTATTTGATTAAACTTTAACCATGATTGGTTAAGCTTAACCATATCTTCTAGGTCTTCCAAATTTGTCCTTTAAGCTCGGAATTTTTCCAGAAACGCTTTCTTTTCTTCCAAAAGCCTATAAAACAAAGAAAATACAAAAAGGAAGTAAAATGGCCTAATTAACCAAAACTAAAGGATTAAAACATACAAGTTAAGGGCTGAAAATATGAATATTTTAGCACTTGTCACAAGTTTCTAGTATCTTTGGGCAATTCTTTAAGCCCACGACAATAGTCAAGTCTTAATGTTTGCAAATTCTGCAATTTAGTCATAGAAGTGGGGAGTAGTTTTATATCTTCATTTAAGGAAAGATCAAGAAATCTTAGATGCTTTAACTTTCCAATGAAGTTTGATACTTCATGAATATTCAAGTTACTCTAATTCAAGGCACGCAAGCATTTAAAACTTGAAATAAGTGTTTCATAAACTCCCTTATTCCCATCAAGTACTGATTGACTATATCCATAATATATAGGAAGTCGCAGAAGAAGGGTTCTCATTATGTCTGCCTTGAGCAAGGGAGTTGGAATAATATCCCTTAATTCAAATGGAGGATCAAATACCACATGCCGAGTTTTTTCAACTACATTTTTTGCATATGGAGTTGAAATTATGCACTCGGCTCTTACTATTGACTCTGCAAGATCATGAATAAGGTCATGCATTTTGCATCCAACAATATCCCCATATATATCTTTCTTTATGTCTTGGAAAAATGACCTACAAAGCAAATGCATAAAATACTCGTGACCAACATCTTCAAGACATTTGTTTATATCTGATGAATGAATAAAGCCTTGAGCTATCCATAGTTGAATCAACACCTCCACTTTAATTTCAGAATCTTTTGAAAATAATGAGCAAAAGGCAAACATTGCTTCAACTGTGGCGGGAGATGATGATAACTCAACCTAAGTATTGGGAAAATATCATTGTCTTTTTTATTAATTTTGTAAAGTTCATTGTTTTTAAAGTACAACCATTCATTCTCCGAATTTTCGAAGTATAATAGACTCCCAATGCTTTTTATAGCAAGAGGAACTTGTGCAATCTATTGTACGATATCCTTTCCAATTTCTACTAGCTTTTGATTCTTTGGCTCTTTCCCGTCTTTAAATGCAATTTTCTTAAATAAATTCCAAGAATTGCTTTCAGATAGACCTCCCAAAAGATACAGCGACTTTACGATTGTAATCTTTGCAACTCTTTTGCTACGTGTAGTAATCAAAACTTTGCTTCCCTTCAATCCACCCAATAACAATGTTTCCAGGTTCAACCATGTAATGCGATTCTCGTTCCATACATCATCTAAAACAAGTAAATATAGCTTCCTATCAATTTCTGTTTGGAGCTATCTTTGTAACAAATCCATCTCGAGGCTTTCAGGTCTTTTCTTAGTTGCAGATTTTATGAGCTTTGCAACAATGGTCTTCATGTCAAAAGGATCAGAGACGCATACCCAAAGTCTTAGCTTAAAATATCTTTTGACGTCCTCGTCATTGAACATATATTGAGCAAGTGTGGTCTTGCCTACTCCACCAATCCCAACTATGGGAATGATGGAAACATTCTCTCCTACATCGGAATCAAATAACAAGTTTTTAACAGCCATCTTTTCACTCTCTCTCCCGATGACTTGTTCCTCATGTACAAAAGAGTGTGTGTCTTCTCTTTTCCTATGCTCAAACTCATGTTTCACTATAAGGTGCTTAGTGAAGCCAAATTTGATCTTATCATCTGCAATTTCATCCAGTCTTACCCTGACTGCCTTGATCCTATGACCCATTTTAAGGCCATATACAAGTTGGTTTGATTTGGAAAAGACCTTCTTAAAGATATGGTGACATCGTGCCTGTAATCTCTACAACTTTTTTGCTACGTGTAGTAATCAAAACTTTGCCTCCCCTCAAGCCACCCACCAATAGATTTTTCAAATTGAACCATCTATTAGGATTCTCATTCCATACATCGTCTAAAACAAGTAAATATCTAATCCGATCAAGTTCCGCTCGAAGCTGACTTTGCAACAAATCCATCTCAAGGCTTTCGGGTCTCCTTTTAGTTGCACATTCTATGATCTTTTGAATTATAGTTTTCACGTCAAAAGGATCAGAGACACACACCCACATTCTTAAATCAAAATGCCTTCGGACCTCCTCGTCATTGTACACATACTGAGCAAGTGTGGTCTTGCCTTGTCCACCAATTCCAACTATGGGAATGATGGAAACATTATCTTTTACATTGGAATGGAATAACAGCTATTTAATAGCCTTCTTTTCACCCTCTCTTCCAATGACTTCTTCCTCACGTACAAAAGAGTGTGTATCTTCTCTTTTCCTACGCAAAAATTGTGTCCCTATGAGGCGCTCAGTAAAGCCAAATTTGATCCTATCAGCTGTGACTTCATCCAGTCTGTTTCTAACTTGCTTTATCATGTGACCCATTTTAAAGTGATATACAAGCTGGTTTGATTCAGAAAAAAATATGCAAACTTATAGCACCCCCAAATATTTAGTATGGTCCATTCCGAAAAGTTGAAACAATTTTTTGGCTATGTAATTAAGGAAAAGATGAAGGTCATGTTATAGTTGTTGTTGTTATCATCTATATATATATATATATGAAAGCCAAGTTTTGGCTTAGAGAGTGCGTAGAATTGCAACACGTGTCCTCAACTGGTCCTATTAGAAAGTACCTAAAATTGCGACACGTGGCGTTTTAGATGTTAGCCTTTTAGTGACAATTAAAACATAGGGGTTTTATTTGTAATGCATTGAATTGTCTAAATGAAGAAAATAAAAGGTTTTCAAATTCTCTCTTTATTTGATTTTATTTTCATTTTCTCTTGCTTTATGTTAATATCTCAATATGAGACATAATTGTCTTAATGAAGAAAATAAAAGGTTCACAAATTCTCTTGCCTAGAATTGCGACACGTGGTATTTTAGATATTAGCCTTTAGTGAGACAATTAAAACATAAGGGTTTTATTTGTAATGTATTGAATTGTCTAAATGAAGGAAACAAAAGCTTTTCAAATTCTCTCTTTTCATCTTCTATTACTTTATGTTTATATCTCAATGTGAGACAATTAAAACGTATAGGTTTTATTTGCAATATATTTAATTGTCTTAATGAAGAAAACAAAATGTTTATAAATTCTCTCTCTCTCTCTCTCTCTCTATTTTTCCTTTTATCTTCTCTTGCTTTCTCTTTATATTATTTGGAATGCATTTAATTGATATCTTAATGAAGAAAATAAAATTATACTACAATTTTTTTTTCTTTGTTTTTTTGTTTTGTTTTGCTAGAATAGTTACAATTATATTAATATTTTCATATTTTCATTTTTTTTATCTCTATTTCCGATGCTTATGTTCTTCCATTTTTTGTTTTTGACCCTTATTTTTTTTATAATTTATATATTATTTTTTATTCAAATGATTATTTTTCTTTTGTAAATTTTACATTGAATTCAGGAAATATTAATAGTGAGATAGTTTCTTTTCGTAGAAACTCAATTTTTGCAATATATTTCACTCTCAATTTTTTAATCGTAGATTTTTTTTTTTTTTTTTTTTTGAGAAGGATGGTTGAAAAAAATTATATATATTTTTCATTATATTAGTATTGTCATTTTATATATTTTTTTTATCTTTATTTTCATGCTTATGTTCTTCCATTTTTGTTTTTGTTTCTTATATTTTTTTTTTCTATTTTTTTCTTCTTTTACTTTCTATTTATATCAATCAATTCTAGAAAAAGAAGAGAGAGAGAGAGAGAGAGATTCTATGAGAGTTTTTATTCGTTGTTTTTCAATGAAAAATTATACTACTGTAATTTTCTTTCTTTATATTTTTTTTCCTATAACAGTTCTTTTCAATTTTCCAATCGTTGTTTCTCAATGAAAAATTATATGACAGTTTTTTTTTTTTTTTTTGCTAGAATAGTTATTTTCAATTATATTAATATTTTCATTTTTTTTTCTCGTTTTTTTTATCTTTATTTCTAGTGCTCATGTTCTTCCATTTTTTTTTTTACCCTTATTTTTTTTTTCTAATTTATATATTATTTTTTATTCAAATGATTACTTTTCTTTTGTAAAGTTTACATTGAATTTAGGAAATAATAGTGAGAGGGTTTCTTTTCATAGAAACTCAATTTTTCCAATATATTTCACACTCAATTTTCTGATCGTAGATTTTTTTTTGTCTTTGTTTTTCTGTCTTAAAATGAGTTTCATTTACTTTTATATAAGTGAAGGATGGTTGAAAAAAAAAAAAAAATCTATTTGACAAAACCTTTTTTAATATTTGTGGATTTCATTGGAATGGAGAAAAATATAGAAAAAAGAGTTCTTTTTTATTATATTAGTATTTTGCATTTGTTTACATTTTTTTTTGTCCTTAATTTTTATTCTAATTTATGTATTATGTTTCATTCAAATTTTATTAATTTATTTAATACAAGTTACAAATTTTCTTTTGTAAGTTTAATTGATTTTTGTTGTTCATTTTTGTTTTTGGGTGTTCCAATATTCCTGCCATTGTTTTTTACCTCTTTCTTTTTTAAAAGAAAAATTAAACTACCAACATTCTTTTGTTTACAAAATTAGTAAACATAATTGTAATCATATATCAACATGCTTATTTATTTTAGAGCACTTTTTATTTTTGTCAGTGGTATCATTGTTGGAATATAATAAAGTTTCAGGAGTTGAACTTTCTCCTAAAAAAAACAATGTTTTTGAGAAGTGGTATCCTTGTTGGAATATAATGATTAATCAATCATTTTCTATAATTGATTAATCTAGGTTTTTATTTTGAGTTTTTTTTTTTCCTTTATATTTCATTTTAAACTACATATATGGAAACAAATATTTAACACATTTCAATTTATAAGAACTAAAATTTATGAATTTTTAAATTTATTGGATATGTAGGTTTATGCTATTAAATAAAATTATGGTTTAAAATGATCTTATGAACATTTGTCATTTTTGGTAGCTAATTTGTTAATTAAGAGAAGAAAATAAAATTTGTTGTCGATAATCTTTTAAAGACTTTTTGACTTAATTATATAAGAAAAAAAAAAAAACCCCAGTGCCTAGCGCAGGCTCTAAGCTAGTATTTATAATCACCAATTCAAATATAATCACTGTGCTAGTTTTAGAACTCCCCTATTGTGGAGATTTTGCATGTATATATATATATATATATATATATATATATAGACACACACACACGATGGAAAGGCGGCCACAATTATAATTTCAGTGTTTGGGACTGCTGCTCCTCTACATCCAAAAGCACAGCTTGGATAGTGGAAACCGTATTTCCGAGCTTTTGAAGCTCGTCTTTGAATGCCCATAGCAGCCCAACCTCTTGGAGAGCCAGAGGGCCCAAACTCTTACTGATACTCACAGCAGTGTCGAATAGAATTGCCTCGGCCATTTCAAAGCCGCTGTTGACGTGTAGGGGTGTATTAGGAAGATGTGTTTGGTGTATATTTGATAGCCTAGGTGTGGCCATTTGCATTTATCTCATACTTTAGAACCTAGCTTCAATAGACAGGTTAAGCCCCGAAAGGAAAAAGTAAAAGGAATGTTAAAGTATCAAGCATGGGATCACATACAGTTGATGGAGTGTGATCGGTGATCCCATAATTGTTACTTTAACCTACCTTTTTACTTTTTCTTTTTGGGCGTGTCCTTCAAGTATTGAAGGTTCTAAAATATGAGCTGTGGCTTGTGAGCATCCTTGAATCCATAGAAACAATGCTGCTCATGAAGGCAATATACTTGACATCATGATCTATTATCCTTATAGAAACTAATACTAATCTAAAGAGATTGAGGAAAGAGATGAAAGAGACAGAAATAGAGGTTAAGGTGATTTGTCCTATGGACTATCTGTTAGATTCTTAACGATCGTAGGATCTTGTATAATTAATCTCAAGAAGGATTTCTCCCGTTAGGGTGGAAATCCTGTGGAGATCAAGAGACCTTGAACACACATTCTGTACGTAACAAAACCATCGTACGTAAGATTGAGATAGTGTTTGTGTTCTCATGGGACTCTATTTATAGAGTCCCAACTTAACTCTTGACCAAGAGTTATGTCTCTTGACAGGTTACCTCCACTGGAAGTTATATTACCTTCCTGTATATATTATACAATCTGGTGTGGGTATGACCACACTTATAATAGTGTGATCATCATATGCACCTTCATCTCCCACTTGATCATACTATTATAATCGGTAATAAAACCCTAGTTATACATGTTTACCTTTGATACCATAAAACATGTCAACTCCTTATCTGCTAACGCTTGCAGACAATAATTAGATCATAACATCTTTGATGTGTACACACTTATGTTATTTCATCTAATTGCACCTTTTTACCATATGTGTCTTACTGATGACATACTAATGGTGACTTTACTTGCTATATAATCTAATCAAATAACATTAATTATCCATAGTTGGGAATACAGTCCACACGCAAACTACAATTAATGATTTTTACATAGTAACCATATGTAAACTTGTATTGAAATTTTCATTCAATTTCTTATCTCCAAGGTTATCCCTATTTGAGATTTACATTGACACTTCTTTCCGATGACTATCGGTAGACAAATATTATACCAAACTTAACATAATGCCTTTAAGTGAACTTTACATTTATGTCAGTTTATAATGTCTGTTATTCACAAGTGTCATTCGCCCAAAAATGTTCATTACATTTAAAGAGGCGTAAGAAACGCATATCATCATTCATTCAGGCATTCCCTGAATCCTTCTGATTACGCCATTTTACCATTAGTTGAGCATGATTACCATGGTAGTAATAATTTTGCCCCATGCCAACTCTCATCTGTAAAACCTACAGATTGTCGTCAGATCATGACATGGCTATACGTGCGCACGTTTTCGTCATCTTATCTGACCGCATCCTTTACCATATACTTCCTTACTGATAGTATATTAGGGATGACTTCATTTCGCTATCTCTCAAACGAACGGCATCAATTCTCCATGGTTGGGAGTATAGTCCACACCCATTCCACAATTGACGACTTTAGTCGTACACAAACCATGTGTCGATCTGCGCTAAATTTTTGATCAAGTACTTCCTTTAAAGCCATTATTCCTATGGTTTTCTTTGATACACCTTATTAGCGTCTTTTTACACTCTCTGAGAATAGATACTATCCAATCTCAACATAATGCCTTTTAGTGGACTTTACATTTATGTGAGATGTAATATCTGTACCTCATTAGTGTCATCTGCCCTTAACTGACCAATTCTTTTCCCATTAGGCAGAAGTGCATAGAATCGTTCTTCCAGGCGTCCCCGGATCCTTCCGACTATACGTTAACCCATGTAGCTCTCACCTAGGTGTATTTCAATCCATTGTTGCTACATGCCCACTAAATTCATCCAGAGGCAACCCCTTGGTCATAGGATCGGCTACCATCTTTATTGATAAAATAAATTCAACCTTTATTTCACCCTTCACTATATCTTGAATATAGTGATAACTTCTATAAATGTGTTTGTCTTTGGAGCTATGTGTTCCATTTTTTATTAAAGAGATAGCATACTTATTATCATAAAACACATTTATTGGTCTACTAGGTATACCTAAATTAAATTGTCGACAAAAAATTAAATCCAAACCAAATTACTTACCTTTGTGCTGCATGTAATGTACTAAGCTCCATTGTGATTTGTGAACTCCGCAACACAGCCTTGTTTCTTTCTGAAACCAAGAAACAACCATTCCACCAAATAGAAATATGCATTCACTTGTAAATTTTTTATCATCTAGATAACCTGCAAAACCTGCATCGCTAATACTTGTCATAACATACATGAGGATGCCCATAGCCTGGGCATAGGGAACATTTTCATTTCTTTGTTATTTACTCCTCATTTCTAGAGCACATAGTCACTTTGCTCTTCGCAGACAAGTGTGCTCAAAACTTTACAATTCTCCAAATTGTACCTTTTGAACACTTTATCCAAATAATCTTCGATCCAAAAACAATAATCCAGAATTTCTATATCCAGAAATTCTTGTACCAAGAACATGAGTGTCATTACCCATGTCTTTCATTTTAAATTTGGATCTTGAGAATGCCTTTTATTTTATTCACCATATCCGAACAATTACCAGCTAACAATATATCATTAACATATAATGGCTATATTGTTAACTTATCTTGGCACCTCTATGTGTAAACATAGTAATTTAACGAACTCATCTCATATCCTATTTCCAATATAACTTGGCGGAATTTCAAATACCACTGTCTAGGATACTATATGAGTTTATATAGGGATCTTTTGACTTGTAGAGTTATGTCATTTGCACTCAAAACATAATGACCCCTAAGTCCTGAGTATACTTGACGGTTGCCTTTATCTCTTACTCCCACTGTTTCCATCACTTGCATCTACAAGTGATTGATCTTTAAATTTTCTTTTACTCCCACTGTTTTGAACATATGTGTCTTGCTCATCTTGTAATGAAGTATATTGTAGTTCTTGACATTGAGGATCTACATTTTGTGAAAATTAGATCATTTCCATAGGAGTAATTTAGTTGATATTCTGAAGAAAGATAGCATAACTACTTTTTATCAATCTTTTCTCTGAATAGTATATTTTGCACCCTCTACATAAACCAGTAAAGCTGTAGCCTTTCGAATCAGCTTTTCAACTGTTTTTGAATGGATCAAATCGGAGTTAAAACCAGATAGAACGAGCAAATCTGCCAAAACTGCCATGAACCGAGCAGTTTGCTGATGCTGAACTGGTACTGCGGAAGCCAGATTCTCGCGGGTTGAATCTTGGACCAGTTTTCGGGTACGGGTGATTCGGCGGGTCGGGCTTCAGCCTGGGCTCGTTTGTTTTGGGCTTGGTCGGATGCTGTCTTCCACTACGCTTTATGTTAATATATTAACCAAGTGACAATTTTGTATGAAAATTTAATAGCCTGTTGGTGCAGGTGCTGTATCCTTGACTCAATGGGTGCGAGTTCGCGTCTCAATGGTTAGACCTTTTCATCGAAAAAAATGGTTTTAGTTAAAACCCAAATAATCGCCGACACTCTGGATTGAACCGGTGCCTTCTCTTCGCACTTCTCCTTTACAGGCACTTAACCATTTAACCAGATATGTCTGATGTTAGATTTTGACCAAATAAATAATAAACCATTTTCCATCTGCGAAGTACAGGTTCAAACCGATGTCTTCTTCTTCCTCCAGACCTCATCTTCTTCGTCTGAAATATTTTCTTTTTTCTTCAGGATTTTCTTCTTCCCATAGATAATAATCTGAATTAAAATCCTCAGATGAAGATTTCGAGATTTGTCCTTCTTTTTCACACGCTCCTCCCCGATCAGTGATATTTCTCTCTTGTTAATCTCAGTGTCAATCATCCATTTCGTGTGAGCATGTTTTATTATAATGAATGATAAAATTACAAGCAAAATTATACAGACACAGACGTAGGAGGAACTCACAGCACGATGAAACCAGAGACAAAACCTCCGACTTTCTCCAACAAGACTGAAACCAAAAGTCCGACACCGACAGCGATCTTAGCCGTCCAGCGATCCTCGGCAGCCACTCCTCCGTGGCAGCCCCCTCGTACTGGGACTGGTCCCACCGATTCCTCCTCTTGGGACCCTTATCCTCAGCAGCCTTATTCTCATTGACGGCGGCCTCCTCTTCCTCTTCTTGAAGAACTCCTTCCGATTCCTGTGCAATGGTTCTGGCGGCATGAAAACCAACCCAATCGTATGGGCAGCCACAATCCCAATCCGCAGTCACAGAGAAAACCAAACAACATAAACCCCACCGAGAGAAGCAATCCCTCTAGTTTCCAAACCCAGATCGCATGGGAAAGAAACCGTGTTCACAAAAGAGCGCCCAGATGAAGACGCCTTCAGGTCTACCCATTCTGCTTCCTCGCCAGTGACCAGCGGCACAGACTTGGCTTTGAGAGACCCCAACATTTGTCGCTGTTCACCCACAAATAGATGCCAGACTTTCGATCTCGCGTATCTGCACGAGTATTTGCAGAATTTTCTTGATTCTCTTGATCTTCCACAACTTGGCTCTGATATCACTGTTAGATTCTTAACGATCGTAGGATCTTGTATAATTAATCTCAAGAAGGATTTCTCCCATTAGGGTGGAAATCCTGTGGAGATCAAGAGACCTTGAACACACATTCTGTACGTAACAAAACCATCGTACGTAAGATTGAGATAGTGTTTGTGTTCTCATGGGACTCTATTTATAGAGTTCCAACTTAACTCTTGACCAAGAGTTATGTCTCTTGACAGGTTACTTCCACTGGAAGTTATATTACCTTCCTGTATATATTATACAATCTGGTGTGGGTATGACCACACTTATAATAGTGTGATCATCATATGCACCTTCACTATCTCTACAGCTAAAGCTTTATAGGATACCTTTTTCCTTAATATTTGATTTGAGTACAATGTGATTTGAATAATTTTAAATACAAACATATCCCTTAAATTATGGTTAATAAATATTATCCAAATTCCTTGATTTAGAAAGTACAAATTAACATTTATCACAAATGATTTATATCTTTAACATGCCCTGCAACATGAACGCTCTGTTACCGATTGTTCATCTTGAATATCCAGTGGCTGAAGAATGGCTACTGTAGGTTGAATTGTAACGGTCCTAACGGCTACTATGACCAAAATTTGGACTTCACCATTTGGAATCAATCTTGGTGTTAGCCAAAAAACTCTGATACAAAGAGATTGAGAAAAGAAATGAAAGAGATAGAGATTAAGGTAGTTGACCGATGACCTACATCCAAACCTTAAAGCCTTAGACGCTACCTCTTTCCTTAATATTTGAATTGAGTTTCCTTAATATTTGAATTGAGTACAAGTCTTTACTTATTGACTTTTACATATGATTTGAATAATTTTAAATACAAGATTTATATCCTTAACAATCCTCTTCCATCAGACAGGCCACTAAGAAGCACGACCCAGCCTAGAACACACAAATAATCCCAATCTTGGAATAGGAAGTAGCACCATTTGTTGCATCCATAGGCTAGGCCTCTGTTGACTCCTCACCTTTGTCACCATTTTTACCTGCAACACACAAATAATCCCAACAAATAACAATTCCATTACATAACTGAGGTTAATATAGTTCTAGTTTACCAATTATCATCTTCCAGCTTACCTTTCTTCTAGTTCTTTGTGCCCAAGGCTAACAATGCCTTGATTTCGGGATCATCTGTTGTCTTTGTGGGCTGCAGCTCTTGCAGTGGATGAGATGCGACTCCATTCGAACCATCTAGCATTAGCAAAACTGTGAATTTGATGTGAGCAACATAATCTCATGCAAAACCAAGAACCCATTGTTGCAAAATTAGCAAAACTAACATCAACTGTGTGCGTTTGTGTGAATCTGGCCAGGGTTCTGCATTTAACCCAGATACAAGTTTCCTACCGGCAGGCTTCTCATGAAGAACAGGATATGGCTGCCAGAGTTCATGATTAACACATTCACCAAAAGACGATGTTCTAAAAAAAGCGGTGAAGGCACAACACACCTAGCTGTGAATGGCATGGGAAGAAATATCTGATTTATTTCACTGAAAATAAACCTAGATGCTTTCATCTTCAAGTGGTAGTTCCTGTCAAACTGCTTCAGCTGATGGAGAAAAACGCATTCAACATTTTTGCAGTCATAAGCAGCAGCAACCTTCTAAATTGCATCAGTTACAAGATTTAGGGAGAAAATTGATTAAAGGAGAAGGTAGGAATTCACTTTTCCTAATAAAACCACGGTAAAAATAATCACTAAGTTTAGATTATAGAGATTAGTAAGAAAAGATAAGAAGAATGGCAGCCATATATAGCACTCTGCAATATTACCTTTTATCATTTTAAAATTTGCAAATACTGCAATATTACTTTGCTATCCATAGTCCACCACAGAAAGAAACTGAGCAACCTGGCGCAATAGGCTGAATTTTCAAGCACTACATACACAATTTTCAACACTGGATTTTATAAAAGCCAATTTAGATATAACAGAACCATGAATATAAATTGCAAAAAATATATGCAAAGGCAGTACTAATTGAAGCATTGCGCTAACAAGAGACACATAAACAAAGTGGTTGGCTAACATGATCTTCAATTCCAGTCAATACCCTTGGAGCACAGCAACCGATTTCACTTGAAGACAAGCAAGCATTCTCATTGTCTTTTGGAATTAAAACGCTTTCAAGCAAGTGGAAGAAACCTGCAAATGCAAAATACTTGTTTGGTGGCTTTTAAGGACAGCTGGGATTTTTGAGCATGTCTTTTAAGTTCTAAATGCGGACAAAAGTTGCTCAACAAATTGTAGGCAGATTAGTATTTAAAAATTCAAATTAATATGGTTAATTGAATTTAATGTCCCCTTTCACAGGCTCAGCATGCTTGCACCATTTACTCACCCGATCTTCCTCATCATGACAGTGCTCTGTATAGTTTCCATTGTTTTGTGTACAAGTGAGGCTGACATATCCGAGAATATTGTAGAAATCCCTCAATGATTCTCACATCCACTTCATGAATTGATGATTTTTTATGCACGTCTCTGCTGACCATCAAAAAACCAAATAATAAACTCAACAATAACTAAAATTTTCCAACGAGAACAGTAAAAAGGTAAAATCAATCCACCAACAATGACTCTAGTAACAATAATAATAAAAAGAATCTCTTTGAATATGCATTTGATTATGAGAATACTCAAAGTTATGCAAATTTTTTTTTTGAGTTTCTATGAAAATTTGGGATGGGATTGACTTCCTGGTCTATCATAATTCTTTTATTCAATCACTAGCATTTAAATATAGGATTTTTAAACACGGAGAGAGAGAGAGAGAGCATACTTTTGCGTCACACTCTATTGATTCCACATCAATGATGGGATTAGCAATAATTTTGATGATTTCTACCAGTAATCCAGGTCTATCAGCTGTCTCTATATAAAGTAAGCTGTAAATTGGAGAGAAAAATGCATAATAAGATGATAGATCAATGCACCTATTCCTTGCAAACAATTATTAAACTTTATTCAAACTCTTTGGTCCACAAGAGAAACATAAAAATGAAGAACAAATTATAATGCTAAAAGACAACTGAATCACAAGTAGCAAACCTCCTCTTAGATCCATCTTCCTTCACTTGTATCTGGGTTGCAATATCACATCAAGCTGCAGAACAAAGTCACAAACTTCAGTTCAACTTTGAAAAGTTACAAAAAAGCACATGAAATTGAAGTTGGTTAAGCTAACTAGATCATAGCCATGAAAACTTTGATTGATCCCCACTGTATTACAAATTATACTTTCTATTGAATAAGCCTCAACCATGGCACCACATGGAAAAAGAGGAGAATATTTGATTAATAAACAGAAGACTAATCAATGGAGCCAAACTTGAAACATCCTCTGAAGAGGATGGGAAAACATGATCAAACAGTTGCTGCTCAAGCTGACAGACCTGCAATTTATGTCAGTTTTTATCAAAATTATGTAACTATCACATACTCCATTCAAAACCACAAAGCTGTTCCCATTTTTCTTGTTCATCAAATAACAGAAGAAGGCATAAAAATATAAATGGATTTTCAATACATATTATCTCATCAAGGGACATAAGGTATCATGCATTCAGAGTATAAGAATAAATCTTAAATCTACCCCATAATCATAAGATACCCAAATATTCTACATTAACAAAATGGAAAATTAACTCTTAATATTCAAACACTAGTTGTGCATGTCTAGATTTAAATATCAAGATCGTGCTTCTAATCCAAACAAAGCCATCAAACACATTTTAAAAATCATATAGAAATCCTGGAAAATACCCAAACAACTCTTGAGCACAACTCCCAGCTCCCCACCTCTTTCCCAGGGTTTCCTTCAAAAGGTTAAAAAAGAAGAGCTTCATTTTAAAGCTCCCTTCGGCCTCTGTTGTGAAATGATACTTTTTCGATCAAGGAAGGAGTGAGTTAAGTGAAAAGGACACAATTCCAAGGCAAAAGGAAATGGAACATGGGACCAGGAGCAAAGACAAATAAAAGTTACAGGCCAGCACGTATAAGAGGAATTGTCTCTTTTTTCGGCAATTGACATGGAGCACCGTTTTCACAAACCCCTCCTGATTCACTCCAAGTCTAATATCTACTGCTTCAGCTTTCAGCATCTTATGATCTTTGAGAAGATAATTAAAAGACCAAGCCTTAAGATGATATTCCAAGAATCATATAGATTTTTCTTAATTTTTCCATCTCAAATTCCCGACTTCTCAACTTAATGCTTAGCTGCAAAGTGAAAAAGTTTCGAGTTGGCTCCAAATCTTAAATCCATGTATGTCAGTGCTTCAATTGTTTCTGTATATGAAATCTAATAAATTAGAAATTCTCTAAAATCATAAATCAGAAATGCTTCAATTGCTTCAATTGTTTCTGCAAGTGAAATAAGGAAGAAGGAATAACATTTGACATTTTAACATCAGTATATGTATCACTAATACAATTCCACCATCAAGAAAAAAGAGAGAAACACAATTATACCAAGTCTCTTTGAAGAAATGAATTTGTCTTATCCAAGCAGATTTTAGAAATATCCACATGATTCCCACAACCCATTTCATGAATTGCTGCTTTCAATCAAAAAACAAAATAATAAATTCAACAATAACCCAAAAATTTTCAATGAAAATAATAAAAATGTAAATTTTATCCGTTCGTTCAACAGAATCTACATTTGACACTGAGAAAATCCTAACATAGTAATGCAAATTTGTATTAAATTTTTGTGAAATTTTGGGATGGGATTGACTTCCCTCATCTATTAATTATAAGTCTTCTACCTAATACATGATGCTACCGTTTGTAGAATTGAAATTTCAAATGGAAACGAAAGAAATGTTGAAAAACTAAAAGAAGAAAACAATACTGGAAATGCCATTGAAGTGAAAGATAGGAAAAAATACTGTAAATGTTAGAGCTTTGCACAAATCTAATTGTCGGCAAGGTCTGAAGAAGCGTCCATACGTGAAACCTTAAATGCTTCCTGCATATGAAATCAAATAAGATATATATCAAAAGCCTGACATAGTAAAATAAAGAGGAACAACAAGAAGAAGAAAAATGATTGTCTAATTGGTGACTTAAAAACCTCAAGATAATGGCGAGCTCGGCTTGCTATCCATTCTTTGAGATTACCATCGCTGCCTTTACGAAAGTTTGGGGCATGAGCAATCTTTGGCCAATCCTCTCCCATTCCTTGTTCACATCTCTCCTCCAAGCAAGGACACTCCGCAATTGTCAAACGACGTAAAGAGGTGAGGCGGTGCATACCTTCAGGCAGTGACATTAAATTTGGACAATTTACGACTCCAAGCTCCTGAAGTGAAGTGAAATTGCCTATCCACTCTGGTAAAGACACCAAACTAGGGCAAACCATAATTTGAAGCCCTTGCAGAGTGGTAACATCGCTAAGCTCTCTTGGGAGAGAAACCAAATTTGGAATGTCTACTATAGATAGATAACCAAATCTTGTAGGTCCAAGGCCATGTGTGCCATCTTCATTCTCATTGCTGATAAGTTCTTTGCAACCAAGAATAGACCGATTTTCAAGGGCGGTGAGATGCTGAAAGAGTGCAGACATGGATATTCGCATTTTACGACAATTCCAAATCCCCAGGGTCTCAAGAGAAGTGAGGTTTTGCAGCCACTCTTGTGGCAGATATTCAAGTTCCTCTAATTCCACAAGATAAAGATACTTCAATTTGGACAGATCGGAAAGGGGAGAGGAAGAGGTGGGTGTTGTTAGGGACATCATAGGGCAATTCCTGATAAATAAATGAGAAAGGGAAGGAAATGAAGGGAATAATGGAAGATGATTTGTTTCCCTCGTCTTTCACCATCCCCTCAACTTTGGCAAATTAAATAGTGTGAGAAATTTGAGGGGAGAAGAGGACACGTCACTACCATCATTGCTTATGTACTCCAGCTTACTCAAGTTTTGAAGAGAAAGATGCTTCAGAAAAGGGAATCGGTCCATTGGTGGGATATGTTGAAGCCATTTACAATCCCATATTCGAATAGTAGTCAAATTTGAGAGTGAGGACACCCAACTACATAACATCACACCTGCATACCCAACTATATTTTATATTTTCAAATTTAGGTGTGGCCGAAGGTTTTGCAACAATTGTTCATCATTTGCAATTGCCTTATCACTTTCATCACCAGATTCTAGGTCCCACTCTAATATCACCCATTGAAGATGTTGCTTCCTCTCCAAGTTGGCAGCCTTTGCTTCTGATGGAGAAGATCTCGAGTGCTTTAAACCCTTGATCCGTAACACTCCTCTCAACTGATTTAAACCATCCAGATCCCCTAGTCCACCCATTGGCTTGGAGAGAGAACTCTTTTTCTTCCCTAAAATGTATAGCGACAGTGTTTGGAGAGCGGTCAACTTTCCCAATCCATGAGGCATATGAGTCAAGCTTTTACACCCATCTAGCCGAAGATGCCTAAGGCTGATTAAGTTTCTAGTGTCTCCTGGCAGTTCTTTAAGCCCACGACAATAATCAAGTCTTAGTGTTTGCAAATTCTGCAATTTAGTTATCGAAGCAGGGAGTAGTTTGATATCTTCATTCCTAGACAAATCTAGAAATCTTAAATGCTCTAACTTGCCAATGAAATTTGGCACTTTTTGAATATTCGATCGACTCAAATTCAAAGCACGCAACTGACGCAAGTATTTAAAACTTGAAATAAGTGTATCAGAGACTGGCTTATTCGACTCAAGTATGTCATTGTTCACGTTGAGCTCATCATCAAGTCTTGGAAGTATTGGAATTCGTAGAAGAACTGTTCTCATTTTGTTAGCCTTGAGCAAAAGAGCGGGAATATCCGGTAATGAATTTGAAGAATGAAATGCAACATGACGAGTTCTTCCAACTATGTTTTCTCCATCTGGATATAAAATTGTGTACTCCTCACCTGCTATTAATTGTGCAAGATCATAAATAAGGTCATGCATTTTGCACTTTTTTACACCAAGTCCATCTCTTTGTACGTCTTGGAAAAATGACCTCCAAAGCAAATCCATAAAATACTCGCATCCAATATCTTCAAGATGTCTGTTTCCATATGATGAATGAAGAAAGCCTTGAGCCGCTCATAGATGAATCAACACCTCCACTTCAATTTCATAATCTTTTGGAAACAACGAACAAAAAGCAAAACATTGCTTCAAGTGTGACGGGAGATGATCATAACTCAACTTAAGTATTGGAAAAATATCATTTTCTTGTTGAGTTATTTTGTAAAGTTCATGGTTTTTAAAGTAGAACCAATCAGCTTCAGAATTTTTGAAGTATAATAGACTCCCAATGCTCCTTATAGCAAGAGGAACTTGTGCACACTTTTGTACGATATCCCTTCCTATTTCTACTAGCTTTGGATTCTTTGGCTCTTCCCCATCTTTAAATGCCATTTTCTTAAATAAATTCCAAGAATTGCTTTCAGATAGACCTCCCAAGAGAAATGGCGACATTGCGCCTGTAATCTCTACAACTCTTTTGCTACGTGTAGTAATCAAAACTTTGCTTCCCTTCAGGCCACCCGATAAAAGTGTTTCCAAGTTCAACCATGTACCGCGATTCTCGCTCCATACATCATCTAAAACAAGTAAATATAGCTTCCCATCAATTTCTGCTCGAAGCTGACTTTGTAACAAATCCATCTCGAGGCTTTCAGGTTTCTTTTTAGTTGCAGATTCTATGAGCTTTGTAACAATAGTTTTCACATCAAATGGATCAGAGACGCACACCCAGAGTCTTAGCTCAAAATGTCTTTTGACTTCCTCGTCATTGAACACATATTGAGCAAGTGTGGTCTTACCTAGTCCACCAATCCCAACTATGGGAATGACAGAAACATTCTCTTCTACATTGGAATCCAATAACAACTCTTTAATTGCCTTCTTTTCATCATCTCGCCCAATGACTTGTTCCTCAAGAACAAAAGAGTGTGTGTCTTCTCTTTTCCTATGCTCAAACTCATGTGTCACTATAAGGCGTTCAATGAAGCCAAATTTGATCTTATCATCTGCAATTTCATCCAGTCTCGCCCTAACTGCCTTGATCCTATGACCTATTTTAAGGCCATATACAAGCTGGTTCGATTTGGAAAAGAAGATGCATACCTGTAAACAATCCATTTGAATCCGGTCATATTGTGATCTTTTAGAATTTCTGTACCGTTGGATAGTTGGGTTTAACATTATAAAGAACAAATTGTTGTTGTGGATTTATTCTTTTGAATTGTTGTTGAGAAATTTTAAACTACGTAAAATGATATATATTTTCTCTGGCTTGTGTTGTGATAAATATTTTTATCTTGGTCCGGGAATGCTTTAGTCACAGAGAACATCATCATATAAATTATGCACATTTATATATGAATTTACCTCTTTTGCCATCTTCTTGTCCCGTGTCATCACTTGTCTTCGTAGAAGTTGAGTGGAGAAGTCATCCAACAAGTCGTCGGCGTCGTACATGGCATCCTTCAGCTTTTGAAGCCAATCTTTGATCGCAAGGTTCTGGGCCTGCTTCTCCTCTGCATCCAAAAGCACAGCTTGGATAGTGGAAACGGTGTCTCTGAGCTTTTGAAGCTCATCTTTGAAACTCCATAGAAGTCCAATCTCTTGAAGAGCAAGAGATCCCAAACTCCTAATGATACTCGCATAAATGTGGAACAGAGCTGGTTCGGCCATTTATTGTTGGTAAATTGAGTGAATGCTAAAAGCGGCTGTTTAGAGGTGTTGAACTTGGAGCGTAGAATTAAGGAAGATGTGCTTGCTGTGAAGGGATGGACATGGTCAATTGCCATAAAAAGAACCAACATGCCCATAAAAAATCCAGAAAGAAAAAATCATAACAAAAAATATTATTATATACGGAGAGAGCCATCGAGTTTGAATACAAGATTATTAATGTATTACTATATTATAAAGTTTGAATTATTGTGCGAATGCAAATTAAATATATATAGTGTCCTGATCAATTTCTAAGAATATAGACAAGATGTAGGCGTTGTCCACAGCAAAAGTTGGTGTAACGTCAAGTGTCGGGGAGTTGCTTCATTTCTTCACCCAATTTACTTTCTTTTTTATTTCCCTTGCTGGTCTTCACCCACCCACTTACAATATTCATTTGGTTTCTATCAATCTATATATGGTTGGTTATAGTGATTAGTGATTGATATTCATAGGGGTGATATTCACTGGCTGCATCCTGCATCGTCAACTTGAAATTATATTTGAAAAGAGTCCATCACATCTAACTTGGCCATGCACGTTTCTCTCATATTTTACATCTTAAATCTTATCATCATCTAACCATTTTTGTACCATTCCTAGCTAGTACACGCTGGAGCATATGTGTTTGACTTTCACAATAAGAATTTTTATGTCTAATTAGTGTAAACCACAATGAACCTCACCCATATCTTGATTAGGCCGTGTCAAGCCTTTTTGGCTAACAAAAA
This sequence comes from Corylus avellana, assembly GCF_965113065.1. Classification (NCBI taxonomy): domain Eukaryota; kingdom Viridiplantae; phylum Streptophyta; class Magnoliopsida; order Fagales; family Betulaceae; genus Corylus; species Corylus avellana. The sequence goes on from NC_142494.1 coordinate 3,963,078, forward strand.
AACTCTAACCAATAATTTTGAAATATCCACTGGATTCATGGGACTTGGTCACCTCGTTGAAATAAGACAGTAAAAATTTTCATAATATTATAAACTACCAAACTTATTCTAAATCAAGATTTAGTTTTTTTTTTTTTTTTTTTAATTTGTATATGAAATAAGTATTTTTTATAAGATTTTGACAAAACAATTTTACGTATTCAACTTTTGCTTATATATCATCTCTAACAAAATAATATGATGATGAATTTAATTTTTTGTGTGATATAAAAAACTTAAACTAATAATCATTTAATTAATACTTTAAGAGTAGGTATAAAAAGAAAATGTAATAGAGTGGTAGTAGAGCAAAGAGTGAGATGAGAGATCAATAGATTATAACGAGTAGGAGTTGTGAAGGAAAAGAGGAGAAGGAGGAATTATGAAAAGAATAAAATTAGTTTTACTATGTTTACTTGTAGAAATAAAGGTATATATTTTTTTAAAAAATTAATTTATATAATTTATTCACATCAAATAAGTTAAATACTCTTTATAAAGAAAGTTAGAGGTTGACCATGATCCTGGATTTTTGGGCTTGCTTGACACAGTTTCTAAGCAAAAACAGGTACCCTTTTCACCTTTTGATTTGAGTAACTCTGTTTGGTCATGGATAGCAGCAGGGGCCTTGGTAACATCCAAAGGTATATATTCAAATATTTTTTTGTTTCTTCACGTCGAAGTTAAGAGAACAGCCAAAGAAGAAGCAATTAATTTCTATCAAACTAAGATCCGGTAGAGTTAAACTGAGCTATAACCTCATCCAACTCCATCAATGTATTAATAAAAATCAAGGTGATTTACACTAAAACAAGCTCATCCTAAAAAGGGGTTGTTGAATTTAGAGGGGTGTTTGAGCAATTTCAAAAATTTCAGGGTGTTCACATCTGTTATTTTACATGTTTGTATGGCTTAATTAAAATGATTCATGTCTTGACTTTTGCTTGTATTGTGGCCAGTTTCACTATTAATGTGTGCATCTCCAGATTTAAATATCAAGCTCGTGCTTCTAATCCAAACAAACATATCAAACACATTTTAAAAAACATATAGAAATTCCAATACCCAAACGACTCTTGAGGGGGCTCCACTTTCAGCTTATATTCTACCTCTTACCCACCGGACCCCACGGTTTGCTTTAAGAGGGGAAAAAAAAAATTCACTTAATTTAGAGTGACTGGAGGCATGGAAAATAACAGAAAATAACATGATGATCATGAGCACCCTCTTCACAAGAACGTCAAGATCCTCCTCCTGTCAAGCATCCTACCACTTCAACTTTCAGATCCTTATGATCTTTGAGAAGATCATTACAAGCTCAATGCTTAAGATGCTACTCCAAGAGTACCATAGGTCCATAGTTGCCAAATTTGGTTCAGAATCCCCACATGATTCCCATAACCCATTTCATGAATTGCTGCTTCCTAAGCACGCGTCCATCAAAAAAATCAAACAATAAACTCAACAATAACTCAAAATTACCAATGAAATTAAATACTAAAAGTGTAAGTTCCTTTCTTGAACGAACCAGCTAGCAATTAGGCCCCAATAGCAATAATAATGAAAATAGTTCGTCCAAATCGTTTAACATGATCTGCATTTGACACTAGAAAATCCTAACAGAGTAATGCAAAATTCGTATTGAATTTTTTTTTTTATGAAAATTAAGGATTGGATTGACTTCCTGCCTCCTGGTCTATCATAAGTCTATTATCTAATGTTACCAATTGTGGAATATAAATTTAATATGGAAACATAGGGATTTTTTTTTTTTATTAAAAAAAAAAAAACAATTTATTAGAGGACTGTAGATACTATATGAAGTGAAAGGTAGGAAACATACTCGACATGTGGGAGCTTTGTGCAAGGTTTATTTTCCTCACGGTCTGAAGAAGCGTCTATTACTGGCGGTAATGTGAAGCTCTGTTAAAAAATTAGATGATATTTGGAACGGATATTTCGGTTTATTAGAAGTACTACTTATGACACTTTCTGAAATCTAAATAGCGGATTGATTTTAGCCTAAACTACAAATACGGAAAAGACATTTAATCCTTTCAAATATCCATTGAATTGACCAGATGCGATCACATGGTGACTGCGTTCAAGGGTCAACATGTGTCATTAGTTTTGGCCCTCATCATCTAATATTACACACAAGATTTTTCATTTAATTTCTTACACCTCTATTATATTTCAACTGAAAATTAGTAGGAATAAGAAAATTAAATAACTTCTTCAACTCAAACCACCCCCTTGTCCAACTTTTTCCACCTTCAGAACACGTTTATTAGTCTTTTCACGGTGAAACGCTAGTGTAGAGTGCATCCAGCTCAAACATTTAATTGGGATGCGAAGCACAAATTAATAGGTCTTGTGCTTATAAAATAGAGGATTTTCCTACATTTTTGATTTCTCATCTTGGGATCAACTTTAGAATTAAGAGATTGAATATTGAGGTTTTTAATATATATATCGAATTAACTTTGGAGAATTAGAGCAAAATCTATACTTGAGAATTAATAGTTGGACGCTACATTAAAATCTGAGTTGCTCAATTAGAAGTTAGATGATAATTTATTGGCTTTAATTTCAATCATGAAATTCCAATAAGGTGGGTAGGATGTAGCGCCATAGATTTTAAAACCATTATTTTAGAGATATTAATTTGATGATAAGATAATTGGGTGATTTAAGAAATGAAGTAATTTAATTAGATAGATTAGATACCCAAAGAATTTATTTAGATCAAACTAATAATAGGTAATTAAGTTAAAATAATAATATATGGGTTAGTAGTATTAATTAAATATTGTGGGTTGAGTGTAAAAATGAGTATGTGGATTTTGTCGGTCGACGAATGAGTTTTGGCCCTCAATCCTCATCATCCAATATTACACAAACGACTTTCATTTAATTTTTTACACCTCTATTATATTTCAACAAAAAAAAATTAGCAGGAATCAGAAAATCAAATAATTTCTTCTACTCAAACCACTCCCTTTCCCAACTTTTTCCACCTTCAGAACGTGTTTGTTAGTCTTCTCACCGTGAAACGTTTGGGGGTGCTGACTGCTGAGCCACCCCCAACTCCCAAGGGAGCACCACCACTGGTCCACTGCTGAGGTGGCCAACGAAAGGAATGCCCCTTTGTGACTTTTTTTTTTAAAAGATTTTATCTAGAAAATTTAATTTTAAAATTTTAATTTCTATAAAGTATTAATTCAAGGTGATGTGGCACTAAGTACTAACCGTCTACAGAAAATTTGGACAACAAACTCAAGGAGGAATCTTTCTCGAATTAACACAAAGTGAAGCAACGGAAGTTAGAATTATAAAAAGTGAGGATTATTTCAAATCGTGCCTTTTTTCAAGGATTTATGATACATTATCCCTTAATTTTATCCCATATTTGAAGTGTTCATATGTTATTAATTTTTATCTCTACTGACTACAAGAAATATGGTCTTTAACAGCGACCAAAAGTAGTCGCTAAAGGATTAAATTTATGATAATTTAATCTGGACTTTCATTTTGATAATTTTTTTCCCTTTATAGTTCATTTTGTTTTAAACTACATCTATGGGAACAAATATTTAACAAGTTCCAATTTATAAAGATTAAACTTTATAAATTTCTAAATTTATTTGATGTGTGGGTTCATGCTATTGAGTAATGTAATATGGTTCAAAATGATCTTATGAACATTTTTTATTTTTGGTAGTTAATTAATAAATTAAGTGAGGGGAAGGATATTGGTTATGTGAACAACTGCCAATTTGAGCCTTATACGACCTGCTCACGAGCTTAACCGAGTCAAGCCGAGCTTGCTTCGTTTAATATTCGAGCTAGTATTTGTGTTCACGAAACGCCTCATTTAATAATCAAATTGAGCATGAACCGAGCTTATACGAGCCGAGTCCGAGCTCGCTCGCGAGGGTTTCGCTCACTTAATTAACAGCCTTAAATTTATTAATAATGGTATGGAGTGGAGAGAGCTACCTATTTTGAATACAAGATGATTAATGTATTATAAAGTTTGAATTATTGTGCGAATGTAAATTAAATATGGTGTCCTCATCAATTTCTAAGAATACAGACAAGATGTAGGCGTCGTGATGCATAAGAATACAAATTAAAGTTGGTGTAACGTCAAGTGTCGGGGAGATGCTTCCTTCATCCACCCAATTTACTTTCTTTTTATTTCCCTCGCCGGCCTTCACCCACCCACTTACAATATTCATTTGGTTTCTATCAATCTATGGTTGTCTAGGGTGTGTTTTATTTTCTCTAAAGAAATTCTCAAAGTGTCCTAGTTGTACACGCTAGAGCATATGTGTTTAACTTTCACAATAAGAATTTCTATATCTAATTAGTGTAAACAATCATACATTTCACCATATCTTGAGATGAGACAGTTTCAGGCCTTTTTAGCTCAAAAAACCCTTAACCAATAGTTTTCAAGTATCCACCGGATTCACGAGACATGGTCACCTAGTTGCAATAAGATAGTATTTAATCAACCAAACAAATTTTCATAATATTATAAACTACCAAACTTATTCTAAATCAAGATTTAGTTTTGTTTAATCTTTATATGAAATAAGTATTTTTTATAAGATTTTGACAAAACCCTTACTAATTAAACAATTTTACGTATTCAACTTTTTCTTATATATCATCTCTAACAAATAATATGATGATGCATTTAATTTTTTGTGTGATATTAAAAACTTAAACTAATAATCATTTAATTATGTAATAGAGTGGCAGTAGAGCAAAGAATGAGATGAGACATCAACAGATTATAAAGAGTACGTAGGAGTTGTAAATGAAAAGAGGAGAAGGAGGAATTATGAAAAGAATAAAGTTAGTTTTACCATGATTACTTGTAGAAATAAAGGTATATCTTTTTTTTGAAAATTAATTTATATAATTTATTCACATCAAATAAGTTAAATAAGCTTTATAGAGAAAGTAAGAGGTTAACCATGATCCTGAATTTTTGGGCTTTCTTGACACAGTTTCTAAGCAAAAACAGGTAACCTTTTCACCTTTTGATTTGAGTAACTCTGTTTGGTCATGGGTAGCAGCAGAGGCCTTGGTAACATCCAAAGGTATTCAAATACTTTTTGTTTATTCACGTCCAAGTTCAGAGAACAGCCAAAGAAGAAGCAATTAATTTCTATCATACTAAAATCTGGTAGAGTTAAATTGAGTTCTATCCGGATTCAGCTCGATCAAGACATCAATAAAAATTATGGTGATTTACACTAAAACAAGCTCATCCTAAAAAAGGGTAATTGAATTTTGGAGGTGTGTTTGAGCAATTGTATTGATGAAAGTAACGATATCTAATTCCCAGCTTCTCAACTTATTGCATTGTTGCAAAGTGAAGAAGTTTAGAATTAGCTCCAAATCTTAAATAGTACTTCAATTGGTTCTGCACATGAAATCAGAAGCTCTTCCAAATATCAAAACCCTCCGAAGTGAATGAGGAAGAAGGAATAGCATTGGCATATACTATTGGCCATACTCGGTCTCTTTGAAGAATTATGGCTGTCTTATCCAAACAGATTGCAGAAATCCCCACATGATTCCCACAACCCATTATATTTCATGAATTGCTGCTTCGATCCTAAGCATGCGTAAATCAAGAAAATCAAATAATAAATTGAACAATAACTCAAAATTACCAATGAAATTAAATACTAAAAGTGTAAGTTCCATCCTTGAACGAACCTGCTACCACTTAGGCCCCAATAGCAATAATAATGAAAATAGTTCGTCCAAAACGTTTAACAAGATCTACATTTGACACTAGAAAATTCAAACAAAGTAATGCAAAATTCGTATTGATTTTTTTTTTTTTTAATGAAAATTAAGGATTGGATTGACTTCCTATTTTATCATAAGTCTGTCATTTGCCATACCTTCATTATACTAAAACCAACTCCAAATACCAAACAATAAAACATTTCAAGTGAGCATTCACTTGAAAGAAAAGCACCTGTAGGCTTTCCAATTACCAATGTTCAATGTTGTTTTCACTTGTGAAATCCAACTCACCAACACAAGCGTAGGAATCCACTCCTACAAATACAATGATCCCTCCATCACCATCTGACTCGCCTTTGGATGGTCCTGCATCATCCTCTATTATTCCTTCAACCAAATCCACTCAAACTTCTTCAACTCAATCTTCAATAGAAATGTAACGAGTTTCAATAAATAAACTATACATCAGTTTAGTAACCCTCTGTTCATAAAAGGCTTAGTATCTCTAGTATTTCTCTAATATTTAATTAAAATAAAAAGTAGAGTAGAGAATTTGTTGGAGTATAAAAAAATCAATGGTTAAAATGAAAATTTGTACTTTTTCACTAGTCATTTTAGCTATTCTTGCTAGAAATGCTTTGACGCAACTCAACTCTTAGGTATGGATTATGTAGCATTTTGTCATTAAAAAATAAAACGCAACTCATGGGGTTTAATTGAAACGGACAGTACAAAAAAACAATTTTTTTATGACAGGAGATTTCTGACATTTTCTAGTGTCTAACGGGTCAGGAAATTTTTCTAACGGGTCGTTTCTGACGCGTGTCGATTGTCAGAAACATAGATGTCAGGAAAAAAAATTTCCTGACGTGTGAGTGGGTAAAACGTCAGAAAATTCTGACGTTTTACTTTGCCACACGTCAGAAAATATTTCTGACGTGGCAGTTCTGCCACGTCAGAAAATTTTCTGATGTGGTAAAGATGCCACGTCAGAAAATTTTCTAACGCGGTATTTCTACCACGTCAGAAAATTGAAAAATTAAATAAAATATTAATTTTTCTTTTTTTTTTTAATTTTTTTTGGAATTTTTTTTAATTAAAATTAATTTTCAATTAAATTTTAATTTTCCATTTTTTTGGGAATTCCTCTGCACGGCAGCTCCCTCACGAAACACATTTCTCTGCACCATGAGGGATCTGCCGTGCAGAGGAACACATTTCTCTGCACCATGGTGCAGATCTGCACCATGGCTGGCCACTCCCTTTCTTCTTTTCTCAATTCTCTCTTTCTCTTCTTTTCTCCAACTCTAGCTCCCATTTCTCCATTTAATTTTCTCACTCTCTCCCTCTTCTTTTCGATCTCCATGGTGCAGATCTTCACCATGGTTTGAGTTTTTGAAAATATTTTCAAAAACTCAAATCGAAAACATCTTCAAAAAATTAAAACCAACCATCAAGAAATCAAAAAAATCAATCTGAAAAACCCAACAAATCTTCTTATCGATCTTCTCCTCTTCTTCTTCTTCTTCTTCTTCTTCTTCTCTTCTCTTCTCCTTTTTTTTCTTTTTTTTTTTCTTTTTCTTCTCTTCTCCTTTTCTTTTTTTTCTTCTTCTCCTTTTCTTTTTTTTCTTCTCTTCTCCTTTTCTTTTTCTTCTTCTTCTCCTTTCTTCGATCTGCTTCATGCTTCTCAATTTTTCCCCTTCACCTTCTGTTTTTCTTCATCCTCTAGAGGTGCCGTGCATACGGCAGAGAAGCAGGGAGATTGAGACAGGAGAGAGAATGTGCTGGAAAAAAAAATGAAGAGGTAAAAAATAATAAGTGGGAAAAAGTTGAGGGGGGAAATAAAAAGAGGGAAAGAAGTTCAAAATCCCACCTATTGGGGGCTAATCGAGGTAATTTCCTGACGTGCCAGGTGTTGCCCGTCAGAAATTTATGACGTGCGACACCTGGCACGTCAGAAATAAATATAAAATTATATATATATATATATATAATTTTCTGACGTGGTACTGTAGCACGTCATAAATTTTCTGACGTGGTGGTGTGCCACGTCAGAAAATTCTGACGTGCTACAGTGTCACGTCAGAATTTTCTGACGTGGCACATTCCAACGTCAGAAAAATTCTGACGTGGTAAATGTAGCCACGTCAGAAAATATATAATTTTTTGAAATTGCTAAATCTGTAATAATTTTTTGACGTGGGAATAGTACCACGTCAGAATTTTCTGACGTATTTGTTTTAACACGTCAGAAAATTCTGACGTGGTACTATTTATTTTCTGACGTGGTAAAATTCCCACGTCAGAACATTGCAGACGTGGCAACAAAATATTTACTGTAGCCACGTCAGAAAATCTCATTTTTTTTGTAGTGGGAGTGTTTTGTCATATATATATATATATATATATAAAAGCCGAGTTTTGACGTAGGGAATGCTTAGAATTGCGACACGTGTCCTCATAACTCCATCTCCCACGTCTCTCTCTCTCTCCCTCTATCTCAACTTAAATGTTTTAAACTAATTCTATGGTTTAAGACATTTAATTAATTGTGCTAACTCTCACTCTCCCATAATTTGTGTTTCAATCGTTTTTTTTTTTTTTTTAATTAATTGTGCTAACTCTCTCCCATAATTTGTGTTTCAATCGTTTTTTGTCAATCTCTCTCTCTCCCTTTATCTCCACTTAATTGTCTTAAATCTCACTCCCATAATTTTATATTTGAATTCTTTTTCTTTTTTTTTTTAATTAATTTTGCTAACTCTCACTCTCCCATAATTTATGTTTCAACGGTTTTTTTTAATATAATTTTATGTTTGAACCTTTATTTTCTCTCTCTAAACTAATTATATGGTTTAAGTGTCTTAACTATTTCTATCTCCCATAATTTTGTCTCTCTCTCTCTCCTTCTATCTCCACTTAAATGTCTTAAATCTCTCTCCCATAATTTTATATCTAAATTCTTTTTTTTTTTTAATTAATCATATATATATATAAAAGCTGAGTTTTGACATAGGGAATGCTTAGAATTGCGACACGTGTCCTCCTAACTCCATCACCCACGTCTCTCTCTCTCTCCCTCTATCTCAACTTAAATGTCTTAAACTAATTCTATGGTTTAAGACATTTAATTAATTGTGCTAACTCTCACTCTCCCATAATTTGTGTTTCAATCGTTTTTTTTTTTTAATTAATTGTGCTAACTCTCTTCCATAATTTGTGTTTCAATTGTTTTTTGTCAATCTCTCTCTCTCCCTCTATCTCCACTTAATTGTCTTAAATCTCTCTCCCATAATTTTATATCTAAATTCGTTTTTTTTTTTTTAATTAATTGTGCTAACTCTCACTCTCCCATAATCTCTCTCTCTCCCATAATTTATGTTTCAACCATTTTTTTTTAATATAATTTTATGTTTGAACCTTTTATTTTCTCTCTCTAAACTAACTATTTCTTTATCCCATAATTTTGTCTCTCTCTCTCTCCCTCTATCTCCACTTAAATGTCTTAAATCTCTCTCCCATAATTTTATATCTAAATTCATTTTTTTTAATTAATTGTGCTAACTCTCACTCTCCCATAAAAGCCGAGTTTTGACGTAGGGAGTGCTTAGAATTGCGACACGTGTCCTCCTATCTCCTTTTTTTTTTGGTCTTAACTCTCTCTCCCATAAATCCGTAGGCCTCTCTCTCTCTCCCTCTATCTTCACTTAAATGTCTTAAATCTCTTTCTCTCTCTCTCTCTCTCGCCCCCCCATAATTTATGTTTGAACCGATTTTTTGATTTTTTATTTGTAATGCATTGAATTGTCTTAATGAAGAAAACAAAAGGTTTTCAAATTCTCTATTTCTCCCTCTTTATTTAATTTTCTTTTTATCTTCTCTTACTTTATGTTTATATCTCAATGTGAGATATATTCTCATATATATTCATCATCATATATAAAAACCGAGTTTTGGCTCGGAGAGAGCGTAGAATTGCGACACGTGTCCTGAATTTTTTTTTTTTTTTTTTTGTCTTAACTCTCTCTCCCACAAATCCGTAGGTCTCTCTCTCTCTCCCTCTATCTGCACTTAAATGTCTTAAATCTTTCTCTCTCCCATAATTTATGTTTGAACCGATTTTTTTTTATTTTTTTTATTTGTAATGTATTGAGAATTGTCTTAATGAAGAAAACAAAAGGTTTTCAAATTCTCTATTTCTCTCTCTTGATTTAATTTTCTTTTTATCTTCTCTTGCTTTATGTTTATATCTCAATACGAGACAATTAAAATGTATGAGTTTTATTTGTAATATATTTAATTGTCTTAATGAAGAAAACAAAAGGTTCTCAAATTCTCTCTTTCTCTCTCTGTTTATTTTTCTTTTTCTCTTCTCTTGCTTTCTATTTATATCTCAATGTTCCTCTATCAATTTCACACTCAAATCAGGAAAAAGACAAGACTACAAGAGAGAGGTAGAGAGAGTTTCTTATCATTGTTTCTCAATGATTTCTTTTCTTTATTTTATTTTTTTGCAATAACAGTTCTTTTCAATTTTTCAATCGTTATTTCTCAATGAAAAATTATACTATTCTCAATGAAGAATATAATAGTTATTTTCAATTATATTAGTATTTTTATTTTATTCATTTTTTTTTATCTTTATTTTCGGTGCTTATGTTCTTCCATTTTTGTTTTTGTCCCTTATATCTTTTTCTAATTTTTTTTTTCTTCTCTTACTTTCTATTTATATCTCAATGTTCCTTTGTAAATTTCACAATCAATTCAGAAAAAGATAAAAGAGAGAGAGAGAGAGAGAGATTTGCATTGTTGTTTCTCAATGAAAAATTATACTACAGTTCTTTTTTTTTTATATATATATTTTTTTCTAGAACAGTTTTTTTCAATTTTCCAATCGTTGTTTTTTAATGAAAAATTATACTACAGTTTTTTTTTTATTATTATTTTTTTTTATCTAGAATAGTTATTTTCAATTAGTATTTTCATTTTTTTTCCTTTTTTTTTATCTTTATTTCCGGTGCTTATGTTCTTCCATTTTTTTTTGTCCCTTATTTTTTTTTCTAATTTATATATTATTTTTTATTCAAATGATTACTTTTCTTTGGTAAATTTTACATTGAACTCAAGAAATAATAATGAGAGAGAGAGTTTCTTATCGCTATTTTTGGTTGATAATTTTTTAGTTTGTACATGTTGTTGTTCATTGAGTAATTTAATTTTTTTTATCTGTTTACATGCTTAATTAATGGATGACATTGGTTTTTAAGGTTTCATTGGAATCGGAAAACGTATACAGTAGAAAAAAGACAATTCTTTCAATTATATTAAAATTTTATTTTTAGTTTTTTATTTGATCTTTATTTAATGTATTTATGTTCTTCCATTGTTATCCCTTAAATTTTCTACTAATTTATATATTATTTATTCAAATTGAATATTTTTCTTTTGTAAATTTCACATTGAATTAGGAAATGATAGTGAAAGAGTTTCCTATCATTATTTTTATTTGTTTACATGCTTAATTAATGGATGACATTGGTTTTTAAGGTTTCAATGGAATCGGGAAACGTATACAGTAGAAAAAGACAATTCTTTCAATTATATTAAAATTTTATTTTTAGTTTTTTATTTTATCTTTATTTAATGTATTTATGTTCTTCCATTGTTATCCCTTAAATTTTCTACTAATTTATATATTATTTATTCAAATTGAATATTTTTCTTTTGTAAATTTCACATTGAATTAGGAAATGATAGTGAGAGTTTCCTATCATTATTTTTGGTACGGTGTATGATACTTTTTTAGATTATGTCAATGTTCATTGTGTAGATTTTTTCGTCTTTGTTTTCCTGTATGTCTTAAAATTAGTTTCATTTACTTTATATATGTGAAGGATGGTTGTTAAAAAAAAAAAAGTGGTTATGTTCTTCCATTTTTTTCCCTTAAATTTTATACTAATTTATATATTATTTATTCAAATTGATTAGTTTTCTTTTGTAAATTTCACGTTGATTTAAGGGAAATGATAGTGAAAAAGTTTCCTATCATTATTTTTGGTACGATGTATAATTAGATTATGTCAATATTCCTGCCAGTGTTTTTTATCTCTTTCATTTTTAAAAAGAAAAATTAAACTACCAACATTTTTTTGTTTACAAAATTAGTAAACATAACTGTAATAAAATATCAATATGCTCATATATTTTAGAACACTTCTTTATTTTTGTTCGTGTAATAGAAAAATTTTTCAAAAAAATTGTTTATGAGGAGAAAGTTCAACTCCTAAAGACAAAAGTTTACCATAATGGATTGTGTAATGGAGGAGAAATGGTGTCATTTTTGGAATATAATGATTAATCAATCATTTTGTATAATTGATTAATCTATGTTTTTATTTTGAATTTTTTTCCTTTATGTTTCGTTTTAAACTACATATATGGGAACAAATATTTAATATGTTTCAGTTTATAAGAACTAAAATTTATGAATTTTTAAATTTATTAGATATGTATTAAGTAAAACTATGGTTTAAAAGGATCTTATGAACATTTGTTATTTTTGGTAGCTAATTAGTTTATTAAGAGAAGAAAATAAAAATTGTTGTTGATAATCTTTTAAAGACTTTTTGAGTAAATTACAAAATAAAAAAAAACCCGGCGCGTAGCGCGGGCTCTAAGCTAGTATATATAATTAAAGACTTGTTTAAACAACATCGTTTGTAATTGTGTATTGTCTTCTTCAGGACTGACCTAATTTTTGAAACAATTTGAAACCGTAAAACTGAAATTTTGAAAGTTTGAGAATCATTTGCCACTTACAAATGCAGGTAATGTCGATGCCTTCATGCTTCTGACGAGTAGTTGAGGGTGGGCATTTAGGATCTTCAAAAAAACAAATTACTGGAAGTAAGGGAAAAATAACCTGACGCTCAAAAAGCTCAACCACAGCGAAGGTTGCCACTAATTCTGTTAACGACATTTACCCACTTCCGTTCAACAACTTCAATTTCAAAGCATTTGCTTATTTAATTGTACACAAGATGAGCAGAAATCCACAAGAAGTTCTAGTCACTATACTGTCTATACATAGATGTTGCACCTATTTACATCTCTGACCCTAAGATACCAACATAGAAATAGTGAAAACAATCACATAAAAAACATAACAAAAGAAACACCCTTGCCTTACAAGTAACATGAACCAAAACCCTGGGTGTGTTCAATTTTAAGCAACTGGAGGGCGTAATACATGATCCTGTGATGTGTCAACTACAGCAGGTGCCATGAATTGCCATGTTGGGACAACCAATGAAAGGCATCAGCTTGAGCAGAAAATGTACCCAACATTGCAGAGGGATGAGGCAGGGAGCCTGGTTGAGCACTCATTGCTTTCACTTGCTCCTCCAACTTCTCTTTGCCCGCCTTGAGCCTCTGCTTCTCATTGCGAAGCTCATTCTTCTCAGCCTGCACAAGAAAAGGGAAAGCTAATATTATATCTTTGCATCCTTTTAAATGTTGAATAAGCAATGATGTGCAAATTTTTAAGGATAGACCATCAAGCGGTTCAATTTGCTTTTGCTTATCTCCACTATTAAGCCTATTGATGATGCAAGGCCATGTGTCACGTCTCACCTATTAAGAAAAAATTTAAGTCTACCCGTGGAAGGGAAGTGTTACATCAATCAGGAAATGCAGCAACTAAGGCCATGTGTTAACAGAACAATTGAAGGGGTACAAAGTAATGCTGAAAGTTCAACTGTACAACCGATGTCTTTTGACTCTTTGGTCAAGTGTTAATTAATATCATGGAAAATTTTAGAAAAAAAGAAGTTGACGTACTGTCATAAATCATAATGTTCAAGATATATACCAATTATTTATAAAGATAAAAAGTAATTGCATGCAATTTTATAGGTTTCTTTTTGCTGAATTGAAAAGTTCAGAATTCATATATATGGAGAAGATGATATAATGAGGAAAACAAGACAACTTACAGAAAAATGAAATTAGTGGGTGATATGCAGATCTGAAAGTATCTCTATGTTAGTATTCAAAGCTCTGTTTTAATATATTCAAAGCTCCTGTTGCTTCCTGCATAGTCAGATAAAATAAAATCAACATTGTGCTTCTAATCCAAACAAAGCTATCAAACACATTTTAAAAAACAAATATAGAAATCTGGATAAATGCCCAAATGAAAATTGAGGGGCCACCACTTCCAGCTCTACCTCTTTCCCAGGGTTTCCTTTAAGAGTGAAAAAAAAAAAAAAAAAAAAAAAAAAGCCTGCACTTTAGACTCCTCCTTTCTTGGCCTCAGTTGTGAAATGAGACTTTTTGAGTAAGGAGTGAGTTGAGTGAAAACAGCACGATATCAAGGCAAGTGGAAGTGGAAGCATGGAAACCAAGATGAAGAGGATGGAACAATTTGATTGATCACTACAAGCCCAATCCAGAACATGCTATTCCAGGAGTATTGTAGTTTCCAGGTTTGGTTTTCCAACCACAATATCGAGATGCCTTTTAAGTGATCAACAAAGCAGAAGAGGCGTCACATCGATCCTCAACGCAGTTTGGAGTGAAAAATCAAGTTCCAGTAGAATTTGCTTCTTTTTTTTTTTTCATCTGAAATGTAAATTTCATCCATTCATTCAACAAAATCTACATTTGACACTGATAAAATCCTAACACAGTAATGCAAAATTTGTATTAAATTTTTGTCCAAATTTGGGATGGGGTTGACTTCCCTGATCTATTATAAGTCTTTTACCTAATACATGATGCTACCGTTCGTAGAAATTAAATTGCAAATGGAAACACAAGAAATATTTAAAAAAGGACAAGAAAACAATACTGGAAATGCCATTGAAGTGAAAGTTTGGAAACAAAATGTAAAAGTTCGAGCTCTGTACAAATCTAATTGTCGGCAAGGTTTGAAGAAGCGTCTATACGTAAAACCTTTAATTGTTCCTGCATATGAAATCAAATATGATATATATCAAAAGCCTCATAGAGTAAAACGAAGAAGAAAATTACTGTCTAATTGAAGAATTAAAAACCTGATAAATTTGGCAAGTTTGGCTTGCGTTCCACTCTATACCATTACCATCTCCGCCATTTTGAAAGTTTGGAACGTGAGAAATCTTTGGCCAATCCTCTCCCATTCTTTGTTCACATCTTTCCTCCAAGCGAGAACACTTCACAATTATCAAACGACGTAAAGAGGTGAGGCGGTGCATACCTTCGGGCAATGATATTAAATTCGGACAATTTACGATTCCAAGCTCCTAAAGTGAAGTGAGATCGCCTATCCACTCTGGCAAAGATGCCAAACTAGGATAGTCCATAATTTGAAGCCCTTGGAGAGTGGTAACATCTCTAAGCTCTCTTGGGAGAGAAACCAATTTGGAACATCTATTATGGATAGATGACCAAATCTTGTAGGTCCAAGGCATCCTGCGCCATCTTCATTCTCATTGCTGATAAGTTCCTTGCAGCAAAGAATAGACAGATTTTCAAGTGAGGTGAGATGTTGAAAGAGGGGAGACATGGATATTCGCATTTTACAACAATTGAGATCAATATGAGCACTGCACTAACAAGAGACACATAAACAGAGTGGATGGCTAACATGATCTTCAATTCCAGTCAGCAAAACAACTGATTTCACTTGAAGACAAGCAAGCATTCTCACTGCCTTTTGAGATTAAAATGCTTTCAAGCAAGTGGAAGAAACCTGAAAATGCAAAATACTTGTTAGGTGGCATTTAATGACAGCTAGGATTTTTGATCATGTCTTTTAAGTTCTAAATGCTAATAAAAGTTGCTCAACAAATTGTAGGCAGAATAGTATTTAAAAATTCAAAATAATATGGTTAATTGAATGTCCACTTTCACAGGCTCAGCATGCTTGCACCATTTACTCACCCGATCTTCCTCATCATGAAAGTGCTTTGTATAGTTTCCATTGTTTTGAGTACAAGTGAGGCTGACATATCCCAGAATATTGTAGAAATCCCCCAATGATTCTCACATCCACTTCATCAATTGATGATTTTTTATGCAAGTCTCTACTGACCATCAAATAATAAACTCGACAATAACTCAATTTTCCAATGAAAACAGTAAAAAGGTAAAATCAATCCATCAACACTAACTCCAGTAACAGTAATAATAAAAAGAATCTCTCTAAATATGCAATTGATTATGAGAATACTAAGAGTTATGCAAAAAATTTATTGAGTTTCTATGAAAATTTGGGATGGGTTTCACTTCCCTGGTCTATCATAAGTCTTTTATCCAATACCGATCACTGGCATTTAAACAGAGGATTTTTAAACACATAGAGAGAGCGAGAGCGAGAACGAGAGAGAGAGAGAGAGAGAGAGAGCATACTTCTGCGTCACTCTCTGCTGATTCCACATCAATGTTGAGATCAGCAATAATATTGATGATTTCTACCAGTAATCCAGGTCTATCAGCTGTCTCTGTATAAAGTAAGCTGTAAATTAGAGAGAAAAATGCATAATAAGACGATGGATCAATGCACCCATTCTTTGCAAACAATTATCAAACTTCATTCAAAGTATGACCTCCTCTTTGGTCCACAAGAGAAACATAAAAATGAAGAACAAATTATAAGCTAAAGGACAACTTAATCATAAGTAGCAAACCTCCTCTTAGATCCATCTTCCTTCACTTGTATCTGAGTTGCAATATCACATCAAGCAGCAGAACAAAGTCACAAACTTCAGTTCAACTTTGTAAAGTTACAAAAAAGCACATGAAATCGAAGTTCGTTAAGCTAACTAGATCATAGCCATGAAAACTCTGATTGATCCCCACTGTATTACAAATTATACTTTCTATTGAATAAGCCTCAACCATGGCACCACATGGAAAAAGAGGAGAATATTTGATCAATAAACAGAGGACTAATCAATGGAGCCAAACTTGAAACATTCTCTGAAGAAGATGGGAAAACATGATCAAACAGTTGCTGCTCAAGCTGACAGACCAACAATTTATGTCAGTTTTTATCAAAATTATGTAACTATCACATACTCCATTCAAAATCACAAAGCTGTTCCCATTTTTCTTGTTCATCAAATAACAGAGGAAGGCATAAAAATATAAATGGATTTCCAATACATATTATCTCATCAAGGGACATAAAGTATCATGCATTCAGAGTATAAGAATAAATCTTAGAGGGAAAAATGCAGTTTACCCCCTGAAGTTTCAGGAGTTTTTTAATTTTAACCCCAAAGTTAAAAAATTGGCAATCTATCCCCCTGAAGTTTCAAAAATTGGCAATTTAAACCCTCCGTTTAATTTTTCCGTCTAAATTGACAGAAATCTATGAAATTACATCATTACCCTCAGGCTTTTTTAAAAAAATTTCCGTCAAATTTCACGGAAATTAGTAACGGAAGGTTTAAATTGCCAATTTTTGAAACTTCAGGGGGGTAGATTGCCAATTTTTGAACTTTATGGTTAAAATTGAAAAACCCTTGAAACTTCAGGGGGGTAAACTGCATTTTGCCCAATCTTAAATCTACCCCATAATCATAAGATACCCAAGTATTCTAGATTAACAAAATGGATAATAACTCCTAATATTCAAACACTAGTTGTGCATGTCCAGATTTAAATATCAAGATCGTGCTTCTAATCCAAACAAAGCCATCAAACACATTTTAAAAATCATATAGAAATCCGGCAAAATACCCAAACAACTCTTGAGCCCAACTCCCAGCTCCCCACCTCTTTCCCAGGGTTTCCTTCAAAAGGGCAAAAAAGAAGACCTTCATTTTAAAGCTCCCTTCTTGGCCTCTGTTGTGAAATGATATTTTTTCGATCAAGGAAGGAGTGAGTTAAGTGAAAAGGACACAATTCCAAGGCAAGAGGAAATGGAACATGGGACCAGGGGCAAAGACATAAAAGTTACAGGCCAACACGTAGAAGAGGAATTGTCTCCTTTTCGGTAATTGACATGGAGCACCCTTTTCACAAATGCCTCCTGATCCACTCCAAGGCTAATATCTACTGCTTCAGCTTTCAGCACGTTATGATCTTTGAGAAGATAATTAAAAGACCAAGCCTTAAGATGATATTCCAGGAATCATACAGATTTTTCTTAATTTTTCCATCTCAAATTCCCGACTTCTCAACTTAATGCTTAGCTGCAGAGTGAAAAAGTTTCGAGTTGGCTCCAAATCTTAAATCCATGAATGCCAGTGCTTCAATTGTATCTGCATATGAAATCCGATAAATCAGAAATTCTCTAAAATCATAAATAAAAAATGCTTCAATTGCTTCAATTGTTTCTGCAAGTGAAATAAGGAAGAAGGAATAGCATTTGACATTTTAACATTGGTATACGTATCACTAGTACAATTCCACCATTAGATAAAAGAGAGAAACTCAATTACACCAAGTCTCTTTGAAGAAATGAATTTGTCTTATCCAAACAGATTGTAGAAATATCCACATGATTCCCACAACCCATTTCATAAATTGCTGCTTTCAATCAAAAAACAAAATAATAAATTCAACTATAACCCAAAATTTTCAATGAAAATAATAAAAATGTAACTTTTATCCGTTTGTTCAACAGAATCTACATTTGACACTGAGAAAATCCTAACACAGTAATGCAAATTTGTATTAAATTTTTGTGAAAATTTGGGATGGGATTGACTCAGTGGCGGAGCCAGAGAATTTATATTAGGGATGCCGCTAAAATTTTTTTTGTGTCCTAAAAATTTTCTCCACCCTAAAAAATTTGGTAATTCACACAATATATGCATTACAACAAAATATCTATAAAAATTCGTGCTTAAATTAATATATTAGAAATGTAACATGTCGGCACTATATGAAAAAAAAAACTTCCATTTCCAATACAAAAGTGTTTAGTTTGCTAGAGACATGAGCAACAACAACAAAAAGCTAATCAAGAACTTCAACAAACAAAGTAACCATTCAAGATATTATCTAACTATCACAAACACATGATAATACAAACTACTTACCACTTACAAAATAAACTTGAGCACAATTAATCGTGTCTAAGAAAAATTAGTACTTTTCAGTGAATCAGTGGTATCTTAAGGGATTTCTTGAAAACAAACCAAACACAATAAGGTCTAGCCAAATGCTATAAACCAATAAAAACAAATAATGAATTAGAAAAAGAAATGATTGAACACACAAAAAAAAAAAAAAAAATTATCTTCTAAATTGTCTACTAAACTTCCTCCAACACTAATTAATTTTAGTACTTCTATTTTAGTTTAAATTGTATTCTAAACTTTCTCACCATAATTTTTTTAAAAAAAAAAAAAATTTCACCTCCTCACACCTACTCCTCTATTTATTTATTTTTTTCTTCCTTAAAATTCCACTTCACACCTTCTACCTTCTAGATTTTAATGCTTACATTTACTCTGTTCATTTATTTTTTTTCTTCCTTCAAATTCCACAAACTCACCCTTCTACAATCTAAATTCTAACCGCCTATCTTCATCTTTTTGTCTTAGTTCTCCTCACCTTCTAGAATATAATGCCTTTCTTTTCTCTTTAATATATATTTTTTTTACCTTAAAACTCACCATTCTACTGTCTACAACTATTTCTTTTATTATTATTATTATTTTCCTTCCTTCAACTTCAGTTTTCAACTCACGCGCAAGCCAACTACTCAGAGAAAAAAAAAAAAAAAAATCGCGCAAGTCACAGCCTACTCCTTGCACGGTTTTTTTTTTTTTTTCTTAAAAAATTTCATTCTTATCTTTTAACCACTCATTTCTTATCTTCTATTTCCAATTTTTCACCTTTCACGAGACAAGAGTCCTCATTGCTCACTCCTCACCAACTCACCTCCTCACTCCTCACTCCTCACCAGACGCACCTCTTCTCTTCCCCTCTCAAGACTAAGCCTTCAAAGTTCAAACAAATGAACAATCAAACATGAAACACCCACTGGGATTACTACTACACAGTGCAGTGTGCCGTTGGGGTGCCGTGGGTTACGTGGGTAGAAAAAAAAAAAATTAAATCCACGGCACCCCCAAAGACCAACGTGGCTCCGCCACTGGATTGACTTCCCTCATCTATTAATTATAAGTCTTTTACCTAATACGTGATGCTACCGTTTGTAGAATTTAAATTTCAAATGGAAATGAAAGAAATGTTGAAAAACTAAAAGAAGAAAACAATACTGGAAATGCTATTGAAGTGAAAGATAGGAAAAAATACTGTAAATGTTCGAGCTGTCTGATTGTCTCAAGAAGCGTCCATATGTGAAACTAAATTCTTCCTGCATATGAAATCAATAAGATATATATCAAAAGCCTGACAGAGTAAAATAAAGAGGAACAACAAGAAGAAGAAAAATTATTGTCTAATTGGTGACTTAAAAACCTCAAGATATTGGCGAATTCGGCTTGCTATCCATTCTTTGAGATTACCATCACTGCCTTTACAAAAGTTTGGGACGTGAGCAATCTTTGGCCAATCCTCTCCCGTTCCTTGTTCACATCTTTCCTCCAAGCAAGGACACTCCGCAATTGTCAAGCGACGTAAAGAGGTGAGGCGGCGCATACCTTCGGGCAGTGATATTAACTTCGGACAATTTACGACTTCAAGCTCCTGAAGTGAAGTAAGATCGCCTATCCACTCCGGTAAAGACACCAAACTAGGGCAAACCATAATTTGAAGCCCTTGCAGAGTGGTAACATCTCTAAGCTCTCTTGGGAGAGAAACCAAATTTGAAACGCCAATGATAGATAGATGACCAAATCTTGTAGGTCCAAGGCCATGTGCGCCATCTTCATTCTCATTGCTGGTAAGTTCTTTGCAGCGAAGAATAGTCAGATTTTCAAGTGAGGTGAGATGTTGAAAGAGTGGAGAAATTGATATTCTCATTTTACGACAATCCAAAATCCCCAGGGTCTCAAGAGAAGTGAGGTTCTGCAGCCACTCTAGTGGCAGATATTCAAGTTGCTCTAATTCCATAAGATAAAGATACTTCAATTTGGGGAGATCGAAAAGGGGAGAGGGAGAGGAGGGTGTTGTTAGAGACATCATAGGGCAATTCTTTATACATAAAAAAGAAAGGGAAGGAAATGAAGGGAATAATGGAAGATGATCTGTTTCCCTCGTCTTTCGCCATCCCCTGAACTTTGGCAAATCACCAAGTCTAAGAATTTTGAGCGGAGAAGAGGACACGTCACTACCATCATTGCTTATATACTCCAGCTCACTTAAGTCACTAAGAAAAAGACGCTTGAGAAAAGGGAATCGGTTCAATGGTGGGATATGTTGAAGCCATTTACAATCCGATATTAGAATAGAAGTCAAATTTGAGAGCGAGGACACCCAACTAGATAACTTCACACCTGCATACCCAACTATAGATAATAATTTCAAATTTAGGTGCGGCCGAAGGTTTTGCAATAGTTGTTCATCATTTGCAATTGCCTTATCACTTTCATCACTAGGTTCTGGGTCCCACTCTAAAATCAGCCATTGAAGATGTCGCTTCCTCTCCAAGTTTGCAGCCTTTGCTTTTGATGGAGAATATCTCGAGTGCTCTAAACCCTTGATCCATAAGTCTCCTCTCAACTCATCTAAACCATCCAGCTCCACTAGCCCACCCTTTGGCTTGGAAAGAAAACTTTTTTTCTTCCCTAAAATGTATAGCGACAATGTTTGGAGAGCAATCAACTTTCCAAGTCCATGAGGCATATGCGTCAAGCTATTACACCCATCTAGCCCAAGATGCCTAAGGCTGATTAAGTTTCTAGTCTCTTCTGGCAATTCTTTAAGTTTAAGACAATAGTCAAGTCTTAGTGTTTGCAAATTCTGCAATTTAGTTATAGAAGCAGGGAGTAGTTTGATATCTTTATTCCTAGACAAATCTAGAAATCTTAAATGCTCTAACTTGCCAATGGAATTCGGCACTTTTTGAATACTCGACTGACTCAAATTCAAAGCACGCAAGCATTTAAAACTTGAAATAAGTGTATTAGAGACTGGCTTATTTAACTCAAGTACTGAATTGATCGAGTTAAGAACATCATCAAATCCTGGAAGTATTAGAATGCGTAGAAGAAGTGTTCTCATTTTGTTAGGCTTGGGCAAAAGAGCAGGAATATCCGGTAATGAATCTAAAGACTGAAATGCCACATGACGAGTTCTTCCAACTACATTTTCTCTATCTGGATATAAAATTGTGCACTCCTCACCTGCTATCGACTGTGCAAGATCGTGAATAAGGTCATGCATTTTGCACTTTCCTATTTCACCAACTATATCTCTTTGTACGTCTTGGAAAAACGACCTCCAAAGCAAATCCATAAAATATTGGCGACCAATATCTTCAAGATGTCTATTTCCATACGATGAATGAAGAAAGCCTTGAGCTATCCATAACTGAATCAACACCTCCATTTCAATTTCATAATCTTTTGGAAACAACGAACAAAAGGCAAAACATTGCTTCAAGTGTGATGGGAGATGATCATAACTCAACCTAAGTATTGGAAAAATATCATTTTCTTGTTGAGATATTTTGTAAAGTTCATGGTTTTTAAAGTACAACCAATCATCTTCTGAATTTTTGAAATATAATAGACTCCCAATGCTCCTTATAGCAAGAGGAACTTGTGCACACTTTTGTATGATCTCCCTTCCAATTTCTACTAGCTTTGGATTATTTGGCTCTTCCCCGTCTTTAAATGCCATTTTCTTAAATAAATTCCAAGAACTGTTTTTAGATAAATCTCTTAAAGGATATGGTGAAACTGTACCTGTAATCTCTGCAACCTTTTCGCTACGTGTAGTAATCAAAATTTTGCTTCCTCTTAGGCCACGCACTAACAACTTTTCCAAGTTGGACCATGTACCACGATTCTCATTCCACACATCGTCTAAAACAAGTAAATATCGCTTCCCATCAATTTTTGCTCGAAGCTCACTTTGCAATGGATCCATCTCAAGACTTTTAGGTCTCTTCTTAGTCACAGATTCTATGAGCTTTACAATGATAGCTTTCACATCAAAAGGATTAGAGACACATGCCCACATCCTTAGGTCAAAATGTCTTCGAACCTCCTCGTCGTTGTACACATACTGCGCAAGCGTGGTCTTTCCTTGTCCACCCATCCCAACTATGGGAATTATGGAAACATTCTTCTCATTCATATTAGGATCGAATAATAGCTTTTTAACAGACTCCTTATCATCCTCTCTCCCAATGACATCTTCCCCATGTACAAATGAGTGTGTATCTTGTCTTTTCATATGCTCAAATTGTGTCGCTGTGGTGTGCTCATTGAAGCCAAATTTGATCCTATCAGTTGTAATTTCATCCAGTCTCGCCCTAATTGCCTTGATCCTATGACCCATTTTAAAGCCATAGACAAGCTGGTTCGATTTGGAAAAGAAGATGTGTACCTGTAATACTCCCAAATATTTAGTATGATCCATTTCGAAAAGTTAAACATTTTTTGGGCTATATGTGTAACTAAGGAAAATATGAAGGTCATGTTTGTAATTGTTGCAAGTTTAAGTTAGATTTTTTTTTTTGGTTGTTTTATTTACAACCACCCATTCCAATCTGTTCAATGTGATAGTTTGAGAATTCCCCTCTCATTGAATAGTTGGATTTATAATGGGGGCCGATAATTTATGTAACTTTTTCTAGACACCATTTGCTCCTTGGAAAGATGTCGCAACTTAATTAACCGTACATTTTTTGCATATGGTTAGTACTCTTACAAATGAGACTATTTTAGGTAAGACTATTTATAGCAGTTGTAAGGATAAAGAAAACAGACAAAACAATGGAATATAAAAGCATCTATAAATGTCAAAATGATACATGAAAACATTGTTACTGTAACACCCCATATTTGATATAAGTTAGTACGAGTTTTTGCCCAATGTCTTGGGCTTTAGATATATGAACCAATGTTATTGGCCCTAGTGAACTTAATAAAAATTGGATCAGACCCTAAAAGAGATTATATAAGATAATTAATTTCTTAACCTAATGGACTAATCCATGGCATAGTCTTATCCCTAATGATGGGCATAATTTAATGTTTCATTCATAATTTTGTAAGATGATAGTTTATAACCAGAAAGCTATTTAAGTCTATGTGTACAAGATGTGTTGATCTTTTTGGAAGAAAATATTGTCCTTTGAAAATGACGTTTATAATGATGTTCATTCATGAAATAGACATAGCATCTAATACCTAGAGCCAAAAACCAGAAACCTCTTTTCAATGGCTCATTTGAGTAGTAAAAAACTTCCAAACATAACCCTCAAGGGGTGTTAAGACGATATCAAGAAAATAAGTAATTTCTCATATATGGCATCAAGAAGAGCTTTGGGTTAAATCTGGAAATTAAACTTTCAGTCCATGGCATGTTTAGGTGGGTATTTGATCCAAATTTCGTCAAGTTAAAAACCTTAGATATATGTGTTGTGGCCCAATGGGCCAAGTGACCAAAGTGTAGTGCTCTATTTTAGGTCCATTTAGTGAGTTGTGGGCCTTATCTGGTTTACCTAGTTAGCAGGAGGTTCAAATGGGCCATTTCTTACCCAAGCCCCCATAAAAACAATTTTGAGATTTTTGGAAGAAAACTAAACCACTTTTTTTAGTGCAATTTCAAGATTAACCCTACTTTCGTTTATTTATTCAAAAGTTATGAAAATATTAATAGAATGAGCTCCTAGAATATGATAAATTTTAAGGAAAAAGAAAACTTTATGTTCGGACCAAGGTACGAAAAAGAAATAAACATGAAAAATATTTTTTTATAAAGAGAAAAGAAAAGAAACTTTATGTTTAGGTTAAGCTTTTGACTTATTTCTAAGAATAAAACATCTCTAATAATAGAGGGAAGGTTTGAAAGGTCAAGTAACTTAGGAACAAATTTTAATAACGATTTATGTGTCTGGTATAAGGATAATTTAGCTGAATCTTATTGTTCAGGTTTTAATAGTTGTCGCCTAACTTTTAGTGCAGTATTGACTATCGAGGTAACTTGTACTCTTTGCCACTTCTAAATGCATGTCAATTTAAGTGATTATCGCTTATATATATATGCTCTTTATGATGAAATTATATTGAGATTAGAATTTCCGTACCGTTGAATAATTGGGTTTAACATTATAATGAACAAATTGTTGTTGTTGTTGTTGATTTGTTCTTTGGAAATGTTGTTGAGAAATTTTAAACTACGTAAAATGATATATATTTGCTTTGGCTTGTGTTGTGATAAATATTTGTATGCAGGTCTGGGAATGCTTTAGTCACAGACAACATCATATGCACATTAATGAAGAATTTACCTGTTTTGCCATCTTCTTATCCCGTGTCATCACTTGTCGGCGTAGAAGTTGAGTGGAATAGTCATCCAACAAGTCGTCGGCGTCGTACATGGCATCCTTGAGCTTTCGAAGCCAATCTTTGACCGCATGGTTCTGGGCTTGTTTCAGTGTTTCTCCTCTGCGTCCAAAAGCACAGCATGGATGGTGGAAACGGTGTCCCCGAGCTTTCGAAGCTCATCTTTGAAACCCCATAACACTCCAATCTCTTGGAGAGCAAGAGAGCCCAAACTCCTAATGATGCTCCCAGCAGTGTCAAAGAGAACTATTTCCGCCATTTGTTGGTTGTGGGTGGTGAGCCAAGTAAACTGATGATGAGGTATTAAAAATTTGAGAGAATATTGAAGAGAATTGAGTCGGCCATTTGTCCTAACATTCCATACCATGACTTATAACATTCTTTGCATGAATGGGAACGGATTGCATCATTTTCGTTGAAACCGTGTTAGAGGTTGGTCCATTCCATATCATTATCAGTTGAATCGAAATAGTTGAATGTAACCCCGCGTGAATGGTTCAAGGAGTGCATCTTCAAAGATAATGTAGAGATATTTAGTTGGAAAATGGAACCCGCGTGAGTAGGTGGGACATTCACTATTAGTTGAATGGGAAATGTTGAAAAAATGCAGGAGTGGGCCGGAAGAGTTGAATGGCAATAAAATGAAACTCACGTCTCACCAAACTTTTAATTGTGACAATGTTTTTTAAAATTATTAAAATATTGTTAATATTCTCCTCAATGACAATGATGAAACAATCCTTAGTAAAATAAAAACAAAAAATACTAAAACTTCAAAAAAAAAAACTTAATTTTTTTTTCAATCTTTTTTTTTTTTTTTAAATAAAAAATTTCTGTTTTAAAAAAAATAAAAATTTTCGTTTAAAAAAAATTTGTTCTAAAAAAATTATTATTTTTTTAAATTAAAAATTTTCATTAATAAAAATAAAAAATTCAATTTTTATTTTTTTTTCTCAAATTTATAGGAGTATTTTTGTCTTATTGAGAAATTTATAAGCACATTTTTATCTTTTTGCTAGCTTTGGGGTGACATTAACAATGTTTTAGTAGTTTGGGGGACATTATCAAAGTTTGAGGAGACATTGTCAATTGAGTGGTAGTTTGAGGGGTATGTGAACTTTAACATTTTATTTTTTATTTTTTCCAATGGCTTACTAGTTTCTCTGTAATTACTTAATAACTTAATTCCACTATGTGCTTACTCTCCTCAATTTTCTCTAATTCATTATTTTTTGAAATCGGTGAACATAATTCATGAGTAGGTGGAAATAATTGTGGGGGTAGAAACAACAACCAATTTTTTAAAATTTGCTTCTTTTTATTTAAACAATTTTTTTTTTTTTAATTGAAGAATTAAAAAGAAAAAAAAAATTAAAACAAAATTAAAACGGGAAATTTTATTTATTTTTTTCTCATGTATTAAATATTGGGAGCGCTTACAATTGTGCAAACGCCCCCAATCCCAAAAGGGGGCGCTTACCTGGCAAGTGCCCCATTTTAAAAAAGGGACGCTTGCCCAACCAAGCGCCCCCTTTTTAAAAAGGGGGCGCTTTGCTTCAAACACCCCATTTTAGAGACGTTTTTCATTAAAAAGCGGCTTAAAATTATATTCTAGTCGCCATCCTACCCGACGTGTCCCAAGTGTCCCTAATCAAGTGTTGCGAAATCAATAGGGACGTTTTTTTTGGCTAAAAACGCTCCAAATAACCATGTCACTAAACCTTGTTTTTATTCTATTATCAATTTCTTCAATTTGTCTAATTTTATTTTATTATCAATTTAACTTTCTTTAACCATTCAAAAAATTTAACATTCTCCATAATTTCATTCATATATTTACAATAATCATTTCTAATTTTATTTCTTCTTAATTTCGAAAATATCCTAAAAAACCATTCCCTTTTTTCATCAATTTCTTTCGACATAAATTCGATCATTTTCAGAGAAATCGAGAGTGCTTAAAAGATACATAAAAGGGCGTATATGCAGGAAACATGATTAGGGTCAATGTGTAAACACTATAATAAACCACTCAATCCAACCTTAGAGCATTTCTAGCAGCCTCACAAAAAATTACTCACCAAAATAACAAAAAATATATTTTTCTATATTTTAGCAACTCACATTTTTCGAGCACCCACAGCAGCCTTAGGGTGCGTTTGGGAGTGCGTTTTTTAAAAAATAATCTACGATTTTAAACCAAATCGCAATTTTAGGGTGTTTGGGATTTCGATTTTAAAAACGCAAATTTTAAAATCGTAAAAAAATCTGCAATTTTCATAAGCGGATTAGAGGGTGTGCTTACTTGAAAAAGTGCGAATTTAAAACAAAATCACGATTTCTATTAAAACGATATTTGGCGCAATAGTTACCTTTTTTAGAACAGGAATGAAAAAAATACCAAGAATACCCATCTAAAATATATTAAAACCCTTCTTTTTTTTTTCTTTTTTTTTTTTTCCTCATCCTCTCTGTCTTGCTCATCCTTATTGGTAATTTGGTCATGAAACCTCAATTATATGCTAATGTTATCCAAACACTCAATTGATAAAAAAAAAGTACTTTTTAGTTTGTTTTACCAAACGTCTGTGCGATTTAAAAAACGCAATTTTTAAAAACGCAATTTTTAAAATCGCACTTATTGGAATCGCACTCCCAAACGGGCCCTTAATATTTTAACAATTCACTTTCACTATTCTATTTAAATATTATTTTTTCAAACTTTTATATTTTTGGATGTTTGTATTTTCCTAATAGTCTATTTTAAGAATATTTGTCTTATTTAATATTTTAAAAAATTTGTAATTTTCAGGTAATATTCTTTCTCGAATGGTAATATTCTTGGTTAGTTTTCTTCCGGAGAAAACCACCCAGATTGTGAAGGAGGAAGTCAGTTTGTGGGTGTGAAATGGTGGAGAGAAATGGCGCTAAATGCTGAATGGGTGAGAGAAAAGAAAAAAGAAGGGAGAGATAAACGAAAAGCAAAAAGATGTGAACAATATTTATTATTCACTCACCATTTTATTTTAGTTACAATAATGAGTTTAAAAAGTAAATTAAGTTTTAAGCCACTTTTATTAAATTACAAATAACATAAATCCGGATCCTATGTCATTACTTATAACATTATTTGCATGAATGGGAACCGATTGCATCATTTTCGTTGAAACCGTGTTAGAGGTTGGTCCATTCCGTACCATTGAATAGTTGGGTTTAACATTATAATGAACAAATTGTTGTTGTTGTTGTTGATTTGTTCTTTGGAAATGTTGTTGAGAAATTTTAAACTACGTAAAATGATATATATTTGCTTTGGCTTGTGTTGTGATAAATATTTGTATGCAGGTATGGGAATGCTTTAGTCACAGACAACATCATATGCACATTAATGAAGAAGTTACCTGTTTTGCCATCTTCCTGTGTCATCACTTGTCGGCGTAGAAGTTGAGTGGAGTAGTCATCCAGCAAGTCGTCGGCGTCGTACATGGCATCCTTGAGCTTTCAAAGCCAATCTTTGACCGCATGGTTCTGGGCTTGTTTCTCCTCTGCGTCCAAAAGCACAGCTTGGATGGTGGAAACGGTGTCCCCGAGCTTTCGAAGCTCATCTTTGAAACCTTATAACACTCCAATCTCTTGGAGAGCAAGAGAGCCCAAACTCCTAATGATGCTCCCAGCAGTGTCGGAGAGAACTATTTTCGCCATTTGTGGGTTGTGGGTGGTGAGTCAAGTAAGCTGATGATGAGGTATTAAAAATTTGAGAGAATATTGAAGAGATCGAACTGAGTCGGCCATTTGTCGTTGGTAGCATATCTCATTCAGAGGTGTTGGAGCGTTGAAGGAAGATGTGTTTGCTTTAATTATTGATAGGAGTGTGTATAATTAAATTTTTCTTTGACAATTTCTTGCAAATTTGATTCTACTTTAATTGCCTTTTGTTCTACCAATTATTTTTTTCTTATCAGACTTCAATTTGTCTAATTTTATTCTATTATCAATTTTAACTTTCTCTAACCATTCAAAAAATTTAACATACTCTTTAATTTCATTCATATATTTATAATAATGATTTCTAATTTTATTTCTTTTTAATTTCGAAAATATCCTACCCTTTTTTCATCAATTTCTTTTGATATAAATTCATTTTCAGAGAAATCAAGAGCACTTAAAAGATACATAAAAGGGTGTATATGTACGAAACATGATTAGGATCAATGTGTAAACACCATAATAAACCACCCAATCGAACCTCAGAGCATTCCTAGCAGCCTCACAAAAAATTACACACCAAAATAACCAAAAGTGTATTTTTCTCTATTTTAACAACTCACCTTTTTTTGAGCATCCAAAACAGCCTCACTATTTTAATAATCTACTTTCAGTATTCTATTTAAATATTATTTTTCAAAAATTTGTTTATTTTTTCTCTAACTTGTATAATTTTGAATGTTTGTATTTTCTTAATGATCTATTTTAAGAATATTTGTCTTATTTAATATTTTTAAAAATCTGTAATTTTCCGATAATATTCTTTATCGAACGGTAATATTCTTGGTTGGTTTTCTTAAGGAGAAAACCACCTAGATTGTGAATGAGGAAGTGGGTTTGTGGAGAGTGTTAAGAATATTACTTGTTATTTACTTCTTTAGGTATTATTAGTTTACTAGGTTTACCTTTTCTTATTCTACTAGGTATACCTTTCCTTATTCTACTAGGTTTACCTTTCTTTAATCTATTAAGTTACTTGCCTCTCTATAAATAGAGGCCTCTGTATTCATTATTAATATTAGAGTCAATACAATGTAGTCCATTGTGTGCTTTCGCTCTCTCTCTTTCTTCCGCTTCTAATATATTATCAAATATATTTAATATGGTATCAGAGCCACCTTTTTGTGGCCTCCAATAAACGTCTTTGACGTTTTCCGGCGCCGCCAGTGTTATCCAGCGAATCATTCTCTCTACTCCTCACGGTTCTCTATCTTCTCCTCGAGGTTTTCAGTGTATCACTATACCGCTTGAAAACCCGGAAGACAACCGTCCCAGAGCCGCCACAAACAGCCCCATCGGAGCTTCCACTCGCCCTCACGCGCGGCCCAAATTTTTGGCAATTCCGCCACTGCCCTTCCGCCACCAGCCGCCACGGTGGTCCGATCACTTCTCCAAGGCCACCGATCGATAGCTTTCATCTCGGTGATTCCAGAACAAGTCCCATATCCTCCATACGGCGCTCCACGCGCTTCCATGCGCCCCCAGAAGTTTCACGCGTCAGATCCACGCGCCATCGCACCCACGTGCCACGCCATCCTTGCCACGTCAGCCCTAATTTCCACGTCAGCATAGCCACGCCAGCCCTACGTGTCACGTCATCAGTGCCACGTCAGTCTGTGTGCCACGTCATCAGTATCAAGTCAGACCTTAGCACGTCATTAGTGCCACGTCATCGTTGACTTTTCAATCGTTGACCGTTGACTTTGACTTTGACCACTGAAAAAGTTGACCAGGTGTTTCTTACTCAATTTTTCGTCCTGATTTCAAATTTGTGGTCTATTTTTGCTTTTGGCATCTCTATATGGCAGAAAACAAGACTCTTTTTCAAATTTAGGCATTTGTTTTATGCGGTTCAAGTTGGTTTATGCTTGTTCAATTCGGTTTTATAGCCTGTTCTTTGGCGCAATTCAATCTGGTTCATTCTTCTTGCGGATGGCACTCTCGGGTCAGACCAATCTTTCCTTAGGTCCATGGGTTTTCGGGCCAAAGAAGCCCCTTTCAACCGGCCCACTTATGCCTTGTCAAATGCCGCCATCACCGGTCACTGATTAGCCATTTTTCTCCTTACTTATCTCAGCCGGATAGGCGAGACGGTCTACTAGTTAGATGGGCCAGACTTTAGTTCAGTCGACAAGGCGAGACGGTCCAAGGGTTTCAGGCATGATTAGCCTCTTCAACCGGCTCTGCTTATCTCAGCCGACCAGGCGAGACGGTCTACTAGTCAGACTTTAGTTCAGCCGACAAGGCGAGATGGTCCAAGGGTTTCAGATATGATTTGCCTCTTCAACCGGCCATTTTTCTCCCTACTTAGCTCAGCCGGCTAGGCGAGACGGTCTACTAGTTAGATGGGCTAGACTTTAGTTTAGCCGACAAGGCGAGACGGTCCAAGGGTTTCAGGCATGATTAGCCTCTTCAACCGGCCCTGCTTATCTCAGCCGACCAGGCGAGACGGTCTACTAGTCAGACTTTAGTTCAGCCGACAAGGCGAGATGGTCCAAGGGTTTCAGACATGATTGGCCTCTTCAATCGGGCCTACTTATCTCAGCCGACTAGGCGAGACGGTCTAAGGGTTTCAGACATAATTAGCCTCTTCAACCGGCCCTGCTTATCTCAGCCGACCAGGCGAGACGATCTACTAGCTAGAATTTTTGGGTCAGACTTTAGCTCAGCCGATCAGGCAAGACAGTCCAAGGGTTATGGGCCAAACAAGCCCCTTTTAACTGAACCTACTTTTCTCAGCCGACCAGGTGTGCTACTTCATTACTAGTATATGGTTTTCAAGTCAAATTACAACTAAGTGAACCAAGCTCCAGCTTAAATGCATTGCTCAAATTCAGACACCGGTCTCTAACAACTTTTATGGCGTTACTTCGGCAATTGTTTTGGCACAAGCAGCTTTTTCGGTGAATTCCTTTTTCTTTCCCTTTTCGTTTATCCAAACTCAAGTTTACACATTGAGTTTGAGGGGGGATTTTAAGAATATTACTTGTTATTTACTTCTTTAGGTATTATTAGTTTACTAGGTTTACCTTTTCTTATTCTACTAGGTTTACCTTTCCTTATTCTACTAGGTTTACCTTTCCTTAATCTATTAGGTTACTTGCCTCTCTATAAATAGAGGCCTCTGTATTCATTATTAATATTAGAGTCAATACAATGTAGTCCATTGTGTGCTTTCGCTCTCTCTCTCTTCTCTCTCTTTCTTCCGCTTCTAATATATTTTCCAATATATTTAACAGAGAGAAATGTCGCTAAATGCTAAATGAGTGAGAGAAAAGAAAAAGAGAAGGGAGAAAGGCTTGCAGAGAAAAGAAGAGAAGAGAAAAAAAAAATTAAAAAAAAAAGAAGAGAGAAATTATTTGTTTAATCAATAGATGAGTGAACGGTACTCACTATTCACTCACCATTTTATTTTGGTTAAAATAATGAGTCTGAAAAGTGAACATTTAAGCCACTTTTATTAAATTACAAATAACAGGAATTCGAGTCCCATACCATGACTTATAACATTCTTTGCATGAATGGGAACGGATTGCATCATTTTCGTTGAAATCGTGTTAGAGGTTGGTCCATTCCATATCATTATCAGTTGAATCGAAATAGTTGAATGTAATCCCGCGTGAATGGTTCAAGGAGTGCCAATTATCTTCAAAGATAATGTAGAGATATTTAGTTGGAAAATGGACCCTCGTGAGTAGGTTGGACATCACTATTAGTTGAATGGGAAATGTTGAAAAAATGCGGGAGTGGGCCGGAAGAGTTGAATATTGGAAATAAAAAGAAAACCACGTCTCATCAAAGACAATATTTTTCAAAATATTATCAAAATATTGTTAATATTCACCTTAATGACAATGATGAAACAATCCTTAGAAAAATAAAAACAAAAAAATACTAAAACTTCTAAAAAAAAACTTAATTTTTTTTTAAATAAAAAATTTTTGTTTTAAAAAAAATAAAAAATTTCATTTCAAAAAATTTGCTTTAAAAAATTTATTTATTTTAATTGAAATTTTTCATTTAAAAAAAAAAAAATTCATTTTTTATTATTTTTTCAAATTTATAGGAGTATTTTTGTCTTATTGAGAAATTTATAAGTACATTTTTATCTTTTTGCTAGCTTTTGGGTGACATTGACAATGTTTTAATAGTTTGGGAGGACATTATCAAAGTTTGGAGAGACATTGTCAATTGAGTGGTAGTTTGAGAGGATACGTGAACTTTACCCTTTTATTTTTTATTTTTTCCAATGACTTACTAGTTTTCCTGTAATTACTTAATTCCTCTATTTGCTTACTCTCCTCAATTTTCTCTAATTCATTATTTTTTGAAATCGGTGAACATAATTCATGAGTAGGTGAAATAATTGTGGGGGTAGAAACAACAACCAAATTTTTTAAATTTGCTTCTTTTTATTGATAATTCTTAAAAGATGGGGGAATGAATAAAAAGGAGTGTGTATAATAAAATTTTTCTTTCACAATTTCTTGCAAATTTGATTGTACTTTAATTGCTTTTTGTTCTACCAATTATTTTTTCTTTGACAATGTCGGGTCTTAGCCGAGTCCTAACCAGATCTTGGAGATATTCCAGCGAAGTCTTGGCAATGGCTCAGTCGGGTTTTGTGATTACAATCCAATAATTGCAATTACGTATCAACTCTTTGTGATTTGATTACCTTATTTATAGTGTATTCACCTATCCTATTTTTCCTGTAAGTAGGGATATGATTGATCTTTGTAAAAAATCATTCAAGTGAAATAAGAGCAAAATGTAGCTTATGGGGCTTTATCATGTAGACGTATGTCATAAATCGAACTACGTAAAATTTTGTTTATTTTTTTTATTCCGTCTTGTCTTTATTTTTCTATTTGATTATTATTTCTTTTAGCTAATTTCATAATAAGAAGCTCAAATATATATATATATATAATTTGTTGTGACTTTTTTGTGATAAATATTTGCATGCAGGGTTTAGGAATGCTTTAGTCACAAAAGACATCATATACACATTTATGAATTTACCTGTTTTACCTTCTTCTTATCCCGTGTCATCACTTGTCGACGTAGAAGTTGAGTGGCGAAGTCATCCAGCAAGTTGTCGGCTTCGTACATATATGGCATTTTTCTGCTTTCATAGCATGGTTCTTGGCCTGCTGCTCCTCCACATCCAAAAGCACAGCTTGGATAGTGGAAACCGTGTCCCTAAGCTTTTGAAGCTCAAATTATTGCCTCGCTAATTCGCCTTTTATGGTTATTGAAATAAAAATATCACCATGGTGTGTGACCAAGTTTCTAATTCAAGGCCAATTAATGGCACAATGTTGGTTCAATATGATAAATTGCAAAGCCTTTGTAATCAAGCATGTTCTGTTTCTGCTCTACAAGCCAATATATATGACAACAAAAGCCTATATCAAGCACATAAATGCCGAGAAATTGAATTTTAATTGAAAAATTCTACATAAGCATGAATTACTTTCATTTTGTTTGAGTTCAATTATTGTAAAATATTTTTCTTGGATTTGATAATATTTAAACTATAAGACGCACCAAAGGCAAATTGTATGGGTACAGAATCAGCTTTTGATTCAGTCAGAGGTGTCTGAGCGCAAAAGGAAAATGTATTTGTTGTAAAGCAGATGAACAAGCCAAACTGATAAAAAAGAAAAAAAAACAAAAACAGTAAAAGTAAAGGACACGTTAAAGTGGGGGATGACAGATTATAAATTTCATCAGATTTAATGATGAAATTTATTTTTTTATTTTTAGCAATTTCAATTTTCAGCCTTTCAATCCTTTGATCAGTTTATCTGAACCCAAGTGATAAGTCTTCGCCGACAATGACACGACCTTTTACGAGTGCAGCCTTGACAATCGTATAGCTCATTATGCATTAAATGATTAACTTTTGTTATTTGATTATTATTATTTTTTAAAAAAAAAATAGTAATTTTGTACGGTATTAGAACTAAAGGTCTTAAATTCGAATTTTAACTTCATCAATTTACCTTCGATTTAAATTAAATATTTCATGTTTAGTGCCTCACCTCTTAAATATATCAGCTCATGTTGGCTCAAAAATTCAGGTTGGCTTGGAATTAATCGGGATTTGAACAAACCTATAAACATCAAACTGTCTTGAATTCTCATTTTCTCCGACATTTTTGATTTAGACCTTGTGGATTATAGAAGATTGGCCTACTCTCTGGAGATGCTCTAGCCCAAGGAGCTCCATTAAAGATTTGCTTCACGAAGTAACATCCAAACCCAATCAACTAAGGAATAGAAATGTTGATGGTGATCGATCCTAATCCCTGGACTTCTGCCACACTGTCCCAAGTATCATGTATCCACGTTCCCAATTCAAAGTGTCCTGGCTGGGAGCCTCATATAGGTGTTCATCAAGGTTATGAGATAATTGTTTTGGTTGTTTTGATATTGGTGTTTATCAAGAATATTATGAGTCTCAGATGAGGTTTCTTAAGATAATCATCATAACTTCAACTTCTAACTCATTCTTCCTAAATCTTAAGGTCTAGAATGAAATTGCAGGGATAACTCGATAAATCCACGCATCACCAAAGATTGTACCAACTACCAACCAAAAAAAAAAAGAAGGAGAAACTTCACTTACTCTCCACAAACTTTCGCGCTTTTTGCAAACACCCTAGCATTGTTCAAAATCTCTCACTTTTGTGTATCTAATTTTGATTTTCTTCCACTTTCCCCCTTCCGTTAGAATTTTCTGTGAAATCCTAACAGAACCCTTCGCACGTGCCGCACATGTGAGAAAATTTAAGGAAAACCCCATTTTACCTTTGAACCCATTCAGCAACCAACCCAGAAAGAGAACGAGATGGTTTCGCTAATGGAAGAAAATTCTGTACCGGCTTCATGTCAGATTTACCACTGATAACCATTTCGCGAATTCTGAAAGGCATCCCTCAGTGTCCTCATTTTTTTCAGCTTCGAAGCTACTCTGAAGTGGCGACGAAGAATTTGATGGCTTGGTGGGATCGAGCATTTGAAGAAACAGGCGAAGAAATCCATTCTTTGACGGCAAAGGATTTCTGGGCTGAATACAGCAATCTGTGGAAGAGTATGGAGGACCTTCAGGGTGTGGGGTACAATGTGTTTTGGTTGAGAAAAAGATTGGTGGAGTTAACGGAGGGGAAAAGCTGTGCTTTTGCTGTGTTAGCTATGGAACCCATGTAAATGGGTTTACGAGAGTCTCTCTGTTTACAAGAGGCTTGGGCACTAGTACTTTTTTGAAGGCTATATAATATATTGGAATTGGGCCTTGAGGGTCTTTGTCCTTCTGCAAAGACTTAGAGCTCTGTTTTGTTGAAGTTGAGTTAAAACATAATTTTCATACCCATTAGATCGTCCTAAACTAATTCTTGTCAAATTTCGTCCTTCAACCCACCCTGATTTCAGCTTTATTCCCTTGCCTCTAAGGTGGCCACCAACCTTAGAAATCATCAAACTTCAATTCTTGAACCATATTTTGATCTTGTCACTTTTGTGGTGTGCAAGTGAAGAGAGGGAGAGAGGAAGACGAGTGTTTCAGCAAATAAGAGAGGGGTATAACGGGTGTTTCATAAATAAAAAAACACATGCACGGCACGTGAGGAGAGGTCTGTTAGAATTTTACAGAAAATCCTAACGGAAGGGGGAAAGTGAAAGGAACTCAAAATTGGATACACCAAAGTGAGAGATTTTGAACAATGAGGAGGTGTCTGCAAAAAGCGCGAAAGTTTGTGTGGGAGTAAGTGAAGTTTCCCAAAAAAAAAAAAAATCTAATGCAAAACAATGCCATCAGAAATTAAACAAAATGAAAAATGCAGCTAACCATGCACAGGGCCAAGCGTCGCCATCACCGAACTCGGCTGATTAATTGGTGGCGCTGCTGTTGTTGCCATCAGCAGAGTCATAGAGTCAGGTTTCGACATAAGGTTTTCGCTAATAGTAATCCTTTCAGCAGCAACGTCTTGTCATTGATGATTACATGCACATCATTAGTGACAACTATACACAATCGTCACTGATGATAAGTGTTCTAATAATGTCTTTTTTTTTTTTGAAATAAATTGCTATTGCTTTTTTTTTTTTTTTCCCTTTGCCAATTACTGTTTAATTTTTTTCGTATCAATTATCCAAATCCCACTTATTAATTAACATAGAAGAACAAAACAAAAAGAAGAAAAAAAAAAATCCCCTCAGCTAAATTGACTAGGACAGAGCATAGAACAAAATCATATAACATATTAACATAGTAAAAGAGATTGGAAAATAAATGGAATACAAAATGCATAATTTCATTACGGTAGAAAACTTTGGACAAGGTAACAAAGCGAAGCTACGATACGAATCCGAAGAACCTAGCCTCTTTCACAAATCCTAAAGATAATTTTGAATCTACACGGTTGGGACTAGGGCTGTTAAGTGAGCGAAGCGTCTCGCGAGCAAGCTCGGGCTCGGCTCGCATAAGATCGACTCGTGCTCGACTCGAATATTATATGAAGCACTTCGTGAACACAAATCCTAGCTTGAATATTAAACGAAACAAGCTCGGCTCGACTCGGCTAACTCGTGAGCAGCTCGTGAGCTCGGCTCGTATAAGGCTCGCTTCGCTTATTAAGCTCGGCTCGTATATTTTTTATTAAGTAACAAATAACAATATATAATCAACATTACTCATTTACTCAATAATAACAAATATATTATATACCTTTGTTTTTTTTTTTTGTTATTTATGTATATGTGTGTATATATATTATATATATAATATATGTATATATTAATATAAAAACATATAAGAAATATATATATATATATATGATATTGTCATTAATCATTTTATCATATGATATAATCATATAGTACAACCGCACAAGTTATTGTGTCATTTAATACAAATATTATAATTAGATAGTTTATACTTTGGAAATTGGAATCGTATATATCACATAATCATTAATCATTATATAATCATATGGTATATCTGCATAAGTTATTGTGTTATTTAATCAATACATTATAATTATATACTTTATTCTTATAAAACATATATGATGTATCACATGATCTTAGATCTAAGATAATATTAATATTAATTGTGAGATAATATGATCATAAAATTTAAGTATGAGTGTACGACCATTAGTTCATATGAATTTATTACTTAGAGTTTGAGTATTTCGGTTTTCTTTCTTCTGTTTTGTAATAAGGCTTGGCCACTCGATCTGCCTGCTTGGATGTGAACTGAAGTACTGAACTTTGATCCAGATCTTTTAGGTCGTGGATGTGAATTTTAGTCCAAACCTTCGAGTTGTGGACATGAACTTTATCCTGGCTTTTGGGTTGAAGAGGAATTTGCGCTACCTATGCATTGGATTGCGTCTGTCTTATGTTTGTTTAATGTTCTTTAACATTTTAGTTGATTTTGTATGGATGATTGTGATGTTGGGATTAATCTATTATATTTGTTTAATGTTCTTTAGCATTTTAGTTGATTTTGTTAGTTTTAATTGTAAGGTTGACATTAATCTGATATGTTTGTTTAATATTCTTTAGTATTTTAAGGTGCAAATTATTCTGGATGATTTTTATAATCTAATACATCTAAATTACAAAAAAAAAAAAAAAAAAAAAAGTCGAGCTCGAGCTCGAGCTCGAGCCTGGCTCGAGATCGAGCAAAATAGTCGAGCTCGAGCTCGAGCAGGGTACATACCCTGTCGAGCAGCATAGTCGGGCTCGAGTCGAGCTCGAGCTCGAGCTCGAGCCTGACTCCAAAATAAATGAGCCGAGCCTGGACAGCCAAAGCTCGCCCAAGCTCGGCTCGTTTACAGCCCTAGTTGGGACCCCTCCCAGTGAGATTTGCACAACCTCCACAATACATTAACAGTGTGGCTTAATGTAATTTGCACGATTTAGAGAAAGTAGAGTCATTTACAAGTCACGATGAGCATCGAATTCATGACATGCATTAGAAGCCGTACACTGGTGAGCTCAGAACTAGTAATTGTAAGCTAGCTACGTTGATGGTTGATCAAGATGGGCCACAAATGTATTGCACTCATCAATTCTGTTGGGATTATGACAATAGCCACATCTATCATCCAAACAAGTTTTTAGGGTAGATCGTTATAGATATCACAACTAAGCTAATTGCTGCAAAAGAGAAAGCAGTACTCCTTGACAAGATCCCCGCACATTAACCTGAATGAAACAAAAAGGAGCAACGACATTTGTTAACATGTACAATAGTTTCCAAGTACTTGTCAAGAATTCATTTAAGAAGTTGAGGTCATATATGAAAAAAAGATATGCACAAGGAAACTACATTATACTGAAAATGCACAACCATATGCTCCTATGAGCTGCCAAGATTACCAAGTCAGAAAATAGCAATGGGAAATATATGCTCATTTTTAAAATTAAAAAACCCATTGCGAAGGAGAAGGTTTACTTGACAAACATTATTGATAACTAGTCGTTTTCAAGGTAACTAGAAGGGATCGAGTCACAAAATGTAACTAAGAACCATAACTCAAATTCATGAAGCACACAATTTAAACAAAGGATTTTTATTTATATAGCTCAAGGATGATTTGGTACAATTTACCGAGAGAGAGATTGAGAGAGAGCATACTTCTTAGTCAATGATCTGCTGATTCCACATCAATGTTGATATCAGCAATGATTTTGATGATTTCTACTTGTAATCCAAGTCTATCTGCTGTCTCTATATAAAGTAAGCTGTAAATTGGAGAGAAAAATGCATAAGAAAAACGCACCCATTCTTTGCAAAAAAGTATCAAACTTCATTCAGAGTATGACCTCCCAATAGGTTGGATTGTGCGAAGGTAGAACCACAAGAACATAAAAATGAACAACAAATTATAATGCTAAAAGACAACTTAATCACAAGTAGCAAACCTCCTCTTAAGTCCATCCTCCTTGACTTGTATATGAGTTGCAATATCAACATCAATCTGCAGAACAAAATCACAAACTTCAGTTCCAACTTGTAAAGTTACAGAAAACACATGAAATTGAAGTTGGTTGAGCCAACTAGCTCATAGCCATAAATAATTGTTCAGATATAATAGTTTTATGAGAAAGGCATACGGTAGAAGAATTGAATAAGACTGCTAATTAGTTTGCATGCAAGAAAAATCTTTCATCAATGGAAAGCCTGCTGTGCAGATGAGCACACCATTATGCAATTGGAATTCCTTTCAGGTTGTTATTAAAACTAAATAAATAATGCAATTGGGTTTATTGTGTTACATTAACCATTCATACTTGTCTAATCTTTGTAATATGAAACTTAAATTCTTTTCCACCCATGTGTTTAAACTCAACAAAATCCAATAAACACATGTTGCATTTAGTGCCCTCAAAGAATCCAGTTGTGGTAGAATTGAACTATTAAACTTGCATATTAATGTGAAATCAGTATTTACTTTCAATTCTTAAAATGAAATCTAAGTCCAGTCAAGTTTCACTCACAAAATGTCACATCCATAAGAGAAGCATATTCATGTTTCAGTCACAAATGCTAAGCACGATCAAAGCTTAAAGCTTTAAGCAAGAGAAGCATGGAAACCAAGCCAGCACTTGAAAAGCCAGATGAAGTGGAACACAGGACAATATATGTCAACTTATTGCATAGTTGCAGCGTGAAGAAGTTTCAAATCTTAAATCCATATATGTCAGTGCTTCAATTGGTTCTGCGTATGATTGAAAATCAGAAATTCTCCAAAATATCAAAACCCTTAAGAGTGAAAAAAGGAAGAAGCAATAGCATTGACATTTTAACATTGGTATAGGTGGTTCTATATTCTATGCCTAAAGAAGTCAAAGATGCAGCAAATTCTGAAACAAATTCCACTATCAACCCAAAGAAATTTTCATAATTTTATAAACTACCATACTTATTCTAAATCAAGAATTAGTTTTGCTTACTATGTATATGAAATAATTACTTTTTAAAAGATTTTGACAAAACCC
Organism: Corylus avellana; assembly: GCF_965113065.1. NCBI lineage: Eukaryota > Viridiplantae > Streptophyta > Magnoliopsida > Fagales > Betulaceae > Corylus > Corylus avellana. The sequence goes on from NC_142494.1 coordinate 4,004,105, forward strand.
TTACTAATTTTTTAACAATTTTACGTATTCAACTTTTGCTTATATATCATCTCTAACAAATAATATGATGATGCATTTAATTTGCTAAATGTGATATAAAAGACTTAAAGTAATAATCATTTAATTAATAGTTTAAGAGTAGGTATATCAATAAAAAATGTGTAATAGAGTGGTAGTAGAGCAAAGAGTGAGATGAGAGATCAATAGATTATAAAGATTAGGAGTTGTAAAGGAAAAGAGGAGAAGAAGGAATTATGAAAAGAAGTTAAATAATCTTTATAAGGAAAGTACGAGGTTGGCCTTGATTGATTTAACAAAAAGGTAAATGATTGATCTGCTAAATGTGAAATTTGCAAGGGGCTGTGTTGTTTGAAATAATGGTGCTCTGTCTACATATACCTTTGCCTGCACAAAGCCATGATACTTAGACAAGCTCATCTTCTTCTTCTTCTTCTTCTTTTTTTTCCTAATTAAAAAAAGGTAAGTGGGAGAGATTAACTGTTACTATTTTATTTGTGCGTGATTATATTAGTATTTACTCGCTGGAAGCTGCACATGAGGACCTAGACAGTAAAAACTGCAGACGCTCCTTCAAGTCTAACAGAGCCGTAGTCTGACCCAGCCCCATAGATCGAGCATCAATGAAAATTAAGGTGGTTTACACTAGACAAGCTCATCTTAATAAAGGGTGGTTGAATTTAGAGGTTGTCTGAGCAATTTCAAAAATTTTAGGGTGTTAACATCTGTTATTTTACATGTTTGTATGCCTTAAAATGATTCATGTCTCTGACTTTTGCTTATATTGTGGCCAGTTTCACTATCAATGTGTGCATCTCGAGATTTAAATATCAAGATCATGCTTCTAATCCAAACAAAGCTATCAAACACATTTTAAAAAACATGTTGAAATCAGGATAAATACCCAAACGATTCTTGAGGAGGCACCACTTTCAGCTCTACCTCTTTCCCAGGGTTTCCTTTGGAGGGAAAAAAGCTTCATTTTATAGATCTCTTCTTCGCCTCAGTTGTGAAATGAGAGTTTTGGAGTAAGGAGCGAGTTAACTGAAAATGGCATAATTCCAAGGCAAGAGGAAGTGGAAGCATGAAACTAGCGGCAAAGAGAAATAAAAATCACAAACCAGTACTTATAAAGTAAGATGAAGAGGATCACAATTCACAGGACGATATAAGAGGAGTTCAATCCTTTCAGCAAATGATAAGATGAGCACCCTCTTCACAAAAAAACTTCGGTCAGGTTCCACTCGCATCTACTGCTTCAACTTTTAGCACCTTGCGATCTTTTAGAAGATGATATCGATATTGTGGTTGGTTTAAGTAAAGAAATCAATCGTGGAATGAGCAATTGTAACGATGAAAGCAATGAGATCTAATTCCCGACTTGTCAACTTATTGCACAGTTGCAGAGTGAAGAAGATTCGAATTGGTATGTCACTATGTCAGCGCTTCAATTGTTTCTGCATATGAAATGGGATAAATAAGAATTTCTCCAAAATATCAAATTCTTGGAGTGAAATAAGGAAGAAGAAATAAAATTGACATTTCAACATTGGTAGTATATATATGAGTGTTTCTATGCCTAAAGAAGTCAAAAGATTTAGCAAATTCTGAAACGTGTTGTCACTAATACAATTCCACCATCAGATAAAAGAGATAAACTTATACCAAGTCTCTTGTCTGTCTCTGCCTTCGTTAAATAAGTGAGATTTTCATATCCAAACAGCTAGGAGTCTCCACATGATTCCCACAAGCCATTTCATGAATTGCTCATTTCGATCAAAAAAACCAAATACCAAATTCACCAATAACTCAAAACTTTTCCAGTGAAAATAATAAACATGTAAATTTCATCCATGGACGGAGCTACTTGCAGTTAGGCTCCAATAGCAGTAACAATGAAAAGAGTGTGCCCAAAACGTTCAACAGGATCTAGATTTGACATCGAGAAAATCCTAACATAGTAATGCCAAAATTTGTATTAAATCTTTGTGAAAATTTGGGAGGGGATTGACTTCCCTGGTATATTATAAGTCTTTTACCTCATACGTAATGCTACCGTTTGTAGAATTTAAATTTTAAATTGCAACGCAAAAATAAAGAAAACAATACTGGAAATGCCGTTGAAGTGAAAGATAGGAAACAATACTGGAAATGTTAGAGCCTTGCACAAATCTGATTCTCAGCAAGGTCTGAAGAAGTGTCTATTCTTCAAAAGCCATCCTGACTTCCTGCATATGAAATCAAATATGATATGTATTAAAAGCCTCACTGAGTAAAATTAAGATGAACAAGAAGAAAAAAATAAAAAAAATAAAAAAATACAGAGTAATTGGTGACTTAAAAAACCTGAACAAGTTGGCTATCCTGGCTTTCTTTCCATTCCCAATAATTACCATTGCCGCCATTTCGAAAGTTTGGGATGTGAGCAATCTTGGGCCAATCCTCTCCCGTTTCTTGTTCACATCTTTCCTCCAAGCGAGGACATTTTGCAATCCACAAATGACGTAAAGAGGTGAGGCGGCACATACCTTCGGGCAGTGATATTAAATTGGGACAATTGAGGATCCCAAGCTCTTGAAGAGAAGTGAGGTCACCAATCCAATCCGGCAAACACACCAAACTAGGGCAATCAATAATTTGAAGCCCTTGCAGAGTGGTAACATCTGTAAGCTCTCTTGGGAGAGAAACCACGTTTGGAAGATCTACTATAGATAGATGACCAAGTCTTGTAGGTCCAAGGCAATGTGCGCCATCTTCATTCTCATTGCTGATAAGTTCCTTGCAGCTCCCAATACAGAGGTTTTTCAGAGCAGTGAGATGTCCAAGGAGGGGAGACATAGATATTCGCAATTTCGGACAGCTCCAAATCTTTAAAGTCTCAAGAGAAGGGAAGTTTTGCAGCCACTCTTCCGGAAGAGATTCAAGTTCCTTTAATCCTTGAAGATGAAGAGACTTCAATTTGGAGAGACCGGAAAAGGAGGATGAAGAGAAGGGTGTTGTTTCGCTCTTTTGTGCTACGTCTGGTATTAGAGACATCATAGGGCAATCAGTAATATACAAAATAGAAAGGCAAGGAAATGATGGGAATAATGGAAGATGATGATGTGGCTCATGCGCTACTGTTACTGTTTCCCTTATCCTCGACCATCCCTTCAACTTAGGCAATTTATCAAGCCAGAGATTTTTTAGGGGAGAAGAGGAAAAGTCACTACCATCATTGCTTATGTACTCCAGCGCACTCAAGTTCAAAAGACTAAGACACTTGAGAAAAGGGAATCGGTTCAATGGTGGGATATGTTGGCACCATTTACATCCCACTATGCTCATATCAGTCAAATTCGAGAGTGAGGACACCCAGCTAGATAACCTCACACCTGCATATCCTTCTATAGTTAACGTTTTCAAATTTAGGTGTGGCCGTAGGTTTTCCAACACTTGTTCATCATTTGTAATTGCCTTACCACTATCATCATTAGCTTCTTGGTCCCAACTTAAGAACAGATCGTCAATGTATTGCTTCCTCTCCAAGTTTGCAGCCTTGGCTTCCAATGGAATAGATTTTAAGTGCTTTAAACCCTTGATAACTAATTGTCCCCTCAACTCATTGAAACCATCGAGATCGCCTAGCCCACTCTCCTGCTTTCGAACACAACTTTCCTTCGTCCTTAACTTGTAAAACGTTAGTCTTTGGAGAGCGGTCAACTTTCCCAGTCCATGCAGCATATGAGTCAAGCTCTCACACCCAAAAAACGTAAGATGCCTAAGGTTGATCAAGTTGCTTGTGTGTTTAGGCAATTCTTTAAGCCCACAACAATAGTCAAGTCTTAATGTTTGCAAATTTTGCAATTTAGTTATAGAAGTGGGGAGTAGTTTGATATCTTTATTCCAAGAAAGATCAAGAAATCTTAAATGCTTTAACTTGCTGATGGAATTTGGTACTTTTTGAATACTCGTACAACTCATATTGAATGCACGCAAGCATTTAAAACTTGAAATAAGTGTATCATAAATCTGCTTATTCCAGTCAAATGCTGCAATGTTCGCAATCAGACTTTCATCAAATATTGCAAATGGTTGAATTCGTAGAAGAAGGGTTCTCATTTTGTCAGCCTTGCACAAAAGAGCTAGAATATCCGGCAAGGAATTTAAAGAATTAAATGCCACATGACGAGTTCTTTCAACTACTATTTCTCCATTTGGATTTGAAATTATGCACTCATCCCCGGCTACTGACCGCGCAACATCATGCATAAGGTCATGCATTTTGCAGTTGGATATATCACCCATAACACCTCTTTGTATGTCTTGGAAAAACGACCTCCGAAGCAATTCCATAAAATACTCACGACCAACATCTTCAAGACATCTGTTTCTATCTGATGAATGAATAAAGCCTTGAGCTATCCATAGTTGAATCAAATACTTCACTTCAATGTAAGTATCTTTTGGATACAATGAACAAAAGGCAAAGCATTGCTTCAATTTTGACGGGAGATGATCATAACTCAACTTAAGTATTGGGAAAATACCATTGTCTTGTTGAGTTATTTTGTAAAGTTCATTGTTTTTAAAATACAACCAATCAGCTTCTGAATTTTGGAAATATAATAGACTCCCTATAGTCCTTATAGCAAGAGGAACTTGCACACACCTTTGTACGATCTCCCTTCCTATTTCTACTAGCTTTGGATTCTTTGGCTCTTCCCCATTTTTAAATGCCATTCTCTTAAATAAATTCCAAGAATTGCTTTCGGATAGACCTCCCAAAAGATACGGAGACAATGTGCCAGTAATCTCTGCAACTTTTATGCTGCGTGTAGTAATCAAAACTTTGCTTCCCCTCAAGCCACCCAATAAAAATGTTTCCAACCTCAACCATGTATCGCGATTCTCGTTCCATACATCATCTAAAACAAGTAAATATCTCTTCCCATCAATTTCTGCTCTAAGCTGACTTTGCAACAAATCCATCTCATGGCTTTCAAGTCTCTTCTTAGTGGCAGATTCTATGTGCTTTGCAACAACAATTTTCACGTCAAAAGAATCAGAGACGCATGCCCACAACCTCAAATCAAAATGTCTTTCGACCTCCTCGTCATTGTACACATATTGAGCAAGCGTGGTCTTGCCTAGTCCACCAATCCCAACTATGGGAATGATCGAAACATTCTCTTTCACATTGGAATTCAATAACAACTCTTTAACGGCCTTCTTTTCACCTTCTCTTCCAATGACTTCTTCCTCATGTACAAAAGAGTGTGTATTTTCTCTCTTCTTATGCTCAAATTGTGTCCCTATATGGCGCTCGGTGAAGCCATATTTGATCCTATCAGTTGTGATTTCATCTAGTCTTGCCCTAATTGCCTTGATCCTATGACCCATTTTAAGGCTATATGCAAGCTGGTTCGATTTGGAAAAGAAGGGGTATACCTGTAATACACCCCAAATATTTAGTATCCTCCATTTTGATAGTTAAAGAATTTTTGGGCTATGTTTGTAACCAAGGAAAATATGAAGGTCATGACTGGAATTGTAATTATATAGTTTAAGTTAGATTATTTATTTTATTTATTTATTTATTTATTTAAAACAACCCATTCGAATCCGATCGTTGTAATAGTTATAGAATTATCCTACCATTGAATAGTTGGGTTTACAATTATAATGAACAAATTGTTGTTGTGGATTTATTCTTTCGAAATGTTGTTAAGGTATTAATATAAACTATGAAACGATAGGTAATAATGACGTTGAATTTTGTAAATATTAGGGATATACATGCATGTGGATATTAACCATCTGCATTCGTTATCCGCACATGTGGATGCGGATGCAGATGCGGTTAATAACAGCATCCACATATTCTTTATATATAATACTTTTATATTTTTTATATATTATATTTATTAAATTCGCCAAAACGATATCATTTTTGATCAAATATATGTTATGTTTACATTGTTTTTGGTTTTTTCTCTTCACAATTCACTCATTCACTTGGGCAAAAAGGCAAAAGTAATGTGAGATCAATATATTTTCAAAATATTAGGGTTTAAAAAAAGAAATTAATTAAACAAGTTAAAAACACTAAAAAATGGTCTAAATTATTTTCAAAATCATCTAAAATAGGTTCTGATAGAGGTCCAAAGAAAACCCAAGCAAGAGATTAAAATAGGCCCATTACCTAAAATGCGAAAAGCATAACCGCATTCATTCACAGCAATAACAGCGCGAATGCATTCACATCCGCATGTATACCCAGAGTAAATATGCAAGCTGGTTGGATTTGAAAAAAAGAAGATCCGTACCTGTTTTGCCTTCTTATCCCGTGTCATCACTTGTCGCCGCAAAAGTTCAGTGGAGTAATCATCCAGCAAGTCGTCGGCATCGTACATGGCATCCTTGAGCTTCTCAAGCCAATCTTTGACCTCATGGTTCTGGGCCTGCTTCTCTTCCGCATCCAAAAGCACAGCTTGGATAGTGGAAACCGTGTTCCCCAACCTTTTAAGCTCGTCTGTGAAACCAGAGAGCAGTCCAGTCTCTTGGAGAGCAAGAAAGCCGAAACTCTTAATCATACCCGCAGCTATGTTGAAAAGAACCGATTCAGCCATTTGTTGTTCGTAAGTCGAGTGAATGCTAAAAGCTGCTGTTGATTCAGTGGGATCGAGGTGTCGAACTGGAGAATTAAGGAAGATGTGTTTGCTGTGAAGCGGATGGACATCGCCAATTGCCATAAAAAGAACCAACATGCCTATAAAAAAATCCAAAAACAAAAAGAAACATTAAAAAAATATTGAAGAAAGAAAGAAATTAAAAATAATAATAATAGTATTGAGAGAGCCATCGAGTTTGAATACAAGATTATTAATGTATTAATGTATTATAAAGTTTGAATTATTGTGCGAATCCAAATTAAATATGATGGTCTCATCAATTTCTAAGAATACAGACAAGATGTAGGCGTCGTGATGCATAAGAATCCAAGGCAAAGTTGGTGTAACGTCAAGTGTGTCGGGGAGTTGCTTTCTTCACCCACCCAATTTAGTATCTTTTTATTTCCGTTGCCTTCACCCACCCACCGACTTACATTCATTAAATTTGAAAAGAGTCCATCAGATCTAACGTGGCCATGTGCGTTAATTTCTCTCATTTTTTTTTTTTTTTTTTAAAGAAAATCAATCTGATTTGATTAATAGTGTCAAGAGCATAAAAGCTCTTATAATCACAAAACATACAGTTCTGCAAGATCATAGCCAAAGCTAAAAGATTACATGTTAAAAAATAAAAAAACATACGAATCTTATAATGAAAAACTAATCTATGACATCAAACATCCGCTATCTTAGACCGATCTTTAGTTTATAGAACAGATCTGCTAACGTAGACTCCTTTCGAGGTACAGGAAGCCATTTTCCAAGTATGAGCAAAATACCCACACCCAAACCATTCCTCTCTCGACCCGAAAGCTAGAAGCATTATTCACGTCCTCAGCCCAACAGCTAGAACCATAAAATAAAAAACAAAAAACAAAAACAAAAACCCCACAAGCAGCAGCGGAGAAGCACGGCATCGTAGACATTCCTTCGGAAGACACGCCTTGGCTGAAGAAGACAACCAGATCTAAGGCTGAAGAGACTAGATCTAGATCTACAAACTAGATCTACAGCAACCCGCTAGAAACGGAAACCGGTGGAGCCTACAGAGAAAACGCCAAACACTGCTACTGTGAAAGGGGAGAAGAGAAGATCTAAATCTAGATCTTCCCTCCTCTTGGATGGGTGTCTATATTATGTTTTTTGCCTTTGAAGTTGGAAGGCCTTATTAAATTGGGCGTCTTAGGCAATTGCCTAATTGGCCTAATGATCTCCATATTTTAGTTCTTAGATCTTATCATCTAACCATTTTTGTATCATCTAGCTAGCTAGGGTGTGGTTTAGTGGATTCAAAAATATTCTCAAAAGTGTCCTAGTACACACTAGATGGTTCAAATTCTGCAATGAGAATGTCTATGCAGTGAAAACCATCATAGATCCCCCACTCATCTTGATGAAGCTGCGTTGGGCATTTTTGTTAAAAAAGTAAAAATAAAAATTCTGCCAGTAATTTTTAAATATCCACTGAATTGACCAAAGAAATTTTATAATATTATAAACTACGTACCAAACTTAATCTAAATCGAGAATTAGTTTTGTTTTCTATGCATATGAAATAATTACTATAAAAGTATTTGACAAAACCCTTAAAAGCACTCCTTGCAGCCTCACCAAAATTATTTTTTAATTATTTTGGTGAGGCAATTTAACCAAAATGACCTATATGTCCTCTGTTCAGCCTCACTACTATAACAAAAAAAAGTAGTGAGATGAACAGTACTCACCAAATTTAAAAATTACTGTTTACTCACCTATTGATTAAACAAATATAATTTCTCTCTCTCCCTTTTTGCTTTTCGTTTCTCTCATTTTTTTTTTTTTCTTTCCATTTTCTCAGCAGCCTCTTTCCCTTCTCATTTTTTCTCTCTCCCTCTTCATTGAGATCAAAGTATATATTATGCCATATAATTGCATTAAATATTATTACAGCTGACTGAATGATAGTAAAGACGAAAATCTCTGTTTTTTAATAAAAAAAAAAAAAAACTTTTCAGAATTGATATGAGAGTGGAAATAAGCTGACGTGACTAACAATCCAAAATCAATCATGAAAAACATTATCTTCTTCCAATAGAAATTAAAACTAAGAAAATGAAGGAAATATTACAAATTTTTAAAAATTAAAAATAGCAGCTTCGTCAAATTTTACTCACCAAAATAACTAAACAGTATACTTTTCTCTATTTTAACTACTGACTTTTTGAAAGGACCTCCTCCAGGCTCACCATTTTAACAATCTATGTTCATTATTCCATTTAAATGTTCTTTATTCTTTTCTAACTTTTTTCAAAGAATAGGGAGGTAGAGAGAAATATTTTTTTACTTTTTATCCATTTGGTGAGTAGATAGTGATCGAGTACTAATCATTTAGCAAACCAAAATAACTATTTTGCGGAGGTTATTGGGGACTTCTTTTTTTTTTTTTTTAAATAATTTTTAGTGATTTGGCTCACCAAAATTGCAAAAAAAAAAAACTAGTTTGATCAAGCTGCTACGAATGCTCTACTAATCAAACAATTTTACGTACTCAACTTTTGCTTATATATCATCTCTAACAAATAATATCATGATGCATTTAATTTTTTTGTGATATAAAATAATGTTTAATTAATAATCATTTATTCTAAATCACTACATAGACATTTAAAAAAAACTAATAATTATTTAATTAATATTTAAGATCAAATAGATTATAAAGATTAGGTATATCAAGAAAATTTAATGGAGTGGTAGTAGAGCAAAGAGTGAGATGAGAGATCAATAGATTATAAAGATTAGGAGTTGTAAAGGAAAATAGGAGAAGAAGGAATTATGATAAGAATAAAGTTAATTTTACTATGTTTACTTGTAGAAATAAAGATTTTTTTTTTTTTTTTGAAAATTAATTTATATAATTACTCACGTTAAATAAGTTAAATAATCTTTATAACGAAAGTACGAGGTTGACCTCGATGGTGTATTTTTGGGCCTACTTTACAGGTTCTAAGCAAAAACAGGTACCTTTTTAACCTTTTGATTTGAGTAACTCCGTTTGGTCATGGGTTGCAGAGGCCTTGGTAACATCCAAAGGACCAAAGGTATTCAAATATTTTTTTTTTTTTTGTTTCTTCACGTCCAAGTTAAAAGAACAGCCAAATAAAAAGTAATTAATTTCTATCAATCAAAAATCCGGTAGAGTTAAAACTTGTTTGACGGGTGATTGATTTGAACCCCAATAACAAAAAGGTCAAATGATTTTTTTTTTTTTTTCTTTGAATAAATGGTAAATGATTTGAACAACTAATTCATAAGACTGTAGTTTTCATATTTCAATTAATATAGGGTACTCTTGGACAGACTGGAGAGACCAATTATTATTATTTTACTTGAGATTGATCATAATAGCATTAATCTGTTAGAAGCAGCACAGGAGGGACCTAGACAGTAAATACATATTGAGCAAACATGGTCTTGCCTAGTCCACCAATTCCAACAATGGGAATGATAGAAACATTCTTTTCCACGTTGGAATCCAATAACAACTTTTTAACATCCTTCTTTTTAACCTCTCCCAATGACGCGACTTCTTCCTCATGTACAGAGGAGTGTGTATATTTTCTCCTCCTATGCTCAAACCGTGTCTCTGTTGGGTGCTCAATGAAGTCAAATTTGATCCTATCAACCGCGATTTCATCCAATCTCACCTTAATTGCCTTAATCCTATGACCCATTTTAAGGCTATATACAAGTTGGTTCGATTTGGAAAAGAAGATGCGTAGATACCTGTAATGACCCTAAATATTTAGTATGGTGGTCCATTATGACAAGTCAACATTTTTTGGGATATGTGTGTAATGAAGGAATATACGAAGGTCATGTTTCAAATTGTTGTAAGTTTAAGTTGGATTTGTTTTGTTGTTTCATTTACAACCACCCATTCAAATCCGATCATTGTAATAGTTTTAGAATTCCTCTACCGTTGGAGATTTTGCATGCATGTTGTCCTTTAATATATAGTACATTATAATGAACAAATTGTTGGCGTGGATTTATTCTTTCGAAATGTTGTTGAGGTATTATAAACCATAAATCGAGTGAATGCTAGCTCAAAGCTGCTGCTGATTCAGCGAGAGATGTTGAAGATCGAGTAGAATTAAGGAAGATGTGTTTTCTAGCCGTGAAGAGGATGGACATGGACAATGGCCTAGTATTCATTCATAGGGGCGCTGCATACTTGCATTGTTTACTTGAAAATTAAATTTGAAAGAAGTCAATAAGATAATGCGGCCATGTGCATTTCTCTCATATTTTAGTTCACGAATCTTTATCTTCTGAGTAAACCAACTGTTAAATTAAGGGGTAGTTGCATAGGGTTTCCATCAGAACCGATGGAGCCATGTGCGTTTGTCTCATATTTTAGTTCACGAATCTTATCTTTTGAGTTATCGAAATGTAAATTATGGGGCAGTAATCGAAATGTTCAAAAATATATATATACAGTAGAATGGAGCGAGCCATCGAGTTTGAATACATGACTATATTAATCTATTATCAACTTTTAATCATAGGGCTGCCAGCAGAGCTTTTCCATCAGATTTGATCCCTTCATTTACGTTTGTATCATTTTTTTTTTTTTTTCTAAAAAAAAAAAAAAAAAAAAAAAAAAAAAACCTACACTTCTAACAATTGAGAAACTCAAGCTAGCTAGATAGACAACTAGAACCTGATCAAAACACTTAATGGAAACCAGAATGGTGGAAGTCACCTGAAAATACAATCAATGAATGCTGAGGCCCACTATGATAGGTAAAACCATCGGGAGTAAGAGATTCATCCTTAAAAACATAGATCTAGACTAGCTTCTAAAGAAACCGAATAGACTAGAATTACAAACAACAACGGAAATAGAATATCCATCGCTGTATATGTGGCAGATCTAGGAATTCATTCATGTAGGGGCGTGAATAAAATAATAAAATATAAGAGAAATGCTTGGCTTCATTAAAAAGTTCATTTTTTTGCCATTTTAATTCTAGGTTGCATGACACATTTTTCAAAAATCTATTAATTTATTATTTAAAATCTATTAATTTTAAAATGGGTCATGCCACCTATGATTAAAATAGTTAAAAGATGAACTTTTAATGAAGCCAAGCATTTCTCAAAATATAATGATAAACTTTTTTTTTGTTGTTCTCTTTATATATTATATTTTTATTATAATATTGTAAATACAATTAAAAATATAAATTATAATATGGTATGTGTATCACAAAAAGTATATTTACGAGATTTCATAAATATATACCAACTCATCTTCCATTTTGTTACGAAGTATTATTTTAACAATCTTCATAACTGAGATTGAGAATACTCATTCGGTAGTTATTGTAGACACTGAAAGAATCAAAACAAGACTAATCAATATATCAATAAGATAATAACTCATAACTCATAAAACAAATACTCATGATGCATCCAAAAACTGTTCATCAGCATACACATCCATATAATTATCATGATTTCAAATACTCCTAATCAATCCCGCCAAAATGAGAACAAACAACTATAAATCCATAATCCAAGAACCAGAACCAACCCAATAAGGCAATAACACAGTTAAGCATAATTCGTTAAAAAACACCACCCATAAAGCCCAAATCCGTCCCTCCAAAAGAACAACAAAACAATAAACACGGTAAACACCCAATAACCAGAACCAACCAAACAATACTAACAAGTAATAACCAAAATTTCCCCAAAACCAGCAAAACCCCATCATGGGCCATGACCCTTGAAGAAAACCCACATAACTTATGGCCTGAACCAAATCCCCCCTCCCCACATAACTTGATCATTACTCTTTAAGAAAACCCACATACGGCATACCTCAGGACTCAGGAGGCTGGAGCAGTGGAGCTGATAGAAGCAAGAGAAGAAGTGAAGAACCCGTTGACGGCGTTGACAGATTATAGAGAAAGAAATGATAAGGGGCTGAGTTAGGTTAGGTTTTTTTTAAAAAAAAAAAAAATGAGGGGCTGGGCTTTTAAAAAAAAAAATTGGCCGGGCTAAATTTTCAAAAAAAAAATTGAAATTTTTTTTAGAAAAAACTTAAGCAGGGGGCTATACCTATATATTAAGTCCAAAATTTAAAAAATTACATTTAATTAACTTGGAGTGTCGTTACTTATTGTCTGGTTCAGATTCAAGCTTGTTTTCTGGTTCATCGTAAGTATATCCTTCCATCCGGCCTTGAAAGTGAGATCACTATGATCCAGGCATCAGTGCCTAATATTTTAAATTTCTAACACATTAAAAATACTGAATTTTATAAAAGCCTATTTAGATACAACAGAACCATGAATATAAATTGCAAAGAATATATGCAAAGGCAGCACTAACAAAAGCATCACGCTAACAAGAGACACATAAACAGAGTGGTTGGCTAACATGATCTTCAATTCCAGTCACTACCATTGGAGCACTTCAACAAATCTCACTTGAAGACAAGCAAGCATTATCACTGTGTTTAGGGATTAAAATGCTTTCAAGCAAGTGGAAGAACCTGCAAATGCAAAATACATGTTAGATGGCTTTTAAGGACACCTAGGATTCTATATAATGTCTTTCAATGTTCTAAATGCTGATCAAAAGTGTTGACCAAATTGTAGGCAGAATACTGATTATAAATAAATATGGTTAATTGAATGTTCCCTTTTCACAGGCTCAGCTCATTGTCATTCTTACAACATTTACTCACCCGATCTTCCTCATCATGGAAGTCCTCTATATATTGTCAATTGTTTTTTCTACAAGTGAGGCTGACATATCCGAGCATATTTCAGAAATCGACCAATCTCACACCATTTCATGAATTGAATATGTCCCTGCTGACAATTAAAAACAAAATAATAAACTCAACAATAACTCAAAATTTTCCAATGAAAACAGTAAAAAGGTCAAATCAATCTATGGACAGAGTGAGTTGCGGTTAGACTCCAGTAACAATAATAATAAAAATAATCTGTCTAAATCTTTATTTGATTATGAGAAAACCCAGAGTAGCGCAAAAATTTTATTGAGTTTTTAAGAAAATTTGGGATGTGAAAGACTTTCCTGATCTATCATAAATCTTTTTCCAATACTTGATACTACCGTTTGGTTCTACAATTTCATAGGCCATCAGTGCAATTTTAAACAAAATTAATTACAAAAAATGTATCATCTGTGAATGTGTTTATAAAGAATATTAGGTTTTGAACAAGTTAAAAAATCCGCTTTTTCAAATCATGATCTACTTGATGCTTAATTGCATTTTAAAAAATGACACCTTTTAAAATCACTATTTTTAAATCCCACGTTTTGAAATTACAAATCCAAATGGACATGACGAAACACAAGAAATATTTAAAAAACATAAAAGAAAAAAGAAGCAAGATATATATTAGACCCGTGAGAATGCTATATATTGAAGTGAAAGATAGGAAACAATAGTGGATAATTGAGAGCCTTGTGCAAATCTGATTGTCGGCAAGGTTTGAAAATGAGTTTATTCTTGAACCCTTGTTTGTTCCATCCAACAGTTGGTTTCACATATGAAATGATCATATATCATATATCAAAAGCTTGACAGAGTAAAACAAGATGAACAACAAGAAGAAGAAAATTACTGTCAAATTGGTGACTTAAAAACCTGGGGAATAATTGCTGCGTTAGGCTACAGATCCATTCCATACAATGAGTAGAAAAGTGATGATGATGATGATTCCCCATGATCTGGTCGTGGCTTGGTTTCTCTGACTGATGTTGGTGACGTAATAGGGCAATCAATGATACTTAAAGAAGAAAGGCAAGGAAATAAATCTAATGGAATGCCATGATTTACTGTTACTGCATGGCTTGACCATCCCCTCAACTTAGGCAATTTCTCAAGCCTAATACGTTGGAGGGATGAAGAGGACACATCACTACCATCATTGCTTATGTACCCCAGCACACTTAAGTCCAAAAGACTAAGAATCTTGAGAGAAGGGAATTGTTTCAATGGTGGGATGTTGCGGCACCATTTACAACTGTATATGAAAATAGAAACCAAATTCGAGAGCAATAACATCAAGAAAGTAAACCGCACACCTGCATACCCATTTACAATTAATTGTTTCAAATTGTGGTGTGGCTGAAGGTGTTCCAGTAGCTGTTCATCATTTGCAGTTGCCTTACCATTACAGTCACAAGCTTCTGGGTCGCACTCTAATTTCAGGATTTTAAGGTGTCGCTTTTTCTCCAAGTGTGCAGCCTTGGCTTTCGACGGAGAAGATCTCAAGTGCTTGATATGTAGTTCTCCTCTCAACTCATCTAAACCATCCGACCGTCTAGTGTTAAGTATGACTTGAATTAAAAGTCATGGTGGGACCCAGTAGTTTGTCTCCTTCTCCAAGTAGGAGAGGTTCTTGGTTCAATCGGTTTACTCCTTTACAAGTGGGTTTTGGAGTCCTTCTCCTATGTGTACTTGGACTCCTTGTTTGACTTATAGTAGAAGTTCTATACCAACATGTAAAAGGAGAGTTAAGCTTCTATATAAGGAACAAAGCACAAGGTGAATTTGTGTGTGCCAAAAAAAAACGTGAAGCACCAAAGGGAGGAGAAAAAAGAGACAATTTGAGAGGAGGTACAAGGGCAGCAATAGTGTTTTCTTCTTGGTGGATTTTTAGAGGAGCCAAAAACAAGTGATTAGAAGAAAAGGGTGTTGCAGAGTGAGAAGAAAATAGAGATCAGCCACCATCTGTTCCAGCAAAAGAAGAGTTTGTACATTTGTCTTTTGTATTCTATTTTGGGAATAATCTTTCTTGTGTGATAGTGAGATTTGGGTGTATTGGGGCTTTGGGATCTGAGTGATTTTCTCTCTACTATTTTTGTACTCCATCTTTTGATAGTGGATTTTCTTCGGGTCGTCTCCGCTAGTGGATGTAGGCTTGTTAAGCCGAACCACTTAAATCTTTGTGTCGTGTGTGATTACCTTATCTTTGTTATTCCGCATTCTTCTTATTTTTTGCATCTCACGGGTCTTTGAAAATAGGATTAATTTCCTAACATCTAGCCCATCCTTTTGCTTTGGAAAATAACTTTTCTTCTTCTTCCCTATACTGTACATGGTCATTAATGTTTGGAGAACGGTTAACTTTCCCAATCCATCCGCATATGAGTCAAGCTCCTACACTCATAAAGTGCAAGATGACTAAGGCTAATCAATTTTTTAGTGTCTTTTGGCAATTCTTTAAGCCCACTTCAAAAGTCAAGCCTTAGTGTTTGCAAATTTTGCAATTTAGTTATAGAAGACAGGAGTAGTTTGATATCTTTAGTCCAAGAAAGGTCAAGAAATTTTAAATGCTTTAACTTGCCAATGGAATACGATACATATTGAATATATGATTGACTCAAATTTAAAGCACATAAGCATTTAAAACATGAAGTAAGTGTATCATAGATTGGCTTATGGCTAGACATTGTTGGAAATAGCAAAAGAAGCGTTCTCATTTTGTGTGCCTTGAGCAAGGGATCTGAAATTATGCACTCATTCATTGTTATTGACGGTGCAAGATCATGAATAAGGTCATGCATTTTGCATGTTTCTATATCACCATATTCATTTCTTTCTATATCTTGGAAAAATGACCTCCACAGAAAACCCATAAAATACTCGTGACCAACATCTTCAAGACGACTTTTTCTATTTGATGAAAGAATAGAGCCTTGAGCTATCCATAGCTGAATCAACAACCGCACTTCAATTTCATAATGTTTTGGAAACAACAAACAAAAAGCAAAGCATTGCTTCAAGTGTAATGGGAGATGATCATGACTCAACTTAAGTATTGGGAAAATATCATTGTCTTGTTGAGTTATTTTGTAAAGTTCATTGTTTTCAAAGTATAACCAATCATCCTCCGAATTTTTGAAGTATAATAGACTCCCTATGCTCCTCATAGCAAGAGGAACTTGTGCACACTTTTGTACGATTTCCTTTCCGATTTTTACTATCTTTGGATTCTTTGGCTCTTCTCTGTCTTCAAATGCCATTTTCTTAAATAAATCCCAAGAATTACTTTCAGATAGACCTCCCAAAAGAAACAGTGAATCCTTGTTTATAATCTTTGCAACTTTTTCGCTATGTGTAGTAACCAAAACTTTGCTTCCTAGTTTGCCACCGACCAACAGTTTTTTCAAACTGGGCCATCTTTCAATATCCTCATTCCATACATCGGCTAAAACAAGTAAATATTGCTTCCCATAAATTAATGCTTGAAGTTGACGTTGCAACAAATCCATCTCATTGCTTTCCGGTCTCCTTTCAGTTGCACATTCTATGATCTTTTGAACAATAGTTTTCACGTCAAAAACTTCAGAGACACACACTCAAAGTTTCAAATTAAAATGACTTTGGACCTCCTTGTCATTGAACACATACTGAGCAAGCGTGGTTTTGCCTTGTCCACCAATCCCAACTATGGACATAATGGAACCCTTCAGTATCCTATTAAAATCCAACAACGACTCTTTAATAGTCTTCCTTTCAACCTCTCTCCCAATAACTTCTTCGTCAGCTATAAACGAATGTGTATCTTCTCTCTTCTTATGCTCAAACTGTGTCCTTGTAGGGCGCTCAGTAAAGTCAAATTTGATCCTATCAGTTGCAATGTTATCGAGTATCTCCCTCACTGCCTGAATCATACCATTTTAAAGCCATATACAAGCTGGTTTGATTTAGAAAAGAAGTTGCGTACATGTAATACCCCCAAATATTTAGTATAGTCCATTCCAAAAGATTAAACTTTTTAGGGTTATGTGTATAATTAAGGAAAATATTAATTAAACATGGCCTTATCAGGCCATGTTTGTAATTTTTGTAAGTATAAGTTGGATTTCTTTGTTTCTTTAATTCACAACACCCATTCCATCAACATGTACTTCCTTTTTTCCCCACTAGACCCGACAGCCCCACACTTTTTTTTTTTTTTTCTTTTTTTTTTTCCCTTTTTTTTCTAGCTTTTGTATTTCCCCTCTATCTCTTCGTCTTTCCGCACCCAAAAGTAGGGGTGCAAAGGCGGGCGGTTTTTAACCGCCCGCTAACCGCTAACCGTTATAACCGCCAACCGCCTAACCGCCTAACCGTTTAACCGCATTAACCGCTAACCGCCTAACCGCCATAACCGCCTAGCGGTTAACGGTTAGCGGTTATTGGATCTACTAACCGTAACCGCTAACCGCTAACCGCTTTTTTATATAATATATTTTTATAATTATAATTATAAAAATATTTATACATATAACACAATCACTTGATCATTAAATCACATTTTTTTTAAAAAATAATTAAATCACAATTTGAGTATTAATATATTATTACTATAATTTATATGATTATATCATATAATCACTTGATCATTAAATCACAACTTTTTTTAAAAAATAATTAAATCACAATTTGAGTATTAATATATTATCACTATAATTTATATGATTATATCACATGAGATTGATTATTAAATCATTTGATTATATAATAACAAATTATACATATATAATATGACATAACTCATAAGTATACTAATTCATACTAATACAACAATTAAATATCTAGAGACTTATTTCCAATGTATGTTATAAACCTATAAGTCTATATAAGTCTACATATGTATATGAATAATATAAATGTATAATATCAATAGTTAATCATATGATTCAATGACAATTCAAATACTTTATTCAAGACTTCAAGTGAATCATATTATTAATGTACAATGATGATATGATTCGTATAATATCAAATTAAGTAATTGACATTGGATTAAACAATGACCAATGTGTTACTTATAAACATAATTTAAGTATTAATGTATTATCATTATAATTTTAGTAATTTATATATTATCACTATAATTGATATGATTATATCACATGATAACTTGATCATTAAATCATATGATTATATAATAATAAATAATACATATATAATATGACATAACTCCTAAGTCATAAGTCTACAAGTTAATCATATGATTCATGTACAATGATAATCACAATTGATTCAATTGAATTAAACAATATGTTACTTATAACTACAAGTCTACAATTTAATTAAAGCATTATTAGATACTTTAGGAATTTAGGATTTAGGATTTAGGAGTTTGAACATTACCATTTACCATTAGATATTAAGTTCAATTCAAAGAAAAAAGATTATAAGTAAATATGATAGGAATTTAAATAATTAATCATATGAATCGTATGATATAATTTAATGAGACTATATGATTATATAATATCAAATTAAGTAATTGACATTAAATTCAACAATGTGTTACTTATAATCACAATTGAAGTATTAATGTATTTTTTGTACATTTTTTAGAAAAAGAAATTTAACCATTTTTTGAAAGAAAAAAAAAAAAGAAAATTAACAATTTTGAACAATTTTGAATTATATATATATATATATATATATATAATTGCTTATAGTTATATTATATGCATATTGAATAATATAAATGTATAAGATAAATATTTAACTATATGATCCAATTACAATTCCAATACTTAATCAATTATTCATGTACAATGACAATGACAATGTGATTCATATAATATCAAATTAAGTAATTGACATTGGATTAAACAATGTGTTACTTATAACTACAATTGAAGTATTTTTGTTTGTTTGTAAGTTTATAAGATCAACACTTAATCATATGATCCAATGACAATTCAAATATTTATAGCAATTGGGCCCAAGAAGATATTAAAAATACAAGAAAAAGAAATGAGGGTAAAAAAAAGCCTAAAAAAATAAGCCCAAAAAGCCCAAAAAAAAAGCCCAATTTTAAAAAAGCGGTTAGCGGGCGGTTATCTATTTCACTAACCGCTAACCGGCCACTAACCGCTAACCGCTAACCGCTAGGCGGTTAGCGGTTGCGGTTAGTGAAATTTACTAACCGCTAGGGCGGTTACGGTTAGCGGTTATTGCCACTAACCGCTAACCGTAACCGCCTTTGCACCCCTACCCAAAAGTGGACCCGAATTATTTTGGTCCGTTTTGGGGGGTTTTTGGCTAGGCCGTTAGGCCACAAGAATCAACTTCTTCTTCTTTTCTTCTTTTTTCTTTTTTCTTTTTTTCTTTTGGTTTTTATTTTTTACTTACGTAAATTATATTTTCATGCACAGAAGAATCATTTTGTTACGGAATTATATAACAGGTTTATAAGTTTATCATCCCAAAACTGGAGAGCAATTGCTAAAATAGATTGTTTAGAACTGATCAGTTTCTTACTAAAGGACAAAGGTAAGTTTAAGCAAATGTTATTCTTTGAAAGGCTTGGGATTTAGATTTTAGATAGGGTTTTGGTTTGATTTCTATTGAGTGGGTGTTTCCCTTTGAGCCTCTTTGATCATCTTCTTTCTTGTTTTCATAATTATTGATTCATTCCCTACGTTTTGACCTAAATCAAATTACTCTCTATTCTACTTTTATCTCTCATCTCCTTGGGTTTGTTTTCATTATTAAATTAATCATTCTGTCAATTTTGTATAGAACCCATCAATTTTCTTTTCAGAGTCTACATAAAATTACAATTATACTATTTTTCAAAAGAAAATGGAAAGAAAAAAGGAAAAAAAAAAAAAAAAAAAAAAAAAAGTGGCTATTTTGATTCACCTATTTATAATGTCACCCTTAGGAGCAACCCCTTCTCTGATAGGGGTTGGTCGTAAGTCACCCTTCTATTGGGAGTGTCTCCAAAACTTTGTCGAGGATAAATGCAAACCACTTTCCTATAATTTTGGATTCCTTAAAAAATATTTTACAGAATTAGACGGAATGAACTATTTGATAAGAGGAACAATTTCAACGAGCTTAAAAAAAATATAAAAAAAAAATAAAAAAAATAAAGGTTTAAAATTCAGGGATGATTCAATAATTTTATCTAAATATTATATGCAGTAAAGTAAAGATGTTGTGTAAGTATGCATAGGATTATGATCCTCTCCAGTTCATTTTGATAAGACTAGGTATCGGTCCGGTTAATGGGCTTACCGGTTACCGACCGATAAGCTATCGAAAATTATCGATCATATCGGTAATCGGTTAACTGGTCGGTTAAATCGGTTTTTTGTGGGCTTTTTATTGGGCTTTTAACTGGTTGCTAATTGGGCCAAAAATTAATTGTTTTAGAGGTCCAAATACGTTTTGTTGGGCTAAAGCCTAATATAGCTTATTAAAAATTAGTTATTTTGGGATATATTTTTGGCTAAAATAGCTTATTGAAGCTTTTTATTTATTTATTTTTATATTGATCCACTACAATATAAAATAAAAACCAAAAAGACGTCGTTTTGGTTTAAATAATAAATATAAAATTATAAAAAATTAAAAATGAAAAAAACTTATCGGTCATATCGGTATTTCGATAACAAATTATTAACCGACCAATAAGCTTATCGGTATAAAATTTTTAACCGATTACCGACAGATAACTATCGGTTACAGTAACTAGCGGTTCGGTTAAATTCGGTAATCGGTAACCGGTTAATCTGCCCATCCCTACATTTGGAAGAGTATTTTTATCTCTTCAAAAAGTGAAAAGACAAAAATACTCCTAAAGTATAATTAACTAGATACTTTGCAGTTTATTTGAGCGGGAGAAGATCTTTCTTCGGTATGCATATGGTGAAAGAGAAGTGTTAGAGAGCCAAAGAGTTGAATCCAAAAAAATTTCCAAACTAACGTGGTAGATCATGAGTGGTAAACAAAAGAGAGATAATTGCATTTTTTTAATTTAAGAGCTCTTGCCATGTCAGTTTGTAAATTTTTTTGGGTTCAACTCTTTGGCTCTTTAGCATTACTCATGGTGAAAGAGAAGTGCTAGGAAGCCAAACAAATGAACCAAAAAAAAATTTCAAACTGACGTGGTAGACCGTGAGTGGTAGACAAGAGAGAGAGAAAGAATTGTATTTTTTTAATTTAAAAACCCTTGCCAATCAGTTTGAAAAAAATTTTGAATTTATTTGTTTAACTCTCTTGCACTTCTCCACGGTGAAAAGCATGTTTTAAATCGTTTTACACCTTCTCTTGTCAAAATGTACAACACGTTGTGTCCTAAATAGTGTTAGGCCGTACTTGAGCCCAATGCAGGTAGGCCCATCTAATTAGGCCTTGGTTAGAATGGTCAATATTCATTCACCTCCTTTTCCGTTTTCCTCGTTTGAATAGAAAAATAAAAAGATCAATATTCATGATTTACAAACAATATTTACGCTTTGAACATTTAAATTCTAAATTTCAATTTAGATAAAAAGTTTGGTTTAAAAGTTGATTTGGCTTCTAGGAATGGTGTGAATCTCCCCAGGGCTTAGCGATTCTTTTTAAATTGATTTTATGGAAAATTTTATTATGAAAGAGGAAAATAGAGTAAGCAAGGCGAGGGAGAAAAGCTTACTAACAAAATTTTATTAACAAATTTTTTTTTTGTTGCGGATGTTTGAGGTTTGTAGAAGTGTTTAAATGTTGTAAGTTGAGGTTGGTTGTAACTTGTGTTGATCGAATGGTGGTTGTGTTGTTGTTTTGGTTGTTTGAATTGTGATTTGGAGAAAAGAGAGTATAAGTAAGTAGAAATAAGTAGTATACATTTCCTACCCTTTGTAATTATTGTTACCGCCATGTGCGGCTCTTTGAGAGGATCGGATCACTTATTTGACTAATTTTCTACCCTTCGTAATTATTGTTGCACTGTTTTAGTTTATTTTGGGTTTGTTGTTGCCTTGTTGGGGAGCCCACCCCTTTTTGGTTATTAGGATCCCCTACTTCTTCTTCCTTTCAGATCATAAGTAGTAAAGATTCTCCACTATAACCCTTTCCTTATTTGCTTAGGGAAAAAAAAAACAAGGAGAAAGTAGTATACATTTCTTTCGTAAAAGATTTTGTACTCTCAGCATTTATCATTTTTTTTTTTATTGATTGTTTTGATCATTTTCAATAAATAAGCTTTACATCATCTTAGTAGTACACATTTCTTAGTAAAAGATTTAGTACTCCCAACATTTTCTTTTTTATTCAACGCAGGAAAGGGAAAGGAAAAAAATTTAGGGAGATTTTGTAAAGTTTCCACTATTTCTCATTACTTAGTTGATCGTAAATGAAATTTTATCTATTTTTGTTGGGAAAAAATATAAAAAAGTCTCCTTAAATAACAAGGGTTTTTAAAAATTTTCCTTGAAGCTTAAAGTGTACTAAAGTGATTCAAAACTACCAATATATATATATATATATATATATATTGCTCATTTTCAAGGTTTTCTCTTGAGTAATTGGTACACCTTTATATATATTATGAAAAACAAAAATGAAAAGCACAATCGAGTATTGGCAGAACGAATTTAATTGCTGCTTCTGCCAAAATTTGACAGTTCAGCTTAAACATAGTGTTAATGGATATTAGCAGTAATTAATTACTGGCATAAGCAACAGCCAATTAATCCTGTACAAAGTAGACAACCTAGTCAACATAATTTTAGAAGTGGGACAAGGTCTGATTGCACAAAAATAGAATGGAATTGCAGGGATAACTCTGTAAATCCACTGATACCCAAAGATTGTACCAACAAATAGATTCTACAAACCCAGAAAAACCAGATCCACCGTTGCAAAAACCAGAAGCAGGAACACCCCACCAATCAATCAACCCACATTGTCCTATTTATACAAACTCAACTAAGAATTGCCAATTATTTAACCGTAAAAAGAATACAAATTAATCAGAATTATCCAATGCAAAATAATGCCATAATAAAATTCTAGACAAAATAAAAAATGCAGCTAACCATGAACAGGGCCAGGTGTCACGATCATCGGACTGGGCTGATTAATTGGCAGTGGCGCAACCGACGGAGGTGGGTAAGATTCAGGTGGAGGTGAGCTTGGGCTTGGGTTTGGGTTAGATGGACTGGGCTGGTTGGAGATGTTAGGGTCAGCGCATGGATATGGGTTAGGTGGGCTTGGTGGGGCAAAGCTGGGGTTGGGGAAGGCCACCGGAGGAGAAGATGAAGAAGAGTGGCAAGACTCGCCAGTGCATTTGTGGGTCTTCTGGAGGGTGTGGCGGAGAAGCGCAAATCCCAGAACAAGGCCAAGAACCACCAACACCGTGACAATGAAGATGAAGAAGATCTTTGTAGCTTTACCCACATAACACATTTCTCCTTCTTTTCTTTTCTTTTTCCAAAGATTTGAGCTTGGAAAACTCTGAATCTGACATGGGTATTGAGGCTGGGTTACTTTTGGTAAATGGTAGCAGACGAAGGAGAGAGAGAGAGAGAGTGAGGGTTAGTTGGTCTGTCATTGCCATATCTTCATGATACTTGAACCAACTCCAAAGACCAAACACAACTAAACAGCTTATCTTCATTCTCAAAGGGTTCTCTCCTTTTCCCTCTACTCTACCTGTATATATACATGATTCCTGTGATTAGCTCAAACTGAAAACCCATCAAATCATGTCTCTGTGATTAGCTCAAACGCTGGGTGGGATACAGCCACCAGACTCAATTTTATATACCGACAATCACTTTATTTCTATATAAACATGATTCTACTTGTTATGATTTGAATTAAATTCACAGTTTTCCAGTATGCCCCAAACCGTGATGTGCTTGAAAGAAGATTTTGGAGAAACTCTGTTTTGGTTGCATTAACCAAAACAATAAGTAGTTCTTATATTTATAACCAAAGGAGCTAAGAGCTCTTTACAATAATTGCAGAAAACTTAAGAAAATACAAGAGGAAAGTTTACAAGCAGGCTAATAAGTCATTAGTGGAAGAAACAACTAAGCAAAACCACCAGCTTCTTCAGTGACACCTCTGGATCTGGTTCCTACCCCAACTCCAGAAAGTACTTCTGCTTCCTACCAACACAAGCGCGCCAGAATCCACTCCCACAGATACAATGCTCCCTCCATTGCCATCTAACTCTCCTTTGAATGGCCCTGCATCGTCCTCAATTATTCCTTTAACCAAATAAGTGACTGGATCTTCAACTGAATCACCATCCTCATTGGCTCACAAACGTAGTTCTCTTGTCAGCCTCCTTTTAAATCACAATTTCTCTCAAAAACTTAAGTTATAGGAATAAGTAAATTTAATCATTTAATTATATTTTAACACTCTTTCTCATATGTGGGCTCAAACTTCTTTTTAATGGACGAGAATCTATACATGAAATTTTTAATTGAAATGTGAGGTAAATAACAAAGTTAAGTTTTGAACTCAGGACCTTTGACTCTAGTACCATGTTAAATTATTGATTATCTCAAAAACTTAAGTCGATAAGAAGAGATAAATTTAATCATTTAATCATATTCTAACACATCCTAATATGGGTTTCAGCTTCATAATGATGATGCTTTAGGCATAACATAACAATAATGAGATAAATTCTTCGTGAGGAATGTTGTTGAGTGATTTATGTTACAAAGTTTTTATTTTACCTGATGTATTTGGGAGACAAGTTCATAACAAAAGTGTTCAATATTAAATTATGATTAAATTTCAAATTCAAAATAGAACCAACGACAACCGAAAAAATGACAAACAAATGATAAAAAAATCAACCATGCATGCATATTTATTTGGGCGCTGCTTGAAATTAGATTCGAAAGAAGTCCATCACATCTAACGTGGCCATTTTCATTTCCCTGTGGCATCCAATTCCTCTTATGATCCTTACCTCGATCTGGTGGTGCCGGGTGGAATCTAAATTATCTAATGCTTGTGGCATCACTTTCCAGAATTATTGAGCGGAACAAAACAACGACTATCATTTATTTTGTAATTATACTTCGACATTGAATCTCCATTTACTATATATTATTGTGCTAATATGAAAAGGGCCACTTCTATTTGGTATTTTCACTTTTTTTTTTTAAAAAAAAATATATATATCAAAAAATGAATAACTTCATTTTAGATTCTTGAACTACCACACGTTTTGAGAAGACCTCCCAAATGTTATAACGGTCACCTCTAAGTGGCCCACCGGCCACATCTGGGGTGGCCAGGTGTGGCGCTCGGCCACCCCCATTGGCTAGGGATAGTCCACAGTCAGGTATAAGGGTCACCCGAAGGCCACCCCCACCTTTGGGGTGGCTCGTGCACTGAGGTGGCCGGAGATGGCAGCGAGCCGCCTCCTGCTAGTGGCTGCCCAACTAGCAGCCACCCATTTCCATTTTTTATTTTTTTTTTAATAAAAAAAAGAGACAATTAATATTTTAGTTTAATTTTTTTTTTTCTTATCAAGAATGACACGTGTCATCATTTTATTGGTATTGATGTAGCATCTAACATAATTCGACAAATTTTTTAACGGAATTTAAATCCAATGACTAAAATTATTCTTTTGGCATGTCCCAGAAACTTATGATGAGTTCACTTTCATTTCGGCAAAAAACTTTAGACAAAATAACAAAGCAAAACTAAGATATGAACCCGAAGAACCTCGCCTTTTTTCACATATCCTAAAAGATAACGGTTGGGACCCCTTCCCTATGAGATTTGTACAAGCTCCACAATACATCAACAACGTGGCTCAATGTAATTTGCACGATTTTGCGAAGATAGTCATTTACCGGTCATGAGCATGAAATTTGTATTGTATTTAATTATTCCTATTGTGTAAACTAGCATAGTCATTTGTTTAGTCATGAGAATATTGGAGGTATGTCATTGTTAGATTTTATTTATACATGCTATGGAGAAAGAATAAATGTATTATTGAAATATTCTAACAATTTGATCACATGCATCAGAAGATGGATACTTGAAATCTCAGCACCAATCATTGCAGGCAAGCTGTGTTGATGGTTGAGTACGTTATAGACTTGATCAAAGATGGGCCACACATGCACTTCAATCATCGGGTCTATTGGGATTATAGCATTAGCCATGACTGTTATCCAAGCAAGTTGTTAAGGTGGGTCGTTACTGATATCACACGCTAATTACTCCTTAACTCAGAGGCATAGAAACTAGTGACAGGATCTCCCCGTACATTAACCTGAATAAAACAAAAAGGAGTAAGGACATTTGTTAACCACAGTTTCCTAGTACCTATCAAGAATTCATTTAAGAAGTTGAGTAGCATATCATATATGAAAAGAAGATATGCACAAGGAAACTACATTATACTAAAAATGCACAACCATATGCTCTTATGTGCTGCCAAGATTACCATGTCACAAAACAGCAATGGGAAATATATGCTCATTTTAAAAAAATTTAAAAATACATTGCATAGGAGAAGGTTTACTTAACAAACAAGCTTCATCTAGTTTTGCTTTTTTACTAAACATTATTGATAACTAGTCGTTTTCAAAGTAGCTAGAAGGGATCGAGTCACTAGCATCTGTTCCAAAAGCCTCACAAAATGCAACTACGAACCATAAATCAAATCTTGAAGCACACAATTTAAACAGGGGATTTTTATAGCTCAAGGACGATTTGGTACAATTTAAACACAGCGAGAGAGAGAGAGAGACAGAGAGAGAGAGAGAGAGCATACTTCTGCATTAATCTCTGCTGATTCCACATCAACGTTGATATCAGCAATAATTTTGATGATTTCTACCAGTAATCCAGGTCTGTCTGCTGTCTCTATACAAAGTAAGCTGCAAATTGGAGAGAAAAATACATAATAAGATGATAGATCAATGCAACCATTCTTTGCAAACAAGTATCAAACTTCATTCAGAATATGATCACCCCAACAGGTTCGATCCTGCGAAGGTAGAACCATAAGAGAAACATAAAAATGAACAACAAATTACAATGCTAAAAGACAACTTATCACAAGTAGCGAACCTCCTCTTATGTCCATCTTCCTTCACTTGTATCTGAGTTTCAATATCAACATCAAGCTGCATAACAAAATCACAAACTTCAGCTCAAACCTGTAAAGTTACAGAAAACACATGAAATTGAAGTTGGTTGAGCTAACTAGATCATAGCCATGAAAACTCTAATTCCCAATGTATTACAAATTATACTTTCTACTGAATAAGCCTCAACCATGGCTGATGGCACAACATGGAAAATGAGAAAGGCATACGGTAGAATAATTGAGTAAGATTGCCAATTAGTTTGCATGCAAGAAAAATCTTTCAACGGAAAGCTTGCTGTGCAGATGAGCACACCATTATGCAATTGGAATTCCTTTCAGGTTGTAATTAAAAAAACAAAAAACAAAAAAACAAATTTATTGTAATTGGGTTTAATTGTATTACATTAACCATTCATACTTGTCTAATCCTTTTAATATGAAACTTAAATTCTTTTCCACCCATGTGTTTAAACTCAACAAAATCCAATAAACACATGTTGCATTTAGTGCCCTCAAAGAATCCAGTTGTGGTATAATTGAACTATTAAACTTGCATATTAATGTGAAATCAATATTTACTTTCAATTCTTAAAAAGCAAGATGAAGAGGAACAGAGGACAATATAAGATCTATTTCCGGACTTGTCAACTTATTGCAGAGTGTTTGAAATCTTAAATCCATGTATGTCAGTGCTTTAACTGTTTTAGCATATGATTGAAAATCAGAAACTCTCCAAAATATCAAAACCCTTAGAGTGAAAATCAGAAATTTTCCAAAATATCATTGACATTTTAACACTGGTATAGGTGTTTCTATTTTCTATGCCTAAAGAAGTCAAAGATGCAGCATATTCTGAAATAAATTCCACCATCAGAAAAAAAGAGAGAAAGTTATACCAAGTCTCTTGTTTGTCTCTACCTTCTTAGAAATAAGTGGGTATAACCAGTCAAAATTAGTCACTTGGAAGAAGTGAGATTGTCATATCTAAACAGATTGTAGAAATCTCCACCTGATTCCCATAACCAATTTCATAAATTGCTGCTTTCAATCAAAAAACCAAATAATAAATTCAACAATAACTCAAAAATTTCCAATGAAAATAATAAAATTTTAAATTTCATCCATTGATGGAACTACTTGCAGTTAGGCTCCAACATCAATAATAATGAAAAGAGCATTCCCAAATTGTGCAATATGATCTACATTTGATATTGAGAAAATCGTAACAGAGTAGTGCAAAATTTATATTGAAGTTTTGTAAAAATTTGGGATGGAATTGACTTCCCTGATCTATTATAAGTCTTTTACGTAATGCTACCATTTGCAGAATTTATATTTCAAAGAGAAACGCAAGAAAAAATTAAAAATGAAAACAATACTGGAAATCCCAATGAAGTGAAAGATTGGAAACAATACTGGAAATGTTAGAGCT
Organism: Corylus avellana; assembly: GCF_965113065.1. Lineage (NCBI taxonomy): Eukaryota > Viridiplantae > Streptophyta > Magnoliopsida > Fagales > Betulaceae > Corylus > Corylus avellana. The sequence goes on from NC_142494.1 coordinate 4,033,102, forward strand.
TTGCACATATTTGATTGTCAGAAAGGTCTGAAGAAGCATCAATACTTCAAATCATACTTCTCTTTGTCGGCCTTGAGCCTCTTCTTCTCACCACAAAGCTTATTCTTCTCAGCCTGCACAAGAAAAGGGAAATGCAGATGAAGGAGCGGTTTCTAAATGAAGTACATCCTCCAAACATATAAAAGAAAGTTGTTACTCTGAAAAAAATCCCACTTTCAATTCTTTAATCTTCATTTTCAAATCCTCATTTAGCTTTTGGGCTTCACTTTGTAACTGGGTCACCACTCACGTAGCATCACTCAAAATGGCAGCCTTGTCAGTTTTGACCGGCCTTCCAGGTTCCAGGATAGAATCCTCCTTCTCTTACTATGGTATGCATGATAACCCTGCATCTTCATTTTCTGAAGTTAAAATCTTCATTAAAAACATAATACAAGAGAAAGCAATACAATCCAAACACCCACTAGTAAAATATAATTGTGTATATACCAATCGTTGCAAGAAGGAAAGTGTTGTTATCGTGCACAACAGTGATGAATAATATGAAATCAAAATGAGAGATCAAGAGAGAGTCAAGACATAGATTTATGTGGTTCGGCAATGTGCCTACGTTTACAAGAGAGAGTGCGGTTATATTTTACTATTTAATAATTTAGGGTTATAACATAACATATTTATAGAAAAACCCTAATTGTAAGTATTTTGGAAAACTCCAAAATACCCCCCAAAACTTATTTATCCCCAGGCCCACGTAAACTAATTACATCCAATGAGTGAGTAATAGAATATGAGCCACTTGTTCCAACAATCTCCATCTTGGCGAGTATTCACCTCTTTGAAGATAATCAAGTATTGGGCCTTCACCTGAAACTGATAAGTTTGGGGATGCCACCTCCTCTCCTCTTCTTTCTAGCACCTGGAGACATTTGTCAACCATCAGCATTCACCTTCGTTTGGACGGTGATGGTTGCTTTATTTTTTTAGTTTTTAGGATCATTAGCGTCCACTTAATAGTGCAACCATCAGCATCCACTTTCGTTTGGATACTAATGGTTGCTTTATTTTTTTTAGTTTTTGGGACCATTAGCTTCTACTAAAACCATTAGCGTCCACTTTTGTCTGGGTGCTGCTGGTTGCTTTATTTTTTAGTTTTTCAAGACTATCAGCTTCCACTCCACCATTAGCGTTCACTTTAGTTTGGACGCTGATGGTGCACCATCTGCATATTAGCGTCCACTTTAATTTGGACGCTAATAGTTGTAGAGAACTAGCGTCCACTCCAACTTCCATCCTAGCTTGATATAGCGGACAAAATACAAGACTTTTAGCGTCGACATAGTGGAGTCGACACTAATGATCAACAGTTGATCATCAGCGTCGGACCATCAGTGTCTAACCCTTTAGCATCCAACAATCGACGTTGTTGATCAACATCGTCCACTTTGGGACTTTTAGTATCCAAATGAGGTCGCCCCTAAGAGCATCTCCGACAGCTTAGTTAAAAGACCAATATTAGCTATATTTAATTATTATTCTTTTTTTTTTTTTTAACTCCAACAGAGTAGCTTGCCATTAGCTAGAATAGCTTCATTGCTACAATGAATAGCAATTTGGAGCTATTCACTGTAGCACACTAGATGAATAAAATATTGTTTATTTTTCTTTTGTTTATTGTTTCTTTATTTCATATTTTTTCACCCTACATCTTTTATTTCTTTTGAACACCTCTTCACATATGTTACGTCTCTCTTTCAAACACAAAATTTTTTCACACAACATTTATCTCTCTCGCTCACAAAATTTCTTCACACAGTTGGATGAAAAAATTGAACGCATAAAAAATTTAATTCATGGAAACACACGGATGAAAACAAATCAATTGCAGTTGGATGAAAAAAATTTAATGCAAAAAAAAAAATTATTGCATAGAACACATGGATAGAAACAAATCAATTGCAATTGGATGAAAAAATTTATTTATGTTATTAATTTTAAGAATTAGTACCTGCATGTGAGATGAATGTTCCTCATATGTATTTATTTTTGTTTTTATGAATGATTTCTATATATGTGTTTGTTTTCCCCTTTATTTAGGTGTTGTCAATAATATAATAAAAAAAGAATGAGAAATAATATCTTAAAGCAAGTAGAGAATGAAATAGAGAATCAATTGGAGTGTGTAGTGAAAAAACAATAGCTAAAGTAAAGAATTGTATTTTTTTCACTAGGTAAAATACCTAATGCTGCTGGAGATGCTCTAAAGATCCAATTTCTTGTAGTGACCATCTAAAATATATCAATTTGGGTCATCTAATATTTCTTTTAAACTTTAGACGATGTCTTTTTCAAACTACTAAAAAATTATCAATGTCTTCTCAAGACTAGCAAAAATATAAAACTTAACCTACAAATTTTTCAACAAGACAAAAATATTCTTATAAATGGAAAAAAAAAAAATTTATTTAAAAAAATAATTTTTTAATTGTTATTTTCTTTTATATTTTTAAATTTAGCCACCTTGTTTTTTTTTTAATATAATTTTTAGTTTTAATTTTTTCTAAAAAATTTTGTTTTTATTTTACTAAAGATATTTTTATCGTTGAGAAATAAATTTTAATAATTTAAGAGGTAGCTTGATAATTTGGGAGAATATTGAAGAGAACTCGTTGGTAGCACATCTCAATCAAAGGTGTAGGAGCGTTGAAGCCTGAAGGAAGACGTGTTTGCTTTAATTATTGATAGGTGTGGCATGTGCGTTTGTCTCCTATTTTTATTGTTTAAACTTTTAAGTTTTTTAAGTAAAAGTTAAATAATTAAAACCTATATATTGGTGCCTATAATCATTTCTCTTTTTAGAATGGAAGTATCTTTATACCATCTCAAATATAACAATTTAGATTGATATATGAAAGTCAACTCAATTTTCTCAAATAATTAAAGCTTCCATACTCAAAATTAAAACTTCAATATTCAAAATTTCCTTGTTGAAAATTTGTCAAAATTTCATACAAAATATTTAGTTATAATTCATGTGCGAGAAATATTACAGTTCCGTCGGTTCTTTTAATCTTACGTGAATATTATTTTTTAAAAAAATTATATATATGAGGGAATGATGGAGTTAATTTTTTACCATGTTTTTTTAAAAAAATATATCCACGTAGGATTAGGAGAACATCAAAAGAATACCCAAAAAATCGTATCATTTCTCATTAAAGAGCTAACAACGTCTTCTTTGTGTGTGGCTAATCTCAAATGCTTCTCAAATATAATGTGATCTTCAATTTTTTCCAATTGCTAACTAGTTTCCCTGTCTCCTAATTACTTAATTCCCTCTAGCTAATTGCTTACTCTCTTCAATTTTCTCTAAATGCTCATTCTCCTCAATTTTCTCTAAATTAATTTCTGAAATCGGTGAACATAATTCATGAGTAGGTGAAATAATTGTGGGGGTAGAAACAACACCCAAATTTTTTAAATTTGCTTCTTGTTATTGCTAATTCTTAAAGATGGGAATGAATAAAAAGGAGTGCGTATAATTAAATTTAACATTCTCATTAATTTCATTCATATATTTTATAATAATAATTTCTAATTTTTTTTCTTTTTAATTTCGAAAATATCCTAAAAACCCATTCCCTTTGTTCATCAATTTCTTTGGATATAAATTCATTTTCTATAACATAATCTCCTGTAAAACCAACAACCCATTGTTGCAAAATTAGCAAAACTAACATATCAACTGTGTGCGTGTGTGTGAATCTGACCAGGGTTCTGCTTTTAACCCAGATACAAGTTTCCTACCGGCCGGCTTCTCATGAAGAACACATTCACCAAAAGCCAATGTTTTAAAAAATGCGGTGAAAGCACAACACACCTACCTGTGAATGGCATGGGAGGAAATTTCTGATATGCAGCAACCTTCTGAATTGCATCAGTTACATCTTTGTTCTGCCAAAGAACCAAGGTTTAGGGAGAAAATTGATAAAAGGAAAAGAAGGTAGGAATTCACTTTTCCAAATAAAACCACAGTAAAAATAATCACTAAATTTAGATTATAGAAATTAGAAAGAAAAGACAAGAAGAATGGCAGCCATATATAGCACTATGTTTCCATCAGTTATTATGGACCTTAAAACTCCTGTGTACACACATTGAGTACTATATCTAACCAATCATACATTAATTCAACACAAAATGTGCACCTAACTCTGTACCATTGTTACAAAAAATAAGAGTGCAACTATCCATGCAAGTACATATAAAAGCATCGAAGTTTAACAAGCATATAAGTTAGAGATGTATGAATGTACAGACAATAAACAAATCAGTTACAAGAATCAATAGCTTAGCCAGTTCTAGGCAACAGGCAAAGGAGAGAACCAATATCATATTGATCACATGGGGTAAACTTGCCTATTGTCCAGGTCACCTACCACAAAATGAACTCACAGTACACTGCTTCACAACTTTTTTTATAAAAAAAAAAAAAAAAAAAAAAAGAAATAGAAAAAAAAGAAAAGAAAAGAAAAGAAGATAGGAAGTAGGATACTGCTTCACAACTCACAGTACACTGCTTCACACTATCATATTGATCATATTGAAATTGAGATCAATATGAGCATTGCACTAACAAGAGACACATAAACAGAGTGGTTGCCTAACATGATCTTCAATTCCAGTCAGCACAACAACCCATTTCACTTGAAGACAAGCAAGCATTCTCACTGTCTTTTGGGATTAAAATGCAAGAAACCTGAAAATGTAAAATTCTTGTTAGGTGGCATTTAACGACACCTAGGATTTTTTATCATGTCTTTTAAGTTCTAAATGCTGATAAAAGTCGCTCAACAAATTGTAGGCAGAATAGTATTTAAAACTTCAAAATAATATGGTTAATTGAATGTCCGCTTTCACATGCTCAGCATGCTTACACCATTTACTCACCCGATCTTCCTCATCATGAAAGTGCTCTGTATAGTTTCCATTGTTTTGAGTACAAGTGAGGCTGACATATCCCAGAATATTGTAGAAATCCCCCAATGATTCCCACATCTACTTCATCAATTGATGATTTTTTATGCAAGTCTCTGCTGACCATCAAAAAACCAATTAATAAACTCAACAATAACTCAAAATTTTCCAATGAAAACAGTAAAAAGGTAAAATCAATTCATCAACAATGACTCCAGTAACAATAATAGTAAAAAGAATCTCTCTAAATATGCATTTGATTATGAGAATACTAAAAGTTATGCAAAAATTTTATTGAGTTTCTATGATGGGTTTGACTTCCCTGGTCTATCATAAGTCTTTTATCCAATACCGATCACTGGCATTTAAACAAAGGATTTTTAAACACATAGAGAGAGTGAGAGAGGGAGAGAGTATACTTCTGCGTCACTCTCTGCTGATTCCACATCAATGTTGAAATCAGCAATAATATTGATGATTTCTACCAGTAATCCAGGTCTATCAGCTGTCTCTATATAAAGTAAGCTGTAAATTGGAGAGAAAAATGCACAATAAGATGATATATCAATGCACCCATTCTTTGCAAACAATTATCAAACTTCATTCAAAATATGACCTCCTCTTTGGTCCACAAGAGAAACATAAAAATGAAGAACAAATTATAAGCTAAAGGACAACTTAATCATAAGTAGCAAACCTCCTCTTAGATCCATCTTCCTTCACTTGTATCTCAGTTGCAATATCACATCAAGCCGCAGAACAAAGTCACAAACTTCAGTTCCACTTTGTGAAGTTACAAAAAAGCACATGAAATTGAAGTTGGTTGAGCTAACTAGATCATAGCCATGAAAACTCTGATTGATCCCCAATGTATTACCATTTATACTTTCTATTGAATAAGCCTCACCCATAGCACCACATGGAAAAAGAGGAGAACATTTGATCAATAAACAGAGGACTAATCAATGGAGCCAAACATGAAACATCCTCTGAAGAAGATGGGTAAACATGATCGAACTGTTGCTGCTCAAGCTGACAGGCCTGCAATTTAAGTCAGTTTTTATCAAAATTATGTAACTATCACATACTCCATTCACAATCACAAAGCCGTTCCCCTTTTTCTTGTTCATCAAATAGCAGAGGAAGGCATAAAAATATAAATGGATTTCCATTACATATTATCTCATCAAGGGAAATAAGGTATCATGCATTCAGAGTATAAGAATAAATCTAAAATTTCTACACCAAATATTAGGCAATAATAGAATTTCTACACCAAACCCGATAAGAACCTTGTCGTCGACACTTGTCGATGAGAATATTTCAAATTTTGTAATTTGTCACTAGTACTTTTTCGCCACTTCCTACGTGCGAAAAAACTTATTGCCTTAATATTAGGGACGACATATCAGCATTGACAATTTTTTATGTGGTCGCTGATATTGAATCCTTGTGTGACCTCAACAACGACAACAATTTGTCGTCGCTGATAAGTGAATATATGAGACGACTTTTGTGCCATTGCTGATAATATAGTCACTAAATAACATTTTTCTTGTAGTGATGATGTAACAATTCACATGCATTCAAGCTTTGATGTATAAATCTCACCTGTTGCCGCTTGCCATTTTTCTGATGGGTGAGAAAGAACAGCACAATAAGGTTTCCAATTACGAATTATGTTCACTTGCAAAAATTTAACTCATCATTTCAAGTGAGCATTCACTGTAGTTGTAGGATCCAAATGATAAAAATTTCAAGTACTTTTTGTTATAGAATATTTTCTTTTCCTGGTCCTAACTTTTCTCACTAACCAAATGGATAATAACTCCTAATATTCAAACACTAGTTGTGCATGTCTAGATTTAAATATCAAGATCGTGCTTCTAATCCAAACAAAGCTATCAAACACATTTTAAAAATCATATAGAAATCCGGAAAAATACCTAAACGACTCTTGAGGGGGCACCACTTCCAGCTCTACCTCTTTCCCAGGGTATTCTTCAAAAGGGAAAAAAAGAAAGCTTCATTTTAAAGCTCCCTTTTGCTTACTTTTTTCATCTCAAATTCCCGACTTCTCAACTTAATGCATAGCTGCAGATTGAAGAATTTTCGAATTGGATCCAAATCTTAAATCCATGTATGTCAGTGCTGCTTCAATTGTTTCTGCAATGAAATCTGATAAATCAGAAATTATCCAAAATCATAAATCAGAAATGCTTTAATTGCTTCAACTGTTTTTGCATGTGAAATAAGGAAGAAGAAATAGCATTTGAAATCTTAACATTGGCATACGTATCACTAATACAATTCCACCATCAAATAAAAGAGAGAAACTCAATTATACGAAGTCTCTTGTTTGTCTTTGTTTTCTTAGAAATAAGTGGGTATAACCAGTCAAATCAAGTATATTTGAAGAAACGAGTTTGTCTTATCCAAATAGATTGTAGACATATCCATATGATTCCCACAACCCATTTCATGAATTGCTGCTTTCAATCAAAAAAACCAAATAATAAATTCAACAATAACCCAAAAATTTCCAATGAAAATAATAAAAATGTAAATTTTATCTGTTCGTTCAACAAAATCTACATCCTAACATAGTAATGCAAATTTGGGATGGGATTGACTTCCCTCATCTATTAATTATAAGTCTTTTACCTAATACATGATGCTACCATTTGTAGAATTTAAATTTCAAATGGAAACAAAAAAAATGTTGAAAAATTAAAAGAAGAAAACAATACTGGAAATGCCATTGAAGTGAAAGATAGGAACAAAATGCTGTAAATGTTAGAGCTTTGCACAAATTTGATTGTCTGCAAGGTCTCAAGAAGCGTCTTTACGTAAAACCTTTAATTCTTCCTGCATGTGAAATCAAATAAGATATATATCAATTGCCTGACAGCGTAAAATAAAGAGGAACAACAAACAATAAGAAAAAAATTATTGTCTAATTGGTGACTTAAAAACCTCAACATATTGGCGAGTTTGGCTTGCTATCCATTCTTTAAGATGACCATCGCCGCCATTATGAAAGTTTGGGACGTGAGCAATCTTTGGCCAATCCTCTCCCGTTCCTTGTACACATCTTACCTCCAAGCGATGACACTCTGCAATCCTTAAACGACGTAGCGAGGTGAGGCGGCGCATACCTTCGGGTAGTGATGTTAAATTCGGACAATTTACGACTTCAAGCTCCTGAAGTGAAGTGAGATCGCCTATCCACTCTGGTAAAGACACCAAACTAGGGCAATACATAATTTGAAGCCCTTGCAGAGTGGTAACATCTTTAAGCTTTCTTGGGAGAGAAACCAAATTTAGAACGCCTACAATAGATAGATGACCAAATCTTGTAGGTCCAAGGCCATGTGCGCCATCTTCATTATCATTGCTAATAAGTTCTTTGCAGCCAAGAATAGACAGATTTTCAAGTGAGGTGAGATGCTGAAAGAGTGGAGACAAGGATATTTGCATTTTAGAACAATTCCAAATCTTCAGGGTTTCAAGAGAAGTGAGGTTTTGCAGCCACTCTAGTGGCAGATATTCAACTTCCTCTAATTCCACAAGATAAAGATACTTCAATTTGGAGAGATCGGAAAAGGGAGAGGAAGAGGAGGGTGTTGTTTTGCTCCCTGGTGCTAGGGACATCATAGGGCAATTCTTGATATATAAAAGAGAAAGGGAAGGAAATGAAGGGAATAATGGAAGATGATGCTCTACTGTTACTGTTTCCCTCGTCTTTCGCCATCCCCTCATCTTTGGCAAATCATGAAGCGTGAGAATTTTGAGGGGAGAAGAGGACATGTCACTACCATCATTGCTTATGTACTCCAGCTCACTTAAGTTAGTAAGAAGAAGACGCTTCAGAAAAGGGAAACGGTGGAATGGTGGGATATGTTGAAGCCATTTACAATTCGATATTTGAATAAAAGTCAAATTTGAGGGCAAGGACACCCAACTAGATAATGCCACACCTGCATACCCAGATATAGTTAATGATTTCAAATTTAGGTGTGGCTGAAGGTTTTGCAACAGTTGTTCATCATTTGCAATTGCCTTATCACTTCCATCATCAGATTCTGGGTTCCACTCTAATATCAGACTTTGAAGCTGTCGCTTCCTCTCCAAGTTTGCAGCCTCTGCTTCTGATGGAGAAGATCTCGAGTGCTCTAAACCCTTGATCCTTAATAATCCTCTCAACTCATCTAAACCATCCAGATCCCCTAGCCCACCCTTTGGCTTGGAGAGACAACTTTTTTTCTTCCCTAAAATGTATAGCGGCAATGTTTGGAGAGCAATCAATTTTCCCAGTCCATGAGGCATATGAGTCAAGCTATTACACCCATTTAGCCCAAGATGCCTAAGGCTAATTAAGTTTCTAGTGTCTTTTGGCAATTCTTTAAGCCCACGACAAAAGTCAAGTCTTAGTGTTTGCAAATTCTGCAATTTAGTCATAGAAGCGGGAAGTAGTTTGATATCTTCATTCCTAGATAGATCTAGAAATCTTAAATGCTCTAACTTGCTAATGGAATTCGGCACTTTTTGAATACTCGACCGACTCAAATTCAAAGCACGCAAGCATTTAAAACTTGAAATAAGTGTATTAGAGACTGGCTTATTCAACTTAAGTACCGCAATGTTCACATTAAGCTCATCATCAAGTCCTGGAAGTATTGGAATTTGTAGAAGAAGTGTTCTCATTTTGTAAGCCTTGGGCAAAAGAGCAGGAATATTCGATAATGAATCTGAATAATGAAATGCCACATGACGAGTTCTTTCAACTATTTTTTCTCCATCTTGATATAAAATTGTGCACTCCTCACCTGCTACTGACTGTGCAAGAGTGAATAAGGTCATGCATTTTGCACGTATCTATTTCACCAACTATATCTCTTTGTACATCTTGGAAAAATGACCTCCAAAGCAAATCCATAAAATACTCGCGACCAATATCTTCAAGACGTCTGTTTCCATATGATGAATGAAGAAAGCCTTGAGCCGCCCATAGATGAATCAACACCTCCATTTCAATTCCATAACCTTTTGGAAACAACGAACAAAATGCAAAACATTGCTTTAAGTGTGACGGTAAATGATCATAACTCAACTTAAGTATTGGGAAAATGTCATTTTCTTGTCCAGTTATTTTGTAAAGTTCAAGGTTTTTAAAGTACAACCAATCAGTTTCTGAATTTTTGAAGTATAATAGACTTCCAATGCACCTTAAAGCAAGAGGAACTTGTGCACACTTTTGTACGATATCCCTTCCAATTTCTACTAGCTTGGGATTCTTTGGCTCTTCCCCGTCTTTAAATGCCATTCTCTTAAATAAATTCCAAGAATTGCTTTCAGATAGACCTCCCAAAAAATACGGTGACATTGTGCCTGTAATCTCTGCAACTCTTTTGCTACGTGTAGTAATCAAAACTTTGCTTCCCTTCAGGCCACCCGATAACAGTGTTTCCAAGTTCAACCATGTACTGCGATTCTCGCTCCATACATCATCTAAAACAAGTAAGTATAGCTTGCCATCAATTTCTGCTCGAAGCTGACTTTGTAACAAATCCATCTCGAGGCTTTCAGGTCTCTTTTTAGTTGCAGATTCTATGAGCTTTGCAACAATAGTTTTCACATCAAAAGGATGAGAAACGCACACCCAGAGTCTTAGCTCAAAATGTCTTTTGACTTCATCATCATTGAACACATACTGTGCAAGTGTGGTCTTACCTATTCCACCAATCCCAACTATGGGAATGACAGAAAGGTTCTCTTCTACATTAGAATCCAATAACAACTCACTAACTGCCTTCTTTTCACCATCTCTCCCAATGACTTGTTCCTCACGAACAAAAGAGTGTGTGTCTTCTCTTTTCCTATGCTCAAACTCATGTGTCACTATAAGGCGCTCATTGAAGCCAAATTTGATCTTATCATCTGCAATTTCATCCAGTCTCGCCCTAACTGCCTTGATCCTATGACCCATTTTAATGCCATATACAAGCTGGTTCGATTTGGAAAAGAAGATCCGTACCTATAATACCCTCAAATATTTAGTATGGTCCAATTCGAAAAGTTAAAACATTTTTTGGACTATGTGTATAATTAAGGATAATATGAACGTCATGTTTGTAATTGTTGTAAGTTTAGGTTAGGTTTTTTTTTTTTTTTTGGTTGTTTCATTTACAACTACCCATTCGAATTCGTTTATTGTGCCAGTTTTAGAATTCCCCCACCGTTCAATAGTTGGTTTAACATTATAATGGGGGCAGGCAATTTATGTGACTTTTTCATACTCCATTTGCTCCTAGAAAGATGTCGCAACTTAATTAAATGTACATTTTAGCATATGTTTTTTTTTTTTTTTTTTGGTAGCAACATATGGTTAGTGCTCTTACAAATGAGACTGTTTTAGGTAGGACTCCATTTATAGCAGCGGTAAGGATAAAGAAAACAAACAAAAGAAGAGAATATAAAAGCATCTATATATGTCAAAATGATATATGAAAACATGGTTGCTGTAACACCCCCATATTTGACTTAAGTTAGTATGAGCTTTGGCCCAATGTCTTGGGCTTAGATATGTGAACCAATATCATTGGCCCTAGTGAACTTAATATAAATTGGATCAAAGCCCCAAAAATAGATTATAATTGATAATTAATTTCTTAACCTAATGGTCTAATCCATGGCATAGTCTTATCCCTAATGATGGACATAATTTAATGTTTCATTCATAATTTTGTAAGATGATAGTTTTTAACCAAAAACTTATTTAAGTCTATTGTACAAGTTTAAAAGTCACGTTTATAATGATGTTCATTTATAATGATGCCCATAGTGATTATTGGTGTGAATAGTGTCTTTTAAAATGAGTCATGAACATAGATTTTTAGGCTAAATCATAAACTTTTAAAGCCAAAAATCTCTTTTAAATGACTCCTGTGAGTGGTAAAACACTTCTAAACATTAACCCTTAAAGTGGTGTTAAAACTATATCAAGAAAATAAGTAATTTCTCATATATGGCATCAAGAAGGGCTTTGAGTTAAATCTGGAAACTTTCGGTTCATGGCATGTTTAGGTGGGTATTTGATCCAAATTTCATTAAGTGAAATACCTTGTATGTGTTTTGGGCTAATGGGCCAAGTGACCAAGTGTAGTGCTATAGTTTAGATCCATTTAGTGAGCTGTGGGCCTTATTTGGTTAGCCTAGTCAGGAGGAGGTTCAAATGAGTCATTTCTGCGCTAAGCCCACATAAAGACAATTTTTTGATTTTTGGAAGAAATTAGGGAATTCCAAGATTAACCCTACTTTGATTTATTTATTCAAAAGTTATGAAAATATTAATAGAATGAGTTAGACTAGAATATGATACATTTTAAGGAAGAATAAAGCTTGATATTCGGACCAAGGTTCCAAAATATATATATATATAAAGAAAGTAATTCTAGTGTTAACAGGCACTTTAACTTATTTCTAGAAAGAAAACATCGTTAATAATAGAAGGAAGGCCAGAAGAGTTAAGTAAGTTAGGAACAACTTCTAGTCAGGATTTACGTGCTTAATTAGTGAGGGCCAGCTTTGAGCCTTAGGCGGATTGGGCGACCACCTAAGGCCCCCAATTCATAAATATTAATGAAGATTTTTTTCATAAAAAAATATTTAAGGCCTTAATTACCGTCAATATTATTTAATTAAAGCCCCAAAATATGGTAAATAAGTAATTGAGAAAGACATTAATATCGTTTGTTTCTCTTAAAATCTCCAACATTCCATTCCATTCTTGAAACAAATATTATAATAATTGATAGCATTAAGGGTTAAATATGATTTTTCCCCTAAAAACTCAGCACATGTATATATACTTAACTAAAAATAAAATAATTAAAAATACTCTAACTTTGCTGAACCTTATTGTTTAGGTTTTAATAGTTGTTGCCATGGTAACTTGTACTCTTTGCCACTTCTAAATGCATTTCAATTTATGTGATTAATGCTCTTATGAATGTGTTTAGCTTTCTTCTTCTTCTATGTCACTCTGTGATTCCACATTTCCATCAAAAGTTTTTTGCTTTGATTCATTCAATCAGCAAATATTGTTGACTCATTTGTTATGATAATTGTTTTCTGCTTCTGGTAACGAATTTGATTTGTAATGTTGAAGAAAAAGAGAAAAAGAAAACAATTATGGAAGGGTCTGATTGTTTTGGGCCTCAGGGCTCCAAGAAATCTAAAACTTTGGTAAGAAGATACCATTGTTTCCAGGGAAGATACCAGAGGAGATGGGGAGATTGTTCATTAATTTAGTCGAAAAGAAGGGTATTCATGGTTATTATTGCATAGCCTTTTGGGGAAATTATTGCATTCTTTTTTAATTAAAAGAAGGTAGGGCAGAGAAACTAATTGTGACTATCCTACCTAGATGAGAATTCAAGGCAGTCCAACTGAGCTATAGCATATATAGCCCAGCACCACCAGGGCATCAATAAAAATTTAAGGCAACTAATACTAATTAGGCATATGTGGGGATTCTCTATTGCATAGATTCGAATCCAAGTCTTAGTACATGTCCTGACCATTTGATCGAATTTTCTTGAACCATTGAACCACCACCATTGATATATGGTTTCTTAAGTTATATATGTTATAACACACTTATTATGCTAAGACCTTATGCTTATGAAAATTATTATTTTTCTCAGGACATATAAATATTTTTATGTCAAAATGATTATACGTGAATATGGTTGTAGATATATAAATAATTGTATGCTATATATATATGAACATATGTTATGGTGCACATTTTTGGAATTGGGTTGTTACCTGTTTTGCCATCTTCTTATCCCGTGTCATCACTTGTTGCCGTAAAAGTTGAGTGGAGTAGTCATCTAGCAAGTCGTCGGCGTCGTACATGGCATCCTTTAGCTTTTCAAGCCAATCTCTCACTTCATGGCTGCGGGCCTGCTTCTCCTCCGCATCCAAAAGTACATTTTTTATAGTGGAAACCGTCTTCCCCAGCTTTTGAAGCTCATCTTTGAAACCCCAGAGCAGTCCAAGCTCTTGGAGAGCAGGAGAGCCCAAACTCTTAATCATACCCTCAGCAGTTTTGAAGAGAACTCCTTCAGCCATCTCTTGTTGGTTAATGGAGTGATGCTAAAATGCCGCTTTTGATTCAACGAGAGCCGAGAGGTGTTGAGCTTAGAATTGAGGAAGATATATAGGTGTGGCCATGTGCATTTTCTCTCATATTTTAGAACCTTCAAGAGTTCTTCAAGTAGAGGTTAAGCACAAAAAGAAAAAGTAAAAAGGAAGGTTAAAGTATCAAGAAGTATGGGATCACAGCATATATATAGCTTCTTCATCAGAATTGCGTTTGTCTCATATTTAAGTTATTAAATCTTAACTTTTTAAGCAAACAACATACTAAAATCTTTGCTTTCACTTGCATTTTTTTCCTGTTGGTGTCTGGCATCCAATACCTCTCCTCCTGGTTCTTACTATAATCCCTGTGGCATCCAATACCTTTTATTTCCTTGGCATCCAATGCCTCTTATGATCCTTATACCTCCGGTGGTGTCAGGAATCTAATGCTTGTGGCGCCATCGCCACCATCCCTTTCCAAAATTGTTGAGCAGAAAGAAAAGAAATAAATTAAGTAACTCAAACCGAAAACTTCACTTATAATTCCTCATTTTTCATTAGGTTCGCAATCATAACTTTAAATATTGTCCTCTCAAAAAGTGAAAAGACAAAAATACCCTTGCAATATAGCTAACTAGATATTTTTCAGTTTAAATGAGGGATCATATTCTGTCCATTTCCCTGATAAGCCGTTTGATTTAATGCTGAATTTTAATGAGATGGTATTGTAAAATTTTGAAAGATTATGACCCTAAATTGACACATTTTGAAGTTTAAGAATATAATTGTAAAAGTGATAAAAAAGTAGACGTCATAGTGAAGTTTTTCCCTGCACATCACTTAACTTGGTCAATCGGCTTTCACGCATCCTTTTTTTGTTGTGGTAGTTTTCTAGCCTTCTCTCTACGTTCTTTCGACGGGGTTATATCAAGAAAACCATAATTCATAAGGGCAGCAAGCTTAAGTCATCAGTTATATGACATTATTTTTTTTTTTTTTTTTCATGTACATCAACGAAGAAACTACAACAAAGAATAACAAAGAGCTAGGCAACCCAACAAAAAGCCTCAAAACAACCATATCAATGAAACAAAAATTAAAAGGAAATCCATCAAATGAATGACGCGGCCATATAGATTCCTTAGCACAAACACCAAGAGACTAGCCTACTAACTAAGGTGGTTAGACAATGCGCACTAGGGATGGCACCATCAAGAGGCACAAGAAGAGCCACACACCTCAAGAGGTCATCAACCCAAACAATTGTAGCGGTACACCCGAAAGAGAATCACAACAACAGAGAAGACACTAATGAAGGTCGAATCAAAGCTAACCGAATGAGACTAGCCATATATGCGTTATTATCCCAAAAAGACTAGTCAATTTGGAGCTTCCCTATAATTCATTATAAAGCTCAGTTTCACCTAGTAATTAGATAATATGAAACTTAACACTCATGACTATCTTTATAAATCACCCACTCTATGTGGCTACTTCTCATCTTTCCAATCTGGGATGGGAGTGTTGCAAACTTCCCCTCTTAAATTCCCGATGTCCTTGTCAAGGCTACGTCATGCAGTGCTCCAATACCACATGGCCTAGCATTACTAGGTGGCTCTAATATCATATGTAACTCCATGTTCCAAGTGGTATGATACTGTCCACTTTGGGTCTCAGCCCGCACGACTTTGTTATTGGGTTTATCCAAAATGGCTTATACCATTTAGAGAGAGCATGTTCTATATAAGCATATCCTATTTCTTACATATAGGCAATGTGGGACGCTACAACCACCCCCTCTTGAGACCCAGCATCCTCGCTAGCGACCCTCATGGGTGTGTGCACATTCCCTCAATCTCAAGCTGGGCTTCAGCTTTGATACCATTTATAACGACCTAGGAAAAAACGTTAATCACGTCTGCGCTATCATCTCAAAAGGATTAGTTAATTTAGAGTTTCCATATAATTCCTTATAAAGTCGAGTTTCACCTAGTAATGTCAAGTCATGTGATACTAGAGCACTGCATGATGTGAGCCTAATGAGGACGTCAGAAGTTTAAGAGAGGAAATTTGTAACACTTTGGTCCCACATTAGGAAGATGAGGAGTAGCGCACATAGAATATGTTGTTTATAAAGATAGTCATGAGTTCTAAGTCCCACATTGCCTAATTACTAGGTCAAATTGAGCTTTATAAGAAATTATAGGAAAACTCCAAATTAATTAGTCATTTTAGGGTAATAGAGCAAATGTGGTTAACATTTTTTCCTGGGTTGTTACAGAGACACCAACAAGGAGTCCAGAGAACACCCTAAAAAGATCAGCAATCAAATCGAGAGAGCACCATAGATGGTGGTAATTAAGGGCATCAAAAGCCCTAAAATTACAAGAAAACAACATAAAAACGAAAATAAATGCGAAAAGTTAACAGCATTGATAGAAGTGCAGGGCATGAGAAGGCAGAATGAACGTGGTTGAAGGTTGGTGTGTGTAAGCCATTCGCCGAACCACCTAGGCTTAGTGGCCTCGTCCTTTTTAGTTTTTACCATAGAATAGATATATCCATTCACCTAATTATTTTCTTCTTAAATAAAAAATAAATAATTTTTTTAAAAAAAAAAAAAAAAGAAAAATGAGTAAATACGATTCATCAAAGTGTTTCATTTACATCATAACTAATTGTTCGCTTAGATGAGAAGGCATTTCTCTTAACATTTGTCCAACTATACCCACAATCTTAAATTCCAAATACTTGAAGATATGATCCAGAAATAGTATATCAAGTATTTTCTTTTTTGCTACATGGAATCTCTATGGGACTTTTAACCAACCAACTTCAATGTTATATTCAAGTATCAACCATGAGTGACTCCTCCGGTAATATTGTCTTTGCAGCTTTTCAGAAGCTTTCTAATTTGGATGTCTTACAAGGTGAAGCTACAGCAGCCCTTCTTGCAACTAGGATGGCATTATTTTCAGGTTGTGATAGATTCCAACTTGAGGGGGATGCTCTTCTGGTTACCTTGGCTATTAACAATCTTTCTCTTTTTGAGTCCTGGAACTTTGCTTCAATTGTTTTTGATATTAGGTTGATTTTATCTTCCTTTCAAAGTTGGTTTGCTTTGAAAGTGTCTAGATGTGCTAATTACCGTGCACATGCTTTAGCTAAATGGACTGCTTCCAATCTTGTTTTTGGAAACGTTCTCACAGGATCTTCCATTCTTTTTTTCATTCGGATCAAGAGTAGTAAAGATCCTTCTTTGTAACCTTTTTCCCCCTATTCAATTAAAAAAAAAAAAAAAATGTATTTGATGGGATTATATTTCTATTATGGTCCAACCTTACCGTTGCGGCGTGGACATAATGCTTGGTCCATCTACCAACCAACCTAAAATTTCTAAACAGTTTCATACTGAATCCCCTCTTAAGTTACGCTACTAACTATATTCATAATTCCTAATATAAGGCTTTACACATAATGGAGTCTTGGGATGCAAGAAATAATATTAGTGGGAAAACCTCCAAATACACTTCCTCCTTTTTTTTTCTTCTTTTTTTTAATAAAAAAAGGTTGGAGGGGAAGATTAATTGTGGCTATTTTAGCCAGGTCAGTCATAACTTAACTGCCTGCTCCACCAAGGCATTAGTGAAAACCAAAATGGTTTATACTAATCAGGCATAAGAATTCTCTATTGCGGAGATTAGAACCCACACCCTACTATTTATCTAACCACTTAAGAATTTTTTTGGGCCATTAAACTACCACCCGTATAGTTGTTGCATCATGTGTTTTTAAGCTCAGATCAAATTATGCACAACAAACCAATCACAAACTTGTAATTAGAAAACTATTGTATGAGATTTTTTTTTTTTTTTTTTGGTTACACCTTTCCGCAGTAGTCTTAGATGAGGAATCTTTAAGTGTCTCAACTACTCTATAAGGCGGGTCACATCACAAAGCTTTCATTCAAATTGAATTCAATGAAATTACTACAATTTAGTTTATTAAATTGATAAAAATTCTAGATACGATAATATTATATAGGGTTAAATACCTCAAAACCCCCTAGGGTTTAGCAACTTTATTTTTTTTCCCCTGGGGTTTCACTTTTATCACAGGACCCCCCTGAGATTTTGATAAAGACCAATTTAGTCCATCCGTTAGTTGACCGTTAAGACTGACACGTGGACCAATCAGATGTTGACACGTGGCACCTATTTAATTTTTTTTAAAATTAACAAAAAAAAAACGAAAAAGAAAAGGAAAAACCTGGGGGTGGCTCGGCCACCCCCTTGGCCATTTGGGGGTGGCCTGGCCACCCCCATCTGGCCGGATGGGGGTGGCCCTGGGCACCAGGGGGTGGCTCGGCCACCCCCTTGGGCTCCAAGGGGGTGGCCGAAGCCACCCCTTTACCCACTGGGGGTGGCTCGGCCATCCCCATGGAGGCCTGGGGGTGGCCGAAACCACCCCCATGGAGCCTTGGGGGTGGTTTCGGCCACCCCCAGGGCTCCATGGGGGTGGCTCAGTGGGTAAAGGGGGTGGCTTCGGTCACCCCCTTGGAGCCCAAGGGGGTGGCCGAGCCACCCCTGGGCGAGCCACCCCCATCCGGCCAGATGGGGGTGGCCAGGCCACCCCCATGGCCAAAGGGGGTGGCCGAGCCACCCCCAAATGGCCAAGGGGGTGGCTCGGCCACCCCCAACGTTTTCCGTTTTTCTTTTTTCTTTTTTTTCTTTTTTTTAAATACATTTTTTTTTAATTTTAAAAAAAAAATATTTTTTTTAAAAAAAAAATTAAAAAAAATTAATATATGTGCCACGTGTCGACATCTGATTGGTCCACGTGTCAGTCCGTACAGTCAACTAACGGTCAACTAACGGATGGACTAATTTGGTCACTTATCAAAACCACAGGGACCTCCTGTAATAAAAATGAAACCCCAGGGGGGAAAAAATAAAGTTGTGAAACCCCATGGACTAATTTAGTATTTAACCCTATTATCTAACTTTCATCCAACAAAATTAACGTGGCAATTTCAACCAGGGACGGATTCAGCTTTTAATTTGGGGAGGGACTAAGGGCAAACAAAATTTTGGGAAGGGACTAATTGACAAAAAAATATCTTAATTTTTTTTTTTTTTTTTGGCCTTTAATTTTTTTTTTCTTGTAATTTGGGGGGGACCAGGGCCATTCCTAGTCCCCCATAGATTTGTCTCTGGTTTCAACTAATCATTGATTTTTTTTTAAAAAAAAAAAAAAAAAATTAATTAACAGTAATTGTTTCATTGGGCTCTTTTATTCCAAACTGGACCATAATTAAGGCAAGTAAGAAAATAAAATGCAGCAAGCAATGATTACTGAAGTCCCTAACAATAAAAAGGTCAAAAAAAAAATTGTAGAAAATTGCAGGGATAACCGAAAAAAGAATAAAAATTAAACAAAATTATGTAATGCAAAACAATGCCATGACAGAAAGGAGAAGGTCCATTTCATCTATTTCAAATGAAATGGAGGGGATCTATTTAGTTACTTTTAAGGGGCATTTTTGTTTAAAAAAATATAAAATGATAAAATTGCCCCCCCTAAAAGTAACTAAATGGATCCCCTTAATGAAGAGGATCCTTGTCCAAATATCTAAAACCATTGCAAACCATGCACGCCATCACCAGACTCAGCTAATTAATTGGCGCCGCAGGCCGAGGAGGTAAGCTTGGGCTTGGGTTTGGGTTAGGTGGACTGGGCTGGTTGGAGATGTTGGGGTCAGGGCATGGATATGGGGTTAGGTGGGGAAAAGCCTGGGTATTAAACTTTTATAGAAACTATTATATGAGATAATTGTTTTGTCAATGTATTCTCAAACGAGGAATCTAAAGATAGTCATGATAACTTCAACTTTTAAACTCATTCTTCCCAAATGTCTCAATTACTCATGATGAGGAGGGCCACATCACCAAGTTTTCTTTCAAATTCCAATTCAATGAAAGTCCTACAATTCGAGAAATGTTAGATACTATAATTCTATTCAATTTTCATCCGGTAAGGGTAACGTGACAACTCCAACCAACCATTGATTTTTTTTAAAAAAAAAAACAATAATTGTTCCAAAGGTTGATTGGAACCCGGGCAAAATTAGGATTTGGAGTTTGGGGAGGGAAAATAAAAAAAATTTGGGAGACAAAATTCTAATTTTAAAAAATTTTAGAGGCATTTTTCAAAATTTTTGAGGAAAACATGGCCCGTTGGGGGGCCTTAGCTCCCCAAGGGGCCATGTAGTTCCGGCCCTGGTTGGAACTACTATATTAACATTGTTGGATGAAAATTAGATATAATTATGGTATCTAGCATTTCTCTAAATTGATATCTTTGTTGAAAGCACATCACATGCAATTTGCTATTAAAATTGCAAGTAAGAATCGCACAATCTTTTAAGGACATGATGTTAATTTTATAGGTGCTAGTTTAATAGACTTTATTGTAAAAAATTTCATCAAACCCAAATTAAATGAAAACTTTGTCCATTAAAAAGCAGTGAGTTAGCCTATGCATTAAAATTTTCAGATTTTGATCACAACATATAATTCTGATTCATTGGGCTCTTTTATTTCAGATTGGACCTAAGGCAATTAAGAAAATAAAATGCAGCAAGCAATGATAACTTAAGCGCCTAACAATAAAAAGGTCAACAATTCTTGGTAGTTAATCAATTATCCATGACAAAGCCTTGGATAATTGAGAAGCATTTTAATTGCTGCTTGCTTCAGCCATTTTTGAAGCTGCCAAAATTTGCCAGTTCAACCTAAACATAGTGGATTAGCACTAATTACTGGCATAAAGCAACAGCCAAATAATCCAACTAAAAAGTGACAACCTAGTCAACATAATGTGACAAGTGGGACAAGGTCTCATTGTACATAGAATCAAAATTGCAGGGATAACTCTGTAAATTCACTAATACCCAAAGATTATACCAACAACCAAAAAAAAAAAAATTCTCCAAACCCAGAAAAACCAGATCCACCGTTGCAAAAAACCAGAAGCAGGAACACCCACCTACGAATCAGTCAACCCACATTGTCCTATACATAATCAACTAAGAATTACCGATTATTTAACTGTAAAAAGAATAGAAATTAAACAAAATTATCTAATCCAAAACAATGCCATAAGAAATTTCTACAACCCTTGCAAAATGAAAAATGCGGCTAACCATGCAAAGGGCCAGGTGTCGTCGTCACCGGACTCGGCTGATTAGTTGGCGGAGCCGTTGTTGCCGCCGGCGGAGGGGGCGGCGGAGGTGGGTTAGAGTCAGGTGGAGGTGGGCTTGGGTTTGGGTTTGGGTTAGGTGGAGGTGGAGGTGGAGGTGGGCTTGGGCTTGGATTAGGGTTGGGTGGACTGGGCTGGTTGGAGATGATAGGATCAGGGCTTGGATTTGGGTTTCGTGGGGAAAAGCCTGGGTTGGGGAAGGGCACCGGAGGAGAAGATGAAGAAGAATGACAAGAGTCGCCGGAGCATTTGTGGGTCTTCTGGAGGGTGTGGCGGAGAAGCCCGAATCCCATAACAAGGCCAAGAACGACCAAAACCGTGACAATGAAGATGAAGATCTTTGTAGCTTTACCCACATAACACATTTCTTCTTTCTTTTTTCTTATTTCCCAAAGATTTGAGTTTGGAAAACTCTGAATCTGAGATGGGTCTTTTTCTGTTGATGCTTTTTAGCTAAGCTGAGATGGGTATTGAGACAGGTTGGATTCTCTTTCGTCTTTTTTTCATGGCGTTGTGGGGATGTAGAAGACGAAGGAGAGAGAGAGAGAGAGAGAGTGAGAGTGAGGGTGGGAGTGTAGAGTCAGTGCATTGGGGGGTTGGTTGGCAATGCTATGGTTGGTTGGTTTTAAGGATTTGGGAAAGAGTTAAATGTGGGCACGTGAAAGCCAAACATGGGTCTGGTTTTTGCCTGGTTTTCTTTCTTTATTTTAGCTCTTCCTTTCTTCAACGACCTTTCATTGCAGCCTTGAACTATATAAAAAACCCTTGCCCTTCTTCTTAATTGCCCTAAATTTGTTTGATCTTATTTCTTAATTCAGTCCTGAATTGGTTGGTTTAAACCCACGTTGTGGGGACTACTAGAGAAGTCATCATAGTGGCATGTTGTTTGCTCTCTAGGATATTCAAAAGAAGAGTACTGTTAGGGCATTGCACCTTTTAATAAAAGTTGGGTGATAGTTTATGTGATACTCTCTTCTAATTTTATAAGAGAAATGTAGTAGAAGATCGGGCCGTTTAATAAGTATATAAATTTTTTTCAAATCAGTTTAAAAGAAATTTTTTCCAATCTAATTTAATAAGTGTCAAGTGTTAGCTGTCACATTTTTTTAAAAATATTCTTACTAGTCATTTACTGACATTCTACCAATCTAAGAATATAAACATTGATTTTTGAAAAACCTAAACATTAATTTTTAAAAAACTCATACATGTTAAATGACAAGCAAAAGCAATAGGAAATAATTTCAAACAAAAAATACTCATAAAACACTTCAAACTTTTCTCTACTAAAAAGTAAGAAGCATCATCAAGAGAGCATTATCAAAGCTTAGCTGCCCGTAGTACTTCAACATTTTTCTGAATAGAAAAGAGAATTTTGTGTCACCAAAATGATAGATAAAGAACATATATTTGTATTATCTAAAAGGCATATAACATTTATAACGCATCGCCATCTAACAAAACTCCATGTACAATTTGTGAAGGATTTGATCTTATTAATTTAATTTTTTTGTTTAATACAATTTTACATTTGGCTTTTCAAGTATATGATGAATGTTTGGAGCATTCCCAGCAGCTACCTTAAAGCTGCTTTCCTTCCCTACACAAAAAAAAAAAATCTAAAAAAAATTACAAAAACTCACTTTAAGCAGTTTTTTTGTATTTTCCCTATACATTAGAATTGCTAATTTGCTACTGTTGAACTCAATGTATTGGGTTTAACTGTAGCAATCCATATGGTTTATTATAATCATAAAATGACATTTTCTTTCTTCTCACACTTTTCTATGTAAAATAAATAAATATAAAAATAAAACAAAAGTAAAATAAATAATATTTTAATGTTATAGGAAACTATAAAAAAAAAAAAGTTATTGTAGAGTATATTTCAATAAAAAAAATAAAAACTTGTTGAATCCTTTTAAACTTAATAAAAATGATCGGATAACCATTAAAAATGCTCTAAAAGAATAAGAAAATAATCCTCTTTAATTTTAACATGTTTTGTAATGATGGAATGAGGATGGAGTCAAGAGTGTAATTAGGAAAACAAAAGGCAGGGGCATAGTTGGTATATAAGAGAAATGAGGGAGTCAAGGAAGATTTCAAGCTGTAAAAATGCAATTAACGAAGAGATAAATGAGGGGATTAAAAGGAGCCGTTAAAGGGGAATACATTGAGAGTCGAGCGGAGACAAACATGTCTGCCACGTCACTCCTCGGGATGTAGCTGGAATGGCAGGTCTGACTGCTGCTGCCTGCTGCTGGGGTCACTCCTTACGAACGACCCTTCATATTCTCCTTATTTACAGTAATATACACCCTTTTATTTTAGGAAAATACATTTCAATTTTTCTTTTACATAATTTTTTTTAGGATGTTCAAGCCGAACAAAGTCTTATTTCGAACGGTGTTGAGTATAGGTGTAAATGCGGATACAGATACCATTATTAACAATATTTATATCTGTATTTTCTATAATGTGGTTATTGCTTTTAGGTATTTACATTATTATCAGTATTTGTGCAGTTATTATAATTAGTAAATATGGTTGTTATTTGTTATCCGCATATAAGATAATGGGCATTTTTTACTTTGAAATTGTAATTCTTAATTCTAGTAAACATAAAAAATATTTTAATTTTTTTTAGTAAATAATCAAAAGACTAGCAACAAAACAAACACTTCAACAATTTTTTTCTGGAGATAAAAACAAGTAAACATAAATAACCCTTTACCAAATTCAAAATGATGTCATTTTGATATTAAAACGCCAAAATGTCGTTTTGGTGAATTTATTTTATATATATACCAGGTACTAATCGCATCTTCATATCATAAAACCACTATCCGGATAGCGGATATTTGTAAATAGAGGATGCGGACAATTAATATCCTCCCACATTTCCCCTAATGTCGAGGGAATTTCTTCCAACACAATTACAATTTTGCTCTCTAAATTCTTTGAGAGAAATGTTATATACTACATTTTTTATATTTATTGGGTTAATGTGCTACTATCCATCATGTGGTACATATCATTACTCAATTTTTTATGCTAAGTAGCTAAAGCAGGGATTTGGCCCTAAGGCCAAGGTTTGGCTTAAGTACCAAAGTAAAGTTGTTAAAACTCAAGTACCAAAAGGGCATTTAACCCATAAAATTATTTGGAAAACTTTATAAAATTTTCCTGAACTTTCCACGAGTTTTGAAACTGCCCCCCCAAGTTAAAAAACTCTCAATTAGGGTATCAAATTTTTCAATTTTTTGTAATGTCCAAATCTGTTAAATTTCCTGTTAAATCTTGTTAAAATTCTCATAATATCTTTATTTTATTTAAAAAATAAAAAAAAATAAAAAAAATTGGGAATTACTACCACGTCCACATCAGAGCGTGTGTTCAGTTTCCCAAAATGTAATGATAATTTTTATTACCATGTTAGAGTTTGTGTCCTTGTGAGTGTGTATTTAAAAGTATTGGATGTAATGGTAAAGATTTTGGATGAATTATTATTGGATTTTAAATTCAATAGTAATTTTAGAGAGTAAGTAATTGAAAGTGTCGAAATAGAAGCGTGTGTAGCATTTTTCTTAAAAAAAAGAAAAAAAGAAAAAAAAAAGGGTCTATACATGTCACAGTTGTCTCAGATCCTGCACCATTTCAATAAAAAAATAGTTGATGACTTCTGTTGACTGGTGAGACGCAAACTCAATTGTTGACCAAATATGAATGGTTGAGATCGATCAAGTTTTATATTGAATTTAAAAGTAGCTTTTTTCTTTTTCTTTTGGTATTATTTTCTTCGTTTTTCAAAAAGGAGTTCTTTCAATGCATTTTTTTTTTTTTTATTAAACCCAGTAAATGATTTTACTGCACTACCTTCATTTCATGTTACTTCTGGAAAAGAACAAAAAGAAGACAATGATTTGAGATAAGAAATTAAAGAAGCAAAAGAAACATGACCAGAAAAAAAATTACGATTGTGCTTTAAAAGGTCAGTTGCATGCAAACGCGAGGACTCCATTGAAGCTCCACAAGAATACACCATTTTCGCAGGGTCCATAGAGTCCACAAGAAATGCTCTAACCATTAAACATAAGAACCAACAAACCAGAGAGTTCTCTTGCAAGAAGAAAGGTCCTCTGTAAATTCCACCCGACTAGTTCTTTCACTCTTCAATTTCCTCTTCAGCTCGATTATATTTCAGCATAATAGCAGTTGAACACTAACAATAGCAAGAAAAGGGAAAAAGCTATATATAGTCAGCATGACAAGCATTATACATTCAACACAAGGAGAAATGGGAAACAGATTTTGGCTTCACCATAGGCATTTTCACTGGGAAATGCCCTCGGCGGCTAATCGAGTTAAAGGTGGTGCACTAGGAGCAGGGCCAGCGCCGGCAAAGAGGCCAGGACTCAGGCATGTTCTCGCATTCAGTGCTGCTGGTATGGTGAGGAATCCCCAAGCTCTAGCGTCTGAGGCTTCCATTGCAGAACAAGAGGTAAGTTACGTCTTGAACGTCAATTGCTGCTATCTAAATATCATAAGCTGTGGTCAGTAGAACTCAGCGAACGTGTGAAGTGAATTTATTTAGCCATGCAAATTCAAAAGTAATTTTTGTCACGTCCCGGGTTATCCTTGTCATTTTGAAAACTATGATGGCAAGAAAAGTAATACAGCTCAAAGAGACAAAATGACCCATTCTGCCACCAATCTCTGGCATCTAGCACCCTCTTTTGTAAAAGTGATTGATCAGGGCATCCATGCCCTTAATTTTCAGAGTGGTCCAGAAAGTAGATCCCATGAAATAGATAACCACTTGGTTTTTAGTTCACATACTGGCCCCAAAAGACTGCCAGTAATTATATGCACTCTTTTTCATGCAAAGATAAGGTACACGTAGATAATGCTATACTTTTTTCCTATAAAAGAATGCTAGCAAACTCTAGTTAAGTTGTAGCATCTTCACTTCCATCCTCTTGTAGACTTTCTAAGACTTCTCTCTTACTCAAAGATGCAGGCTCAGACACCTCTCACTGACAATGAAAAGATGCTAGCAAACTATGTCCCAATCCATGTAATGCTACCAGTAAGTCTCAATCAAATCCTCTCCACTAGCCTTTGATCTATGTACTAATATATTTGTTAAATTCTTTAACTCTTTCTTTGCATGCCAGTTGGGAGTTGTTACAGTTGATAATGCCCTAGAGGACAAAGCAGGGCTTGAGAAGCAGCTCAAGGAGCTACGAGCAGCTGGTGTGGATGGGGTAATGGTAGATGTCTGGTGGGGGATCGTAGAATCCCAGGGGCCTAATCAGTATGATTGGACTGCTTATAGGAGCTTGTTTCAGCTAGTTGAAGAATGTGGATTGAAGTTACAAGCTATAATGTCATTCCACCAATGTGGAGGGAATGTAGGAGATATTGTTAACATCCCACTTCCCCAATGGGTACTTGACATTGGAGAATCAGACCCTGATATCTTTTACACCAATCGCACAGGTAACAGGAACAAGGAGTACCTCAGTCTTGGTGTGGATAACCAGCCTCTCTTTTATGGACGAACTGCTGTTGAGGTAAAGCCCATAGGAACTTCATCCTGTAATTAGGGTTCATACTGTTAATATTCACAGAATTATTATCACATGGTTTATTGAAAACAGAATCCACAGTCTGAATATATTTTCTGAGATTAAACAGGGTGTTAGTAATATTGTTTCCTATGGGTGTTGAAACTAAGATATTAAGACAGACCGAACTGGTCGCCACTGGTTTGGTTCATATCAAACCGGTAACATACAAGAAAAAAAAAAAAAAAAAAAAAAAAAAACCCTTCTTACCATTTTAAAACCCTTATTACTGGCCTTTCTGATAAATGATGATTGTCCAAAGATAAGCTATCAACGCATATGAATGGTTGCCCAACTTCAAGTAATGCAGCCAAGATTAGCCAAATCCAGTTTCAGGTAACAGTAATTTAAATAAGATGAGGAGTATGGCCTGTCATGTCAAATGAGTTCGCTGCCAGGTTTTGTAGTAATACTCGATATATGTTCATTAATACAACATAAAGTTCTGTGTAGGTTACCATGTAGGAACATTCTAATGCAATATTCATTACAATTTTCTTCAGCCAATTATTGAATTTGCATTCTAGTATATTCCGTAGTGGCCAATAAATACGATTGATCTAAAACACTCTTTATTTATTATCTTTTAGATTTTTGCTTTCACTTTAACATGATAATTAATTGCATAAAATTGAGAAACTATTTACAGTAGCTACATGAACCCATCATAACCCAAAGCAACTGCCAACCAAATCTTCTCTTGTTGACCTTGATTTGGAC
Organism: Corylus avellana; assembly: GCF_965113065.1. NCBI lineage: Eukaryota > Viridiplantae > Streptophyta > Magnoliopsida > Fagales > Betulaceae > Corylus > Corylus avellana. The sequence goes on from NC_142494.1 coordinate 4,060,839, forward strand.
TGGTTATATGTTGGGTTTGAAATGGAACTAATACATGCTCATCTGTTACTCCTGTTAAAAAATGATTATTGATTTATACAGATATACAGAGACTACATGAAGAGCTTCAGAGAGAGCATGTCAGATTTTTTAGTAGATGGACTCATAATAGACATTGAAGTGGGGCTTGGACCTGCAGGGGAACTAAGGTATCCCTCTTATCCACAAAATCAAGGATGGGTTTTTCCAGGCATCGGAGAATTTCAGGTGAGACTTTTTTTTTACCTGGCAGTCCATTGGAAAATTCTCCAAGGAATAGGTTTTATTTCCTTTTTTTTTTTTTCCCCCTGTTTGAGATTTTTAGAACTTAGGCCACCCACTACTTATTGAATGCCACAGTGCTACGACAAATATCTCAAGGCAGAGTTCAAAGAGGCTGCAACAAGTGCAGGCCATCCAGAGTGGGAATTGCCAGATAATGCAGGGACATACAATGACACACCTGAATCAACAGGGTTCTTTGGATCAAATAGTACATACCTCACTGAGAAAGGGAAGTTCTTCTTGACTTGGTACTCAAACACGTTACTGAGCCATGGTGACCAGATCCTGGATGAAGCAAATAGAGCTTTCCTGGGCTGCAAAGTCAAGTTAGCAGCCAAAGTATATCTAATAACCTTATACTTATCTCAAATTACCAGCAATACCTTCGGCCATTTTTTATCAATGAAATGGTTCTCACTTCATTGTGAAAACAGGTTTCCGGAATCCACTGGTGGTATAAAGCTGATAATCATGCAGCAGAGCTTACTGCAGGATACTACAACTTGAAAGACAGAGATGGCTACCGACCTATAGCAAGGATGCTGTCTAGGCATCATGCCATGTTGAATTTCACTTGTCTTGAGATGAGGGACTCTGAACAAAGCGGTGACGCCAAAAGTGGACCTCAGGAACTTGTTCAGCAGGTAAAAACTTACAAATTCAGTCCATTTTAAGACCTCTTTCCATGTTTATCAATTTCTGATTGAGATATACTGTTTCTTGTTGTGAGTTTACACTAGTTTTTCATGTTAAACATGTATTTTTTTGATAACATCCACAAAATTGATACATTTTTGTTTTCTCGACTGTTAAATATGGGAAACATGAAATTCCTAAAAGAGAAGAGAAGGGAGAGAGCCCATGTCTTACCCAGAACCTCTCAAGCATGCTTCTGATCATCAAGTTTCTAGTCTGAAATTAAAGTATATTTTAGAAATAAAAAACATATTTTTATTAAAAAAATTTACAGAACTTTACTCAATTAATGATGCACTTGTTAACAAATAATGTGTGTGACAATAGCAAATAAAAATCCAGTTGGTTGATGTGTTGCACATGCATTTACAGGTATTGAGTGGAGGTTGGAGAGAGAACATTGAAGTTGCAGGAGAGAATGCTCTTTCAAGATATGACCGTGATGGTTACAATCAAATCCTTCTAAATGCTAGACCTAACGGTGTCAGCAAAGAGGGCCAACCAAATCTAAGGATGTATGGGGTGACATACCTCCGTTTATCAGATGATCTATTGCAGAAAACAAATTTCAATATATTCAAGACATTTGTGAAGAAGATGCATGCTGATCAGGTAAGCAATTATGATATTGGTAGTTATGTACTTTAAAAATAGCATGCTGCTTTAACTTGTAACAATTGAATGCCCTTTCTCTCTCTCGTGTAGGATTACTGTCCAGATCCAGAAAAGTACAGTCACCATATAGGTCCACTGGAGCGATCAAAACCAAAGATTTCGATTGAAGATCTGCTAGAAGCAACTGAACCAATGGAGCCATTCCCATGGGACAAAGAAACAGATATGAGCGTGGGTGGTGCAATTGCTAATTTGATAGACAAGATCTTTTCCATATTTAAGTGAGAACACAGCCAGATGGGAAAAGAAGCGGCACTTAAAGAATCAATAAAAAAGTTGGATCACTGACCAATAAAAAGCCTTACTGTGGCAATGTTGAAACAACTTTGGGTATCTGATTTTCAAATAACAGAACTGAATTCCCATTTGTGCAAATGTTCAATTATATTGTGGTTAAGTATGACTCACCAATAATCACTGCAAGAACAGAAACCATCTTTAAAGTGGTGAAACCTATGGATATCTCGCATGATAATCTCTCGACACATGAGCTTAGATATTAGTTTTGTCACGGTGTGGCAATCTCCACATACACGAAGATTCTTAGTGATCCTGATTGTGGTCCCTGGACTTGTATTAATAAGAGCAAAAGCAATGGCTAGTCTTTCACTGTGATCCCAAAGCATCTTCTCCTTCACTTCTTCGCCAACATCATAAAACACAGAACTTGTATCAGGCTTGTATCCAGCCTCCTTCAGTCGCTGATTTATGTCCTCTAACTTGGAATATATATACTCTGTCTGCTGATGTGACCTATCTCCAACTAGGAACCGATGAACCATCTTGTCTACCTCGACAAAACTGCAGCCTGGTGGTTTTTTCAGCCCCTTCCTTCTCACCATGGCTCTTACCCTTTCCACATCATCCCACCGTTTTTCTGCAGCATAAATATTGGAAAGGCAAATGTAGGAACCCACTCCTTTAAGGTTCATTTCAAAAACTTTCTGTTCCAGAATTTCTGCTAGATTGACATTTTTGTGCAGCCTGCAAGCAGAAAGTAGTGCAGCCCATATATCACTAGTAGGAATAGCTTTCATACTTTTGATAAGGTCGTATGCTTCATCTAAGCGCCCTGCTCTACCAAGAAGATCCACTAAACATGAATAGTGAGCAGACGTAGGCTTGACATTATACTCTGTGATCATTCTATGGAATATTTGTCTGCCCTCATTGATTAATCCTGCATGACTACATGCTGACAAAATCGTAGTAAGAACACCCTCATCGGGAAGAATATTTTTTGCTATCATAGCATGAAAAATGGCGATAGCCTCTTTTCCCTTCCCATGAACCCCATATCCTGCAACCATAGCACTCCAAGAAACCAGATTCTTTTCGGGCATCTCATCAAATACACGACGTGAACAAGTCAAGGTTCCACATTTAGAATACATGTCTATGAGGGAAGTTCCCACTATAGTATTGGCACAAAATCCTTTCTTAACTAGACATGAATGTATAGAGGCGCCAAATTGTAAGGCAGTGATCGAACCACAAGCTCCAAGAACAGTTACAATAGTCACTTCATCAGGACCAGCCCCTTCTGTAAACATTTTACAGAAAAGCCTTAAGCTCTCAAAAGCATCTCCGCTCTGTTCATAACCCGAAATCATAGAATTCCATGAAACTGTATCTTTCAACTTCCCCTCATCAAACAGTCGCCTTGCATAAGCTATAGAGTTACAACTAGAATACATTCCAATAAGAGCATTTCTCAAAAATTTATTAGAAAATTCAGCTCTATTTCGAACAACATAACAATGTAAGGCTTTCCCTGGCTTCAAGGCCATCAGACCAGCACAAGCAGAGAGGAGACCAAGCAAAGTAGTGCCATCCACACTCAATCCAGCTTTTCCCATCATATAAAAAATCGCTAAAGCCTCTTTTGGGTTCTCATTTTTCACATAGCTCGATATCATTGTGTTCCAAGAAGTCAAATCTCTCTCAAGCATTCTATCAAACAGCATCCTCGCCATCCCCATATCCCCGAACTTCGAGTACATCGCAAGCAGAGAATTACCCACATAAATATCTGACTCCAACCCACTTACCACTACCTCACCATGAACCTTCCTCCCAATTTCCACAAGCAACAAGTCACCACAGGCCTTAAGAACAAACGGGTACGTGAACTTGTCCGTTTTCCACCCAAAACCAAACATTTCGCGGTACAATGCAATGGACTTCCAAGAACACCCACTACAAGCATAGCCCCTGATCATGAAATTCCACAAGAACGAATTTTTCAACTCAATCTCATCAAAAATCAACTGGGCCTCGGCCATACGGCCACAACTCGCGTAAAATGCAGCGAGCTTGGTGTTCAGGTAAGTGTTCTCTCGGAGAGCGCCACAAGTGGTCATTTGGGCGTGGAGTTGCTGGCCTTTCGAGAAGGATTTGGTGTTGGTGAATGACTGTAACATGGTTCCACATTGTTGGGAGGTGAGAGTGAAACCATTTTGTGGGAACGGGAAGTGAGTGGTGGTGGTGTGAAGAGATTGCTTGAGGAGTTTGTGAGTGAAAGTGCCATTCATGAAGTAGAGGAGAGAAGGCTGAGAAGCGGTTGATCGGGTCAAATGAGAATCTGAAAGGGTCTTGTAATGTGGGAAGATGTGGCAGGTATTTCAGTTGGAAAATATATCGGAATCGGGGGGGACAAGGTTCTCTCCAGTGAATTTACCTACAGCGAATGCTGTTACACGACGACGTTTTGTGAAGAGTTTTGGAAAAGGGAAACAAAAAGAAATGGAGATGCGGGGTATCGATCCCCGTACCTCTCGCATGCTAAGCGAGCGCTCTACCATCTGAGCTACATCCCCTTGATGTTGTTAGCATGTTAGCATATAATTTGATTCTTTTAAATTTCTGCTTTGTTTAAAAAAAAAAAAAATTTGAAATGTACAGTGGTATGTCGTTTTTATGGGGGTTTGAGTTTTGAAGCTCTATTAGAGACAAGATTGCACCGCCAAGTTCAAATTGCTCACCTTGTTGTAATGCTTTGGTCTATGAGACCATGATAATGTGTGTAAATGCCAACAAGAGTGACACTTTAATTTACTTTTGTTTTCTTCACTGAATGTGGCAAACATGGTTGGGTAATTAGATCCTCTTCTTTTTCTCTCTTCAAGAGAGATTGTTAAAATGCTATTTAAATGACTTTTGAAATAAATGGTAATTGAACATGATATTAGAGCAAAATTCTTAAATTTAAACGTGTCTTATGTAAGTCCATGAATTGAAATGTTAATTAATGAAGTTAGATATCTTTGAATTAGGATCATCTCAATTTCATTTGAACTTGAGAATATTCAGTTAGTTATAGTAGATGGGTATTTTTGTCCCTAAAAAAGTGAGGAGACAAAAATACCCCTCTACTATAATTAACTGGATGTTATTCACTTCATTTGAACTAGAGAGGATCCTGTTCCGATATCTTTTGGGCACAATAGAATATTCTAAAACTCCTAGATGAGTAAAGTTCCCCCACAAAGTAGTTAAATGTTCACCTCCAACTGGAGTACTTACTAGCTTTAATTAAGTCCTATATGCTCTACACTAGTAAATATTAATTAAATTTAGGGTTAAATATTATTCCAGTACGTGTGATTTGCACCAAAATCAAATAGCTTTCTGGGTTTTCAAAAATATCGCAAATGATACTTGTGGTAAGCCAATAAACCCACTTGGTACCTTTGTCAAGATTCTGTTAAGTTTTTTAATGAAACGCCACGTTACCTTTACACGTGGGCACTACGTGGCGTGGTACTTGAGTTTTTGAGTGTCATGTCATATTTTATTTTTAAAAAAATCCCAAAAAAAAACTAAAAACTAAAAAAAAAAAAATACGCTGGGTGGCCAAACCATAGGGGGTGGTTTGGCCACCCTGTTTGGCCTGGGGGTGGTTTAACCACCCCAGGCCGGCCATATGAGGGTGGCCAAACTACTCCAAAAATAGTAAGTGGGCTTATTGGCTTACCACAAGTACTGGAACCCTTAAATTTATTATTTTTAATAGTTTAAGCTTTTGAAATATTTGACCATTTAACATGTTTTTTTTTTTCTTAACAGCCATTTAACATGGTTGGTTATAAGACCAATGGTCGTTATTTTGAGCTTTATCTTCATAATTTACCTTCCGTTTCAATTAAAATCAAGTAATTAAACTCACCCAATTTCCTACCAATTTAAGCTTGCCAAGGTCAGCATTCAATGTAAGAAAAATTAGGTTGTTTGCAAAATTCCAAGAATATCTACTAGTTTATGAGAAAATCTTACAGCAGCTGCCAAAGAAAATCCCAGTCATTATGGCTGAGGAATCTTCGACAATTGGCAAATCACCATAACAGCAGTCCCTTCTGCATGCCCTGAAAATTTAATGCACTGTCACCTTCTTATTTATCCTATGAACTCAGTTTATTTCGTCTGTACTGTACTCAAGAGCAGATCCTTTTCCTTCTTGTGATTGACAATGGTTCGCAAGAAGCTCCTGATGAAGAAAATTGATAATCCCAGCTCACGTCATGTAACATATTCTAAGCGTAGAGATGGGATTGTTAAGAAGGCCACTGAATTGTCAGTCCTATGTGGTACAGATGTTGGTCTTTTGATGTTTTCTCCTACTGGTCGTTTGACTTGCTTTGCAAGCAATGGAAGGTTGATAATATTTGATAATCTCTCTTTCATTATCCGCTGTTTTGCTTTCTGAAATACATCTTCTTCTTTTTTATTGGGTTTTGAAATTTCTATAGGATCGAGGATATCTTTCTTCGTTTTCTGGACCGGCCTAATGAATTACGAGGAGGGTGTGTTTTCATATCATTTCTGATTTCGTTTTTTGATTTAGCTGATATTATTTTGTCCTTTTTTTCTCTAACTTTTCTTTGAATGTGCAGACCAATTGAGAATGCCGAGGTAAATTTTCTTTCTGTCTCTGTTCTCTCTCTGTCTCTGTCTCTCATGGGAAAATTTACTTGGGTGTGCTGTGATTTGTATGTGCAGAATCTATCTGGAAGCCTCAAGAATTTGAAGTATGAAGGGGAAATCATGGAAAAGATAGAGAAGTTTGACTCTTTCTCTCTTTTTGTCGACACATGTACACACACGAACACCCAACTTCCATCTGTCAATGTCTTTCTTTCTGATGACAACAATTCATGTTGTTCTGTTTTCTTTCTTCATGGAAATGATTAATTCACTCGCTTGTAATGGCGTGACAAGCTCAGGCTGAAGGTATTGTTTAAATAATAATATATAGTTCTAGCTTTACAAGAATTTGCTTGTCATGTGATCTTAATCTCTGTTTGGCTTCATAGACTCTTGAGGAAAAACTCCATGAACTTAATCAGCTGCAAGAGGAAACACAGGAAAAAATGAGGTGAAAATTTCATTTTCCCTTATCTTTAAGAGTCTATACTCTGCAGAATTCACAAAAATCTGTGAATGTTAGGGCTAAATTTGTTATAATTGATTAAATATGCCAGTTTATGATTTCTTCTCTTCAAAAATGAAAAAAAAAAAAAAAAAAAAAAAAAAAGGTCTTACAATCCGGATGTGGAGAAGATAACCTCAGTTCATGAAGCTCTACTTCATCAGGAGTTCCTTACTGATGCTATTCAACGTATAGAGCAGCTGAAAGTAAGTGTGTCCTTCCCAGGTCATGTGAATTTGTCAAATCATTATTTATTTTAAAAGTTTAATTAGATAAGAAATGATAAATATAACTATTTAATTAATATTTTAACACTCATTTTTACATATGGGCTTAAACTTAATTTTTTCTGTTAGTTTAAGTTTTTGGATAAGCGATCATTTAATATGGTATCATAAATCATAGAAAATAGCAAATTTAGTCTTTTAATTAATATTTTAACAGTATCACGTTATGTTAGAAATTACGAAATGATTGTTTATATGCTGCGGTCATTCTCTCATCCTTCCATTTTTCAAAATTACCATTAGATTTGTAAGACTTATGTAGATCCGACACATGAATCCGATTTATCCAATATGTCTTTCGAAATGAGAGGATTGAAAAAGAACCGCAGCATACTGTAGAGCAGGTCTCTTGGAAATTAACAATCTTTCTTCTAACTTTTAACAGGGAAAGGTGCTTGGTAAACACACTGAGCCACAGAAACCTGAGAGCATTGAGGTAACATCTTGAAAATAATTATAAAAAAAAAAAATAAGGAAAGTCAATCTAGTGAATATAGATTAATAAAACAAAGATGTTATAAGCTTCCACACTTCACGTTTCGAAATAGTAATTGTTGTTTTGCATACAATATTCTAATCAGTTCCATGCATTATATTCATAGATACCTGCTCTTGATATAAAGGATGCAGACTTGATGACTGAAGACTCTGTAGATTCTGATGGAAGGAGGTACTCAGCTTTGATTTATTCATTTTAGTCAAACATGTTCTATAGCATGCAGCGTATCAGAGTAAAGGTCCTGATATTCTGTGTGTTGAGCCTCACTTATTCAATGGAAGTTTGCTGTTATGTTTCATAGGAATCCATTGCTGGATGATCATCACCTGCAAGAGACACTTTTACCATTGGGACCACACCTAAGTATTGACTACCTGAAAGCACAAAGCCACTGGAGCCTTCAACGTGGTGGCACATCCCAAGGTTGAACTTCAAGTGAGGGTGATTTGTCTAAGAGGCTCGAGCAAGAGTATTTTCATTGTGAAGCAGGATTTTGCAAAGGAAAGATCTTACCATTATAGCAGTAGACATAATATCTGTTACTGGAAAATGTTCTGCACTTCTTGTGTTTTAGTCCTGGTTTGAAATCTAAATATGTTTACTGTTAATCTCTGCAACATGGTTTGCTGTATAATTCTCAAAACAAAAGAGGCGTATTTGATGGTGTTGAAAATTGTAAGGCTCTGCTGTGTTTAATGTATCTTTCTTATTGCAACTCATCAATATTGTGTGGGCCAATGGAAGTTGTCATGACAAATATATCATGAGCTGTGCTGATGGCTTCCCTCATTAGTAATACTAATAGCTACCATAAATGATGAATTTTCTTGAAATTAATGATATGTAAATTGTGGCTTTGGTTTGTATTATGTGCCTATATGCACAAGACGCAAGTTGGGGTGTCATACGTTCTTAATTACTGACGTGACACCCCCAACATGCGTTGCGTGCGTACAAAATGAAAGCCTTACTCATAAATCATAATGAAGTTCATGTTGTAACTCCACATTATAATGGGATAGACCTTTTAGCAGCAATCCACCCTAGGGATGGAACAAAAATTTTAATTTTATGGGCCGAATGCATTTAAATGTTTGTAAGGGCTAATGTTAAAAAAATACATATAGAGTATAGAGAGGGAGGGAAAACTTCACTTACCGTCTATGATCTTTCACCATTTTTATAATTATACCTTTAAACTTAAAAAAATGTCAATTTATGATTACCATCTAGTTTGCAATGTCAACCCTCCCATTGAACTTCAGCATTAAATCACATGGTTGATGAGTGAAATCCCCAAAAATACTCTTAATATGTTTATAAAATTACAAAAATACTTTGAATTTGGACGGTAGTATTTTGGAGATTTCACTTCCTCTGTTATGATTTAATGTTGAATTTGGACAGAATAGTTGACATTGCAAACTTATGAAAGATGATAATCTTAAATTGACACTTTTAAATTGTAAGGGTATAATTGCAAAAGTAATGAAAGATCAGGGATGATGAGTAAAGTTTCCCAAAAAAAATACCAATTTTCCTCCTGAAACTGTTCCTATGGTGGCTTTCCTAAAATACTATTACAAATTTAGGCTTGGGGGACAAAACTAAAAGAAATAATTTTTGGAAGGTAAATAAACATAAATTTTTTTAAAAAAAAATTAAGAGAAATTTTAAAACTTTGAGGGCTACTTGAACTTCCACACCTGAATTCTACCTTTTTTTTTTTTTTTTTTTTTTTTTTAATTTATTTATTTAAAAAAAAAAACGAAATCCGAGGATTTCGTAGATTAAAGATTACGAGTATAAAGCTCTTACATAGTAGAGCAAAAAGCTTTTACAGAACAAATTATAAAGCTTTGCAAAATCCTTGCCACATGCTATGAGGTTACAAAGTCATAAATACAAACAAAAATTCTTACAATCAAATGCTATCGAAGACTTTAATCTTCCATTAACCCATGTACAAATTTAGTTAAAGAGCTGCTCTGAGCATACTAGATCGAAGACATAAGTAGCAACATTTTCTAACAAAATTTATTTAAACCAACTGTAAAAGGTAATCACTCACACCAAACTATTCAGACCATGAAAAATAATCACTCATACTTAATTATTCATTCTCGCTCACGAGGCCAAAGCCCCTGGATTCTTCCTAATGTCAAGGTGTCTGCATATTTTCTTACGTGGCAAAGTGTGATAGATTGTATTGATAGTTCTCATACCTGTCAAATACCAAAACGTGCATAAAATATGGGGTTGTCAAACTGTCATTACCCTTAATTAATTCTACCTCATTAATTTTTCCCAATATTTACTAATACAAAAGGCCTACACTTAAGTTACTGCTCCTTTTTGTAAGGGTTTTAAAAATATTTTTCTGTTTTTTAAAACATAAAACAAACGTTCTCATTTTTTCATCTTCCATTAATTCATTTCACGTCCATCTCTATCCATATTTTATTTAAATTTATCATTAAAACTGTAAGACCCACATATAAATCTTACAGATTTAATAATAAATTTGAAGAAAAAAATGAATGAGAGAGGGAGGAATAACATCTCTCTTTAATGAAAATCTGAAAGATTTACTTAAAAAAAAAAAAAGAAAAAGAAAGAAACCTTATAAATTTCAAGCCAACTCTATTTATTTTTTTATTGAATTCAAGAATGCATGCCAACTCTACCTAAAGACTCCAATTATAAACGAGAAGTGCTAAGAAACCAAATAAATGAATCTAAAAAAATTTTCAAACTAACATAGCAGACCGTGAGTGGCAGACAAATGAGAGAGAATTGTATTTTTTTTTTAATTTAAAAACCATTGTCACGTTAGTTTAAAAATTTTTCTGAGTTTATTTATTTGACTCTCAAACACTTCTCATTATAAACAATCAAGAAAAAAGAAAAAGAAAAAAAAATTCTAATGGTATTACTCACTTCTGCCAAAACCGACATTGAATTACATGCATATATATTCAGCTTATTATTTTAACAATTATTTTACCGTCCCAATCAACATTGTATAATCATTGTTACAAAAAAAAAAGAAAAATAAAAAGTGGGAAGAAATTATTGTGAAAACCCCAATTCCCAATAAAACAAAGACAATCTCACTAGCAAAAAAATAAAAATAAAAATAAAGACAAAAAGCCAAAAAAAAAACAAAAAGAAAAAAAAAAAAAAAAAGAAGCAAAAAACAAATAATGGGTGTCCCACATTGCTCTCCTCACGTCTCTCTGAAACTCTTATGTGTCATTCTCTTTCTCTCTTGTCACCTCTGGAAAACATGACACCTTTCGCATGAGCAAAAATCCCAACACGAAATTCTTCCATAGGAAAACATTGGAATTTTTATTTATTTATGTATTTGAAAAAAATTCAAAACTTTTTGGTACGACCCGAAAATTGAATTTGACATCATTTTCAGCTTCTCGGGTTGGCTTTGGAGCTTTGCATGATTTGGTTTCTTGATTCTTTTACGTTCGTTGGATTGGTTCGTGCAAACAAATTGCATTAACATTGTATTACATCAAAGATTTGATTCATGCTGTTGTTCGAATGCCAATTCTGAGTTTTTCAGATCGAGAGACCTCGAAACAATTGTGGGTTCTTCACAAAGTTGTAGGATCTGTCGTGGGGTATTCACAAGGTTGAATGCCATTATTGGAAGCAAAACGCTTTTTGAGAAGGAGAAGGATTATAGTTTTCTTTTGTTTGGTTTTGTTGGAAACGTTTTGAATGCTTCTTCCTTTTCACGTTCGATGAAATGAGAAGGAAAACATGTGGATTGAGTGATTTGGAAAGCAATGGGATTAAGAAAGGCTGGTTATGCGGTGGTTTTCGTGATTTTCCTTTGTGGGTTGTCAATAAGGGGTTCAGACGCGTGGAAATCAGAAACATTAGTTAGAAATGGAGGTTCCCAGGAGACAGACGAGCGCATGGTATGAAACTCATGCATTTACATTTTCTTCATTTTTTTTTGTTTTGTTTTTTTTTTGTTTTTAATTATGAGGAAAAATTATAGCTTTTTTAGATTTGAACCCATTTTGCAGTTTTGGTATTGGGATGTTAGCTGTTTGGAATAGGCTTCCTTTTGGCTCTGCTTGGTTTTTTGAAAATTGTCAAAGAAATAATGCTAGTTAAATTCCTAAGATTTATGGTTTCTGTCAAGCAGAGAATTTGGCAAACTAGTTTAACATAGAATGCTTTTTTATTCTGGATGATCACTTTGTTTAGACTATTAGTTGAATTTATTAGTCCTTACCTATGTTGTAAAGTTAAGTTTTGGGTATTATTGGATTGAAATGGATCAAAGGTGGCAAAAAGTACAAGAGAAGGTTGATCAAAATTCTCTTTAGCACCAAAAGAAAAAAGAAGTTCTTATCAATTCTGCAATTCTGCCCTTTCGTTCCATGACAACTTTAGAAAACTCTAATCTAATTTTTTTCCATGCCAAAAAGTAAAAACAGGGTCTCAGACAAATATCCTAAGTTGAGTACTTGAGCTTTCAAAATTCTTTACAGCTATATGACTAAGAAATAGTGTCATAAACATATCTTTTGGCATTGGTAGGAAGGAAAAGTAATTTTCTGAAATTAGGTCTTTACCAATGTCATAGTCTTGGAAAGGTCACACTATTCAGTCAAATGAGCAGGCGACAGAGTAAGAGGATGTAATATGAATGATACTCTTTTGCACTTTCATATGAAGCTGTGCAACCTATTTTGACCTTGTTTTTCTGCTGAAAGCAATAAGCATTCTTTAGCCTTGGAAGATTTGCTACCTGGGTGCTAGAGCATTCAAGGTTCAATTCTGATTGTTTTCTACTCTCGGTTGATACTAATAGTCAATTTGTCTATTCCCTAGGCGTGTGACCTTATTAGAAGCCTCATGCTATGAATGAGCAAAAGTGTGATTTTTTAGATATTCTATGATACAGGGAGAAATCAATATGCAAGTAACATCACACTTGGGGCTTCAAATGTTGTGGGCTTTCAGCCTTTCAAGCTATGTAAATAGGTTGCCCTACTATAAGTTGAAGGATCTGGCCTTTCTTAGTTGTTTCACTTGTTCTGAGGCTTTTAGAGCAGATAGAAGGAAACGACTTGCATATGATATAGGTTCAATCTCAACTAATATCTTTGATTGTTGACACACACCAAGAATGAATAGCTGCCATTCCAAAAATACTGAATACCAGATCTGGAACCAGATTTATTGTACCATTTGCAGGCAAACTGATGTATCTACGAAGATTAAATGATTTGAATTTGTTTTCGAAAGCACATGCTTGCTAACTTACATGCACTTAGAAAATGTTGCATAATCTTTTTTCTGCAAATATTTTATTTTATACAGTAAGGATTCCAGTTAATTGAGATAGACCTGTCCAGAGAAATAGCAAATGCAATTAAAGGAAGGCATGGAAATTTGATAGTTCTCAAACTGAAATCAGAGAAGATGGTAAAAGTTTGTGTGTAGGCTTGAATGAGTTAGAGAGATATTTCATGAAACATTCTGACTACAGGTGGAGCAGGTATCAACTCATTGCAGGAAAGAATTGCTAGACAGGAAAATGTCTGTCAAAGATTTTGACTTGTATATCCTACGGGAAGCAGTCAGGGATTCAAAATTAGCATTGGTGGCAGAAGGAAACATAGACAGACCTATAATAGTTCTACATCCCCATATGAAACAAACGGTTCTGGATTGCTTAGGAAGAAAAAGTCTTCTGCTTAATGTTCCTGGTGAGGAGGCCTGCTCCAAGAATTGGGTCATCAAGTGTGTTGATTTGCTTTTCAGTTTGCCAAATTCTCCTAGAAGATATCTGGCTAGTCAGTCGCTTCAACAGATAGCACCAAGACCTGCAACACCTCTAGCTCCAAGCCCAGCATCAGCATCACCTATTTATGCTCCAGCACCATCTGATCCAGCAGCTGCGAGTTCTCCATCTCCGAATCCAAGGCCCCCTGTTGAGCCACCAGAAGAGCCATCTCCCTCACCAGAGCTAATTGGCTTAGTTCCTCCAGCTCCACCTCCACCTCCTAAACATTTTCCACCTGTTGACCAACTTGTTCCACGAAACTCGTCAAAAAATGATAATGGCATTGGTGATGAGAAGAAAAGGGTTGTAGCTATTGCTGCAACTGCAGCAGGAGTTGTTGTCGTTGTTGCATTGCTCCTCTTTTGCTGTCTTAAGGGTAGTAACAAGAAAATTGGCCCAAGAGATGGAAAAAGAGATGAGAAGCCTCTTCTTGAATTAACCATGAGTGATTTCTCCACTGGTATGTATATATCAAGTCTTTTCAATTGATTCATCCAATCTGCAATTATAGTGCATGTTCTGATGATCTCTATAAATTAATCTTTCAGGTTCTTCACAAAAGTCTGTTGGTCTAGGAAATTCAAGTATCAAAGACTTATGTGCTGATATTGGAAAGAATCCTCCTTTGCTTACCAATTTGTCCATGAAACATGGAACCAGTGATTCTTTACTGGGTGGGTCGCCATTGTCAGAAGGTGCAGGACCAGTATCATTTCCTCTAAAACTTCCACCCGGAAGATCAGCTCCTTTGCCTCCTGCTCCACCAAGTCCGCCACCTCCTCCTGCTGCTCCTCCTGCTGCTCCTCAGCCCCCCCCACCTCCTAAATCTGCTCGCCCTCCTCCTGCTCCACCAAAAGTGCCTGGGAAATACCAACCTTCACGACTTGGACCACATCACGAAAGAAGTAATGGTTCTAGTGAGGGAGGTGATCTTGATGGTGAATCTGGAGCTCCAAAAGCCAAATTGAAGCCATTCTTCTGGGATAAGGTTCTTGCCAACCCTGATCAGTCAATGGTCTGGCATGAGATTAGTTCGGGATCATTCCAGTAAGGACACACCTCTATCTAACTTCAAATTCCATCAAGTCAAACCTGTCAATTTGATCACCAAATTATTTACAAATTTTGCAGGTTCAATGAGGAGATGATAGAGTCTCTATTTGGTTATGCCAACATGGATAAAAACAAAATTGAGCGCAAGAAAGATTCTGCATCCCTTGAACCTTCAATCCAGTACATTCAAATTATTGATGCTAAGAAAGCA